>NC_064921.1:584581339-584889839 GCF_023897955.1 Schistocerca gregaria
GACGAGCGTAGCATATCAGTACCACCGTGCAATGAATTAACAGACGTTCAAAGTAACAATTTGGTAATTGTGCATAGGGAAATCGACCAGGAGGCAAATAATGGTGTAGACAGGGAAACAGTTAACAGGGAAGTTCTGTTGATTGATAGGTCGGCAACAGCTCGCCCCAGGAACCCGAAATGACAGGACAATCTTGCAAATACCGTAGATTTAGGTTTTGCATCCTCACCTTTTTCTCAGTTAAGTCAAGACGCATTTTCTGCTTTTCAAATGCGAATGTTGCCGGTGCAAATGCACTGCCGAAAAGCATAGAGGAACAGGGTCCGGACACTAATACATTATTATTGAAATTAATGCAAGAAATGAAACAAAATCAAAAACAAATGGACCAAAATCAGAGACAAACGACAACAGCATCAAAAGATAGAAACACTGGAACAAACGACTGAACAAACACGTGAAGATTTAACTGGAGAGTTACTTAAAATTGAATGTAAATGTCAAAAAGTCTGTAAAGACGTAGAAGAACATGTGAGCATTTTCAACCTATTTTTCGCGTCATGAAAATACATTACAGTATCACGAAGCAGCCATAAAAGAACTACAAACTATTCATCTATTGTTCATGAAAATCACGACACCGTGCAAGCTAAAACGGATTCAGTTGCATCCACCCATTCAGTTACGCAACTTGCAAAAACAAAGGACACAGTAAATACGCATTCGACACAAATGTACGCACTGGAACTTGGTTCAGAAAGACACACTGATGAAATGTGTTCATTACCGGAGAAACTTGTCGAACTTTCAGATCAGCTAAGTAATTTACCTACGAAGGTAGATGATCTGAATGACAAGACCGGTAGCCTTTACTGACAAGAGTACGAACAAATTAGGAAATTCAAACAAAATCAGATTCAAATTAATACGTAACATAAGAGAAATCCAGGAAGTACAAGATCAGTTGGCACAAGTAATACAAGAATTACATACACTACTGGCTATTAAAATTGCTACACCACGTCCTACAGACGCGAAATTTACCGACAAGGAATAAAATGCTGTGATACGCAAATGATTAGTTTTCAGAGCATTCACACAAGGTTGACGCCGGTGGCGACGCCTACAACGTTCTGACATGAAGAAAGTTTCCAACCGATTTCTCATACACAAGCAGCAGTTGACCGGCCTTGCCTGGTGAAACGTTGTTGTGATGCCTCTTGTAAGGAGGAGAAATGAGTACCATCACGTTTCCGACTTTGATAAAGGTCGGATTGTAGCCTATCGCGATTGCTGTTTGTCGTATCGCGACACTGGTGCTCGCGTTGGTCGAGATCCAATGATTGTTAGCAGAATATGCAATCGGTGGGTTCCGGAGGGTAATACGGAACGCCGTGCTGGATCCCAACGGTCTCGTATCACTAGCAGTCGAGATGACAGGCATCTTGTCCGCATGGCTGTAACGGATCGTGTAGCCACGTCTCGATTCCTGAGTCGACAGATGGGGAAGTTTGCAAGACAACAACCATCTGTACGAACAGTTCGACGACGTTTGCAGCAGCATGGACTATCAGCTCGGAGACCATGGCTGCGGTTACTCTTGACGTTGTATCACAGACAGGAGCGCCTACGATGGTGTGACTCAACGACGAACCTGGGTGCACGAATGGCAAAACGTCATTTTTTCGGATGAATCCAGGTTCTGTTTACAGCATCATGATGGTCGCATCCGCGTTTTTGGGGACATCGCAGTGACCGCACATTGGAAGCGTGTATTCGTCATCACCGTACTGGCTTATCACCCGGCGTGATGGTATCGGGTGCCATTGGTTACACGTGTCGGTCACCTCTTGCTCGCATTGACGGCACTTTGAACAGTGATTGCTACATTTCAGATGTGTTACGACCGGTGGCTTTACCCTTCATTCGATCCCTGCGAAACCCTACATTTCAGCTGGCTAATGCACGACCGCATGTTGCAGGCCCTATACGGGCCTTTCTGGATAGAAAAAAATGTTCGACTGCTGCCCTGACCAGCACATTCTCCAGATCTCTCACCAACTGAAAACGTCTGGTCAATGGTGGCCGAACAACTGGCTCGTCACAATACGCCAGTCACTACTCTTAATGAAAAGTGGTATCGTGTTCAAGCTGCATGGGCAGCTGTACCTGTACACGCCATCCAAGCTCTGTTTGACTCAATGCCCAGGCGTATCAGTGCCGTTATTACGGCCAGAGTTGGTTGTTCTGGGTACTGATTTCTAAGGATCTATGCACCCAAATTACATAAAGATGTAATCACATGTCAATATAGTATATTTGTCCAATGAATACCCGTTTATCATCTGCACTTCTTGGTGTAACAATTTTAATAGCCAGTAGTGTATTTCAGATGATTCTCGCGTTCCAATACGGGAAGAAGGATTAAGAAATATGGGAAGGCCACAAAATAGTAACACGGGGTATTTTGGAAAGTTTGAAAGAAATTGGCAAGGTGCACCGAATAGTGAGATGGAACCGCCGACACAACGTAACAATGACCGATATGCGACTCGCCGACACTATGATTTTGACTATAAGCTGTTCATTACTACACGTACATTCAGCACATTTAAAAATTCTGGCAACGACATTCACCCAAACTCGTGGCTTCATCTATTCACTCATTGTTTTCCTCCCAACTGGTCATCAGAGCACAGATTAGAATTTATGTGTGGCTACTTATAGAATTAACGAACTGTAAGAATGCGATCGGTCATTCGCGATTGTCACAGAGAAGGAGAATTTTATCATGCATTCCTCTCAGCATATTGCTCTCAAGCTACTCAAGACCGAGTGAAACACAGCATCATAAAGTTGAAACATTTCGAACAATTAGAATTTTCGAATCTTGTCAAACATTTTGAAGACACGTTGCACAAGAATCAGTATCTGTCAAACCCATACTGCCCCTCAGAACTCATCTTAATCAAAGTTCCTGAACATTTTACACATATTTTGGGAGGACGTTGCAAAGATGACTGAACCGTGAATTTCCATTTTTTCTTTCTTAAAGAATTTACCTTATTTACTGGCGATTCATCAAGAACATTAACCCATTTAATCACACTAGGTGAGCGTAACAGAGGCAGCTATTAACGTACGGCAGACCGACAGACAGACAATAACTGCCTAACAAATGCGAACGAGTGACAGGCGAGCAATCTGGGGACGAGAGACTGACCAAGAACACAAGTAGAATTCAACAAGTCAATAAAACAACATATCACTAATCATTTAACCTTTAATAAACTGCGATGTCTGGCGAAGACCTGGCGCAGCACGTCCAAATCGCTCTCCCGAACCGTCCGCTGCCAGCCGCTTCAATGGACGCAGGAAGACGCGCCGATCTCTCGTCTCACGGCGTTGCAGCTCGCGCCGGCCAGCCCGATGTTGTGGTTTGACTCTTGTAGCTCTCGTGTAGAGCGCGGTGCCACTACCCCTTGCTATACTGCACAACAATTACAGGGCACATCCGTCACAATTCCGCGACGACAGAAATAATAACTGGACACGATGCGGCTATTCTTACAACGCAAATCGTGACCAAAACAGACACCATCCGTATGACAAACGTTAGTAGAGTGATAATAGTTACAGGGAAAGATCACCTCTCCATGGTAATGGCTATGACAGAGACAATGAGAGAAACAGGTAACATGGGAACCAAAATAATTATTATCAAGACTTCAGACGCAACGGTTCACCGCACACTTACGATTCAGAGAGAAATTCTCCTCCATTTAACTGAGAAGAAAGAAATTGCAGAAACTACCGACATGACGACAGACGATATAATAATAACGACAGACCTGAATTTCATAACTGGCGGGATTCAAACAGCGCAGGGCCATCTCGGTAAGGTGGATTTGTAGAAGTTAGATATCCAAACCCCAGTAGCGACGCGTGACAACAAAGAGACAATAGATAACGACTAAAACCCTTGGCAGCCACAAGACGTAATTATGATGCTGACGACGTAGCAGTCAGGGCTATTAATTACGTAAAAATGGAAGACGTTAGGGACATCTTACTCCAGGAACACGAGGTAAAACAGAACAACATTGCATATTCTGTAATTCAGATTACAGTAAATGACGTAAAATTTACTGCAGTATTTGACTCTGGCAGTCCCATTTCAGTAATTGGTGAAACAACGTTTAGCAAATGCAACAAACCGAACGATTGCCCCACACTTTCTTTATGTGAGATTAAATTACAAGGTGCAATCTTTGAAAAAAGTATAGATGTGCGCCGACAAACAAAATTAGAAATCTTTTGTCAAAACCACAGATTCAATATGAATTTTCTTATTGTTTCATTATTGTCGACAGAAGTTATATTGGAAGCAGACATTTTGAATGGATACAAAGCAATCTTAAACTTTCACGTTGCTGAAATAAGTTTAGGGAAAGAAGGTAAGTCAATAGCTTTGAAATTTGAAGATTGGTTCTCAAACCATGATGAGGAAATTAATCGATTTTACCTCCTGTTAGACAACAGTTCGGAATTTTCGAAGGAACTTGACGCTAACAATCACTCTGCAAGTATTGACAGGGATGATATCGATGTCATATTTGACACTAATGACTTAAGTAAGAATAAAATTCAAATAATGTAACGACACTGATAGGCAGGACCTTTTTGTCATTTTACAAGCACACTCCACAGTTTTTACTCACAAAACAAGATATATATATGAGCTCAGTAGATTGAAGTTAGCTTACGAGGAGGTAGGCTATATAAGAGAATGAGTTGTGATGAATTGGAAGAAATGCATTGAGAAGCTATAACAAAAAGGTTTGGCCAAGAAAGTAGTGTACAATGAAGAATAATTATTTTGAAAGAGGATATGATCAAAAAAAATAGTGTTTAGCGACAACAGGTTTAGGTAGGATTTTCTCAGAAAAATATGATGAGGTAAGATAATGGAAAATAAATAACGAGGTAAGAAATATATGAACTTATAAATAAGGAAGGCATGCTTAGATAGGACTTCTTTTGCGGTAACAAATGTTGAAATAAGAGGAAAGATCTATTGAATGAAGTTTTGAGTTGGACTGCAGTACCAAATGTTATACTGAAAACAAACCCTGTCCTTTCCTTTTGTGTTATTCCACTATGTGTTTTTGTATCCTTGTGTATTTCCGTTCTTCCTGTCTTTATGTGTTTATCTGATAAGAGTTATGATTTAAAACTTTTATAATACTAAGCTACATTCACTATGATGAGGAGTACTGTTGAGATGGTTCAAATGGCTCTGAGCACTATGAGACTTAACTTCTGAGGTCATCAGTCGCCTAGAACTTAGAACTACTTAATACTAACTAACCTAAGGACATCACACACGTCCATGCCCGAGGCAGGATTCGAACCTGCAACTGTAGCAGTCACTCGGTTCCGGACTGAAGCGCCTAGAACCACTCGGTCACCTCGACCGGCGAATACTGTTATTGTCAAATATAATTCTCAATGATAATATTTTATTTACTTTATGTTAATGTTTAGACATTATTTATCCTGTTCTGTTTTAATGCTCATGTGTGAAGTTAATGTTTCAAAAGATATTCTAATTTTTTATGTTTAATCGCTAATTCTTAGTTCTTGTAACACTGATGTAAATGTTAATTTCTATTCTTTTGTAAAGCCTGTAGTACTACAAACATTCTTTGTATTATTATTATGTTTTTAATGATGTTTTCTGTATCTTTATAATTGTATTCTTATGCCATATATTTGTACTTGTACAAACACTACTTCTTCATTAAGTATATAGTAGGGTTATTGCACACTTTTCTGTTGGTCATACTATATGCACAATATGTGAGAAATAAGGGACTGTTAGTGCTCGCACGTGTGTTGATAATACTGCTAAGGACTGGTTAATAGCACTGCTGGTTCTAAGGATATTCCAAAAAGTTTGTGAGTGCAGAAGTAGTAGTTTATGGACTTGCTATATTATCCGTAAGACTCTTCAATGATGATTGTGCCCCCGCACAGTGGCAACAGATGGCTGCTGGCCATCTCTACAAGGACTACAGTGGGTGTGCACCTTTGGTGGTCCACCAGTACCATTAACTCTACATGGACTACAGTGGGTCTGCACCTTTGATGACCCACCAATATCATAATCTCTACCAGAACTACAGTGGGTCTGCTCTGTGATGACCTACCTAGCAATATTGTTCAAAACTTCGACTGACCCTGCTGTGGATTTGCTCTGTTGTGGCCTCATACTTCTCTGCATGTCAAGAGTCAGCACTCTCTTTCTGTTGGAAGGACAACAGTACTTCTTCAAGACTGCATGGAAATCCATTACTTCTGTGTGCATTTTGTGTTAATGCTCAGACTTTGTTCAAAAAGAAACAAAAAAACTCCAATTACTACTGTGATGAATATTCAGATGTGTCTTTATGGAATGTGAGGACAATTTTGCTTTCGACCAACAGTGTATCAATAAGTGTGCGCATTTGATACCTTTGTTATTGTAATTTAGAAAAATTGTTTCAAATCGGTATTGGGCACTGCAAAAAACAGTTTGTAAAATTTTTTGTGGGGATCATGGGTGCTATGTAAGTAGGCTGTTTAGGATTTATGTTGGTAATGCCAGGTAATGTTCTGGATGGAAATCACTGACTGTATTGTGTGCAGCTGGTTGGCATTGTTGGAATATTCGCTGTTGTAGTGTTGGACAGATGGATGTGAACAGAGCGTAGCGTTGGACAATTGGAGGTGAGCCGTCAGCAGTGGTGGATGTGAGGAGAGAGTTGACAGAGTTTTGAGCCGACGATCTGGACATATAACGCTATTAAGATAAATACATTGTTTGTCCTCTGTCAAACTCTTTCATTTGCTAACTATGCGTATTAGTAGTTAGTGCCTTCAGTAGTTACAAACTTTTAGTTAGCAGGCAGTACTGGGGCTCGCTGTATTACAATAGTTCAAGTAACGAAGATTTTTGTGAGGTAAATGATTCATGAAAGGTATCCATGAACCATGGACCTTGCCGTTGGTGGGGAGGCTTGCGTGCCTCAGCGATACAGATGGCCGTACCGTAGGTGCAACCACAACGGAGGGGTATCTGTTGAGAGGCCAGACAAACGTGTGGTTCCTGAAGAGGGGCAGCAGCCTTTTCAGTAGTTGCAGGGGCAACAGTCTGGATGATTGACTGATCTGGCCTTGCAACATTAACCAAAACGGCCTTGCTGTGCTGGTACTGCGAACGGCTGAAAGCAAGGGGAAACTACAGCCGTAATTTTTCCCGAGGACGTGCAGCTTTAGTGTATGATTAAATGATGATGGCATCCTCTTGGGTAAAATATTCCGGAGGTAAAATAGTCCCCCATTCGGATCTCCGGGCGGGGACTACTCAGGAGGATGTCGTTATCAGGAGAATGAAAAACATTTAAAAAGGGAAATGGATAGGTTAAAGTTAGATATAGTGGGAATTAGTGAAGTTCGGTGGCAGGAGGAACAAGACTTCTGGTCAGGTGACTACAGGGTTATAAACACAAAATCAAATAGGGGTAATGCAGGAGTAGGTTTAATAATGAATAGGAAAATAGGAATGCGGGTAAGCTACTACAAACAGCATAGTGAACGCATTATTCTGGCCAAGATAGATACGAAGCCCACACCTACTACAGTAGTACAAGTTTATATGCCAACTAGCTCTGCAGATGATGAAGAAATTGAAGAAATGTACGATGAAATAAAAGAAATTATTCAGATAGTGAAGGGAGACGAAAATTTAATAGTAATGGGTGACTGGAATTCGAGTGTAGGAAAAGGGAGAGAAGGAAACATAGTAGGTGAATATGGATTGGGGCTAAGAAATGAAAGAGGAAGCCGCCTAGTAGAATTTTGCACGGAGCACAACTTAATCATAGCTAACACTTGGTTTAAGAATCATGAAAGAAGGTTGTATACGTGGAAGAACCCTGGAGATACTAAAAGGTATCAGATAGATTATATAATGGTAAGACAGAGATTTAGGAACCAGGTTTTAAGTTGTAAGACATTTCCAGGGGCAGATGTGGACTCTGACCACAATCTATTGGTTATGACCTGTAGATTAAAACTGAAGAAACTGCAAAAATGTGGGAAATTAAGGAGATGGGACCTGGATAAACTGAAAGAACCAGAGGTTGTACAGAGTTTCAGAGAGAGCATAAGGGAACAATTGACAGGAATAGGGGAAAGAAGTACAGTAGAAGAAGAATGGGTAGCTCTGAGGGATGTAGTAGTGAAGGAAGCAGAGGATAAAGTAGGTACAAAGACGAGGGCTGCTAGAAATCCTTGGGTAACAGAAGAAATATTGAATTTAATTGATGAAAGGAGAAAATATAAAAATGCAGTAAATGAAGCAGGCAAAAAGGAATACAAACGTCTCAAAAATGAGATCGACAGGAAGTGCAAAATGGCTAAACAGGGATGGCTAGAGGACAAATGTAAGGATGTAGAAGCTTATCTCACTAGGGGTAAGATAGATACTGCCTACAGGAAAATTAAAGAGACCTTTGGAGAGAAGAGAACCACGTGTATGAATATCAAGAGCTCAGATGGCAGCCCAGTTCTAAGCAAAGAAGGGAAGGCAGAAAGGTGGAAGGAGTATATAGAAGGTTTATACAAGGGCGATGTACTTGAGGACAATATTATGGAAATAGAAGAGGATGTACATGAAGACGAAATGGGAGATACGATAGTGCGTGAAGAGTTTGACAGAGCACTGAAAGACCTGAGTCGAAACAAGGCCCCCGGAGTAGACAACATTCCATTAGAACTACTGACGGCCTTGGGAGAGCCAGTCATGACAAAACTCTACCAGCTGGTGAGCAAGATGTATGAGACAGGCGAAATACCCTCAGACTTCAAGAAGAATATAATAATTCCAATCCCAAAGAAAGCAGGTGCTGACAGATGTGAAAATTACCGAACTATCAGTTTAATAAGCCACGGCTGCAAAATACTAACGCGAATTCTTTACAGACGAATGGAAAAACTGGTAGATGCAGACCTCGGGGAGGATCAGTTTGGATTCCGTCGAAATGTTGGAACACGTGAGGCAATACTGACCTTACGACTTATCTTAGAAGAAAGATTAAGAAAGGCAAGCCTACGTTTCTAGCATTTGTAGACTTAGAGAAAGCTTTTGACAATGTTGACTGGAATACTCTTTTTCAAATTCTAAAGGTGGCAGGGGTAAAATACAGGGAGCGAAAGGCTATTTATAATTTGTACAGAAACCAGATGGCAGTAATAAGAGTCGAGGGGCATGAAAGGGAAGCAGTGGTTGGGAAAGGAGTGAGACAGGGTTGTAGCCTCTCCCCGATGTTATTCAATCTGTATATTGAGCAAGCAGTAAAGGAAACAAAAGAAAAATTTGGAGTAGGTATTAAAATTCATGGAGACGAAGTAAAAACATTGAGGTTCGCCGATGACATTGTAATTCTGTCAGAGACGGCAAAGGACTTGGAAGAGCAGTTGAACGGAATGGACAGTGTCTTGAAAGGAGGATATAAGATGAACATTAACAAAAGCAAAACGAGGATAATGGAATGTAGTCAAATTAAATCGGGTGATGCTGAGGGAATTAGATTAGGAAATGAGACACTTTAAGTAGTAAAGGAGTTTTGCTATTTAGGAAGTAAAATAACTGATGATGGTCGAAGTAGAGAGGATATAAAATGTAGACTGGCAATGGCAAGGAAAGCGTTTCTGAAGAAGAGAAATTTGTTAACATCGAATATAGATTTATGTATCAGGAAGTCGTTTCTGAAAGTATTTGTTTGGAGTGTAGCCATGTATGGAAGTGAAACATGGACGATAACTAGTTTGGACAAGAAGAGAATAGAAGCTTTCGAAATGTGGTGCTACAGAAGAATACTGAAGATAAGGTGGATAGATCACGTAACTAATGAGGAGGTATTGAATAGGATTGGGGAGAAGAGAAGTTTGTGGCACAACTTGACTAGAAGAAGGGATCGGTTGGTAGGACATGTTTTGAGGCATCAAGGGATCACAAATTTAGCATTGGAGGGCAGCATGGAGGGTAAAAATTGTAGAGGTAGACCGAGAGATGAGTACACTAAGCAGATTCAGAAGGATGTAGGTTGCAGTAGGTACTGGGAGATGAAGCAGCTTGCACAGGATAGAGTAGCATGGAGAGCTGCATCAAACCAGTCTCAGGACTGATGACAACAACAACAACAATAGGTTATTGTTAGTCAGGGCCATTTTTTGTAGGGATTATTGAAAGTCAGATTGCGTTGCGCTAAAATTATTGTGTGTCAGTTTAGTGATGATCGGAATAAGTGAAGAGAAAACTGTCTGAGTACGCCGAGTATTGCTCAGCTGTTTGAAAATCAAATAACGTAGAGGTTTACCAACACAATCGTTTGTAATTTGTCAAAGGGGACGTTTCAGTTGACATGATTTGGATCATGCCACCGAACTGATGGAGTATCTTGCAAGATGGAATTGGGTTGTCTACGCCAGAGGTGTGTTGACATTTAAATGTATTTTTTCCCCGCTGTCGTTCCGCTAGAGTTATCGCCAGTGGAGCGAGGTGTTCTTGTTGGTGGTTTTCGAGTGTGGTTGCACTTATCTTATAGCTTATGGTGCGACATTTGCCGCTGGTGGTACTTTCTCACCTCTGATTATCGCCAGAACTGCGATGTTGTCTGCCTTGTGGTATTTCGAGTGGATCGCCAGAGGCGCGTCATTGGCGAAGTTTTACATTACGTGCCGTGCGCGCATGGAGTGCGAGTCGCGGCAGTACGTTTTTAGATGAATAGCAAGGAAATGGCGAATGGGACCAGACGGAAACGAAAGATAATCTCAAATTCTTAAGCACTGCCACAAAAAAAGAAAAACCCGATATTTTACTTCTTTGCAGCAACTGTTATTTGATGAAATCGACGATGTCAGCAGTATCCTGACAGCACAGTAAGGAGTGTACAGATGGCTGTGAGCGGTATTCGACGAAGATTCTGCACCAGATAGCTGCATCAGCGTCACCGTCCAATGAGTTGACATCAGGAGAAGTATGAAAGTCCGGACTAGCGTAAAGTAGAAAGAGTTAGAGGTAGCTAGGCTTGGTGAAAGGTGGAATATAATGAGAAGTAAGTGCTGCATGGTGTGAGAGTGCTTGAAGTAAGAACGTGCAGGCTGTGTCGGCTCAGCCTATTTGGGTGCATGAGTGGTGGTGGGAAAGTAGCAAAACATGGACATACACTACAACAACACGATATCACCACGAGAAAATGATTAGTATTTGTCCTTTAGATAACCACTTACTTATCGATGGTATTGCAGTTTTATTCCAAAAGAACCTTAGTAATAACGTTGTTTAAATAAAAGAAATCAGTAAGGCTGGTTTTCTTTGTATACCGTAAAGTTTTTACTACAAAGAGTTCATATTTTGTCATGATTTTCTAAGTACGTGTGTTTCTAAAAATTCATTGTGAAAAAACAACAACACTAAAATATGCATTAAGGGTTGTGAAAAGTGCGACGTGAAATTTTCAATCCTCAAACCAGTCGCAAAGAGCAATCACAAGAAAACACAAACACAGACTTGTAGTTCACAAATATTTATTGCACATATTCCCAAAAACAGCTTTACAAAATCTTTTACAAAACCGGCCTTCCAATAGCCACCAATAACAAATATAATAAAAAAAACCTTATACAGTCTTTACAACAGTATATGAAATAAAACAAGTGAAGTAAAGATCCTTCCTTTTAACTAAATAGCACATTACTCCAGATAAATATACATCAAGAGCATAATTTCCCACAAATTTAACAGGAATTTACTGGGCCTAAATCCCCATTGGCAAAAGAAGCAGCCGTAAAGAATATTAAATAAAAAAAATTAAGTAATAAGAGGACTTGGCGACTTCCAACAAACCTTAAACATGATTTCAACCCTGTACCAAATTAAATTAACCAGACTTTGAAGTTGTCTTATACATAGTAGTTCGATTGTTTAAAGAGTCGAAGGTGGAAATGTTACTCGTAATTCCAGAGGTAGTAAAACGCTGCTTCCTAAGATAAAAATCTCCGCTGCACAGTGGAAGATGCTGGAAACATTCTTCCAGCTTGTGGCTACACCATTTCCCAGCAATATTCTTTCTTCTAGTAGGAATGCAGTAGAACTTATGTGAAGTTTGGAAGGAATGATATAACTTGGTTGGAGCGGATACCTACCTAACGTTGGCGTAGGAGAGAATAGGGTGGATCTACATTTTATGGGCGCATAGTGCACTGGATGGTTTCAGTGCACATGCTTGGGTGGTTAGCAGTTTAAGTCTCTTGTGAGCTGTTGGATTGTTAGTGGATCAGGCTTACATGCTAGATCTCCGTCGAGGGTCTGTCGCAGATATTATTGGGCGTCAGTTACTTGGATAGGACGACTGTACATGTTTAGATAAAAGCCATGGAGGGGTTTACCTTGAACAATAACTGTTTGCCTTTCTAGTTCTCTCTAAGACTCGACTTGAGCACATTTAAGACGATCTTAGTGAAAAGCTCGGGAATTATAAATCATAACCACAATTTCTAATACTTTCATTTTCTATTCTTAAAGAAAAGGGTTGGCACAAATTTCGCAGTGGAATACCGTCACAGTGAGGAAAAAATAAGAATTTAGGGTTATATCTATTTTTAGCGCGTCGCCTAACCATCATCAGCTGGAAGACAATATTTTGGTTGTGAGATCCAAGCCACTTCTTAAGTTAATAAGTCATTCTCATACATAAAATCTTGACGTTTACCATTGTAAAATTACAGTAAATAACTTTCCATCTAAATGAACGTAAAGCCTCGTAATGTTGTCTGATAAACTGCTTAAACGCAACGAGCGCAAAGTCGTCTAAAATACTAAAACAAGAAACTCCCTGGAATCTCAATTTTGAAGAATTACCTTTTCTACTTGGAGGACTACTTGGGAGATGCTGTAAGCTTTTATAACGTGTGTAGTTCGCAAATGCACAGGAAACAAGTCCACGTCCCACAAAATAGTACAGTGAAACCGGCAACTTAAGTTTTGTACCGGCATGCAAAGCTAGCTGAAAATTAAGTAAACGTGCGCTAGAATTCGCTTGTCAACACATGATTAAGACAGACGAAATGCTTGGAAAAATCGCCTGCCGCGTTTTCTTTACAGGAATGCTGTGATATTTGATTATATTCTGCTCATGTGTTGTTGACTCTGGAGGCAGGTCACAGATTATCTTGTCAAGAAACTAACTGGCCAGGTGTCCATACAATGGTCTACCTTAACCGCAGGAGCTCAGTCACAGGCAGCTCGGAGAAGGGAAGGGGCCCCTAGACCAGTGGAGTATGCGGAAGCGATTACGATAAGTCTCTCCTCCTCACTTTGTCGGCGATGCAGCTCTCTCCTTTGAAGGCAGCTTCCGCTGAGCCACTGCAAGCACTTAGTGCAAGAGCAACCAGGAATTCGGCGCGAGCCTTGCCCTAATACGAGTGGCGTGGTGCTCAGCCTGTCTGCTCACCTCTCCCACTCCGCCACAGCCAGGTGTCTGAACGTGTAGCGAGGGGAAATAAGGGGGGAGGGGGGGGGGGGGGGGGGACTGCGAACGCTCCGCATTCAAGTGGCCACTCAGTCGCACAGCATATGACTTGGTTTTATATCTCACTTTTCTCAATGACATAGACCACAACAAAACAGATTTTCAGTGTTATTTAATTATTGTTGATATGCTGAAGGCATACAAGATTTTTATCTGCATGAAATATATTCGCAGTTGTGAATACGAACAAATGTCGGCTGCATAAGCGAATATCGACAGTGAAAATCTGTGCCAGACCAGGACTCGAACCCAGTTTTCTCGTTTTACGTGAGCGCTCGCCTTAAATGCTTGCCTGTTTGTGCACGGCTCACGGCCAGACACATACTTCCATGTGTCGTAGTTCCTTCGTCACAAGTTATAATCGTACACATATTATGTAATTCTCGTTCAGGGGAGGACATTTTAATTGAAAATCGCACCCTGGAAACGGCGAATAAATACGACAATGAAGTGCCTGTGCTGTTAAGAAGAACGATGCCATGTTTCTTCGGATGTGTGTGCATCCCCGGTAAGGGAACTCACAATTTGTGTACGGGTACGGGTCGGGACGCAGGAACGACGACTTATGGAATTTCGGGACGAGTTGCGAGTCGCGCGAGGATAGCAAAAGCAAATAAGGCGACCGCTGGCGTGAAGCGGGAAATCCGGTTAAGAGTGGCCGTCCGGCACGCATTCTGAGTGACGTCGTTCCTTTACACAGCTGGTCCTTGTTTGTGTTCGCAACTGAGAATACATTTCAGGTATTTCGTAACAGCTGCAGTCGCCGCAGTGCCTGCAACATTACATCGTTCTTCTTGACAACATACACGGCAGTATAAAATTTTTATCTGGTTCTAATTGTTTGCATACGGACAACCGCAGATAGTTTCACAGATTTTCGCACCCGGGTTGCCCCGTAATCGTGAATTGCTTTGTCCCATTATCGAGAAAAGGTCAACATGCATACATCTAACTCTGTGGTACTTTTACATGCCTCGTTATGGAGACGTGGAAACTCTGTCAGAGGAAAACGATGTGCACGTCATGGAAACTTTAACGTAAAAGGATTTATCTTTAAAATGGAATTTACTAATACATCAGCGTGTTACATTTATATATACACAGAAGCGTTTTCAGCGGATAGGTAAACGGACTCGGAATCAGCTCGAAAACATACACTACTGGCTATTAAAATTGCTACACCACGAAGATGGCGTGCTACAGACGCGAAATTTAACCTACAGGAAGAAGATGCTGTGATATGCAAATGATTAGCTTTTCAGAGCATTCACACAAGGTTGGCGCCGGTGGCGACACCTACAACGTGCTGACATGAGGAAAGTTTCCAGCCGATTTCTCACACACAAACAGCAGTTGACCGGCGTTGCCTGGTGAAACGTTATTGTGATGCCTCGTGTAAGGAGGAGAAATGCGTACCACCAAATTTCTGACTTTGATAAACGTCGGATTGTAGCCTGTCGCGATTGCGGTTTACCGTATCGCGACATTGCTGCTCGCGTTGGTCGACATCCAATGACTGTTTGCAGGATATGGAACCGGTGAGTTCACGGGGGTCCGTGCTGGATCCCAACGGCCTCGTTTCACTAGCAGTCGAGATGACAGGCATCTTATCCGCATGGCTGTAACGCTTCGTGCCGTCATGTCTCGGTCCCTGAGTCAACAGGTAGGGACGTTTGCAAGACAACAACAATCTGCACGAACAGTTCGACGACGTTTGCAGCAACATGGACTATCAGCTCGGAGACCATGGCTGCGGTTCCCCTTGACGCTGCATCACAGAAAGGAGATCCTGCGGTGGTGTACTCAACGACGAACCTGGATGCACGAATGGTAAAACGTCATTTTTTTGGATGAATCCAGGTTACAGTATCATGATGGTCGCATCCGTGTTTTTGGCGTCATCGCGGTGTACGCACATTGGAAGCGTGTATTCGTCTTCGCCATGGTATAGGGTGCCATTGGTTACACGTCTCGGTCGCCTCTTGTTCGCACTGACGGCACTTTGAACAGTGGACGTTACATTTCAGATGTGTTACGACCCGTGGCTCTAACCTTCATTCGATCCCTGCGGAATCCTACATTTCAGCAGGATAATGCACGACCGCCTGTTGCAGGTTCTGCACGGAACTTTCTGGATTCAGAAAATGTTCGACTGCTGCCCTGGCCAGCACATTCTCCAGATCTCTCACCTATTGAAAACGTCTGGTCATTGGTGGCCGAGCAACTATCTCGTCACAATACACTAGTCACTACACTCGATGAACTATGGTATCGTGTTGAAGCGGCATGGACAGCTGTACCTGTACACGCCATCCAAGCTCTGTTTGACTAAATGCCCACGCGTACCAAGGCCGTTATTACGGCCAGAGGTGGTTGTCCTGGGTATTGATTTCTCAGGACCTATGCTCCAAAATTGCGTGAAAACGTAATCACATGTCAGTTCTAGTGTAATACACTTGTCCAATGAATACCCGCTTATCATCTGCATATTTTCGTTTTGTAGCAATTTCAATGGCCAGTAGTGTATATATATAATTGATAATGTCCTCAAAATGTTTAGAAAACTGCCCTTGTAAGTCTTTCAAGGCCACAATGAATTCTTGAAACCGCATGTTTTCTTTAACGCCAGTGTACTTAGGGAACGAAACATTGTTTGTCAGAATTTGTTCCTTCTACAATGCGATTTTATTTTTAAATCCATCCTCGTCGAATAGGAGATAAATTGTTTCTAACCTTGCAGTGTCATACTGTCAGCAGTTTGCGATCAAATCCACTGAAAACGCAACGTCTGTAATTGGTTTAGGATGTTCTAATTTTCATTCGTGCACTCCTTCCTCGTTCATAAACTCAACAAAAGTGGAGTTTAAACTCAAAAACCGTTCCAGTGATGGCCCTTGACCAACATACTTAGTAGTAATACGTAAAGTCTTCACACTCTTAGGTCATCTACGTTGAAAAGTGTTACAACTGACAGCGAAATATGCGTGCGACTTCAGAAATTTTGATAGTAGTACCACCAATTTCTTCACTTGCTCCATGACAAATTTAGGAGAAAGTGCTTCTTTTGTACAGGACAATGAATCCTGTCTATCAATTACGTAATTTTTTGCTGTTTTATTGTCAGTTAAGTTTTTAAATTCTTCCTGTGTGGAACTGTAACGTCGTTCAACAGCAGATTTTCAGTACCCATCAATTATGAGACTGCATAATAGATACGATAGTCTCATCCTTCCCTTCAGGCACTCTCATTCAGTTTTAAAGGTTTGTGGTGATTAATTTTGTCCAATCATCCACTAGACCTACGGTAATCCTACATATTACGAACTAATAGTGAAGGGTAAATAGCGATAACACAACAATCCTGCCGAACTGGAGAGTTGTGGCGACTAAATATTACCACACCGCAATATCAAAGGTATGTCACACTGCACGGGATACTTCCGAGAGGGAACGATCAAAGCCGAGACAGGACGAGCCTCAGTTCGTACTAGGCCCTACTTTCGGCTCGCATGCGGTTTGGCACGCCGACAGTGGCCCTGCTCTAGAATATAACTGTGCGTAGTTCACATCCCTGTATGCAGATCTAAGAAAGGGCCGACACTGTGTCACTCGCCCCCCTCCAAATCTTGATATCCAGTCAACTTAGTCTTGCCTACCCACGGTGTTTAGATGTGAAGAGCTCGACCATTTAGTTGAACATGGCTAGTAGCTAATAATTTGCATGTTACGACGCATTTTTGTAACTCAACAATGGAAAACAATAAAAATAAAGTGAAATATACATTACAAAAATAAACATAAATATAGTGACATTCCTTGTGGTCACCGTGACAATGACTGGTTTCCTTCCTTCATGTAGAGTTTTTCCAAAAGTCGAGAGTTAGTTTTAAAAGAGGAGAATTTAGGCATTTGGCGCAGGGAAGCCATCTGGGGCACTCGTGGTGCAGAGCACCCCATAGCAGCCTTCTCTGCCGTCATCTTGGCTGTCTTTATCCGGTGGTGATTGGCGTGCTCTGGTGGACATTTGCTGAGTTTTTAGCATGTGTTGCATTTCACATTAGCGCAAACCAGTGTCTGAGCAGCTCACAATTTCCGGGATTTGGTACACAATTTGAGTTTCACGATTAACTGTACTATTTTGTGGCTCTTGGAACTGTTAAGGTTGCACTTGTGAGCTGCACCGATAAGGAATGCTAACAGCGCTTTCCCAAGTAGTTTTCCACGTTGATAAGGTACCTCTGTAGAATATTAGTGGGACATTACTGATTAAATTTTCTAGAGAGTTTGTATTTTAAAGCTTTAGACGACTTTTTGCTCGTTTCCTTGTAACAATTTCTCAGACAATATTACAATACTTTATGTTCATTTTGATGGTAACTTATCAGTTCCCTATCATTATAATATAGAATATGGTGAGGTTTTATATAAACAAATGACTTAATAAATTCATACTTAATTTTAATCTCAATTGAAACTATCATCCTACAACTGGTCGTCGTTAGGTGATTTTATAAAAATAAACGTAACCCCTAAATTCCTAGCTTGTTTCCCTCACTGTGACAGCATTCCATTGCAAAACAGCTGCCTCACCTTTTTGTTTCAATATTGAAACTGAATTTATTTTGGTGTTATTGTGATTTATGATTTACTTGCACTGGACTGGGGTCGTGTAAGATGCGTTAATGGCAGGTCCTAGAGAGAGCAAGTAAAGATAGGGAAACGGTTGTTCTTCAATCTATAAAGCGTGTTAGCAAACCTTATTCATAAAAGAGGCAGTCTCTATCCCAAATAATGCAGGTACAGTTATTACAAAGTTTTCTCATAGCTTGGGCTAACGTTGCAAGCTTACTTCTGTGTGCATTACTTTCGATTGAAGAAATTAATGAAATCGTTTCACAATCTACAATGGCTCATCAGAACCTCTCAATTAAAATTAAAATTAAAATTTAAAATACTCTTATTTTCCGCTTGCACTACATAAGCAATTTTGTATATTAAATTATCACAAAATTTATATTTATGGCTGCCTCATTCGGTCAAACACATTACTGACTGTTGCTTCACTAAAATACAACATTTACTTTATATTTGTGTTAACAAACGATTGAATGTGTAGTATAATTTAGATTTAGTGGAGGCCAAGGCGATTAAAACAAGTTACTTAAGCTGTACATGGAAATGAATTATGTGTTTGTGCGTTAGCAAACCAAAACGATTCTCAGATGTAGCTCAGATAACTTATTTAATGCTTAGGACTTCTCTTCATTGATGTAACAAAAGGTATTGTGGGGGAAAGTCTGCCCGCTGATATTGTTTTCCGACAGAAAGGTTTGGGGTGGTGGACATGCCTATGTCAATAGGCATGTGCCAGCAGCTCCCTTTGAGGCTTAACGTGAGGAGTGGTCAGTAATGCAGTTCATCCCATTGGTATCTCATTGCTGTACGTGCTGCCAAAACCCAAGAGAACCTTGCGGCGCAACTGATCCTGCAACATTCGTGTGCTACAATTATCAAAAACTGTATCTATACATATCATAACAATGTCACAAGTAGATAATGACATACTACTTATCTTGAGAGTGTTTGTTATCATTTTCGAATGTAGAATCTTGTCAGATATGATCAAAGAACGATTTTATTATTGATGTATTGTTAAATTCACTCAAAATGCCAGACACCATTGAGGGTCTAGTCAATGTAATTTGCCAATGACATGCAGTGAATAGCATAACTGAAGATGCAAGACCCCCCACTGTACAAAATGTACTGCGTGCAAGGAAATGGTAGGATGATGTGGCCCTCACACAGGGACCGCAGCAGTGTTCCCTGATAAACATTAATAATTATTGAGTAATGATGAGGACTATCAGTTACTTTAATGAAACAAGCGTTACAAATCACATACATTTGTTGATTACAAGTTCAAATTGGGTCGAATAAGTTGTTACAAGAGAATGAGTTTGGTTACGTGTATTATTGTGCGATAATTATGGATCACAGGGGTGGAAGGGACTGGAAGTGTTCTAGCAGAATGAACTGAATTGTAAAGAAACGTGTCCTTCTGTGCTAACTGACTATTAAATACGATATGTAATTAGTGGTGATGATTGCTTTGGAAAGTTAGTGAACAAACGAATGAGAACTCACAAAGAGCTAGATCGTGACCGATAGGTCACCTTAAGAGAGACTGAAAAATTAATGTGAAACAACGCGCCTGTCATCCTGTGTGATTTACCTGCGAGACACACATCAATCGCGTGGGATGAGGCATGGTGAGGTCGCAGGCGGAGATGGACACTGGCATGGCGTGCCGATGTATTTTCCAGAAAACTGTTGACTGTCTTCTGAATTATTAAAGCCGAATCGAATGCTCCACTCCAGTTCCAAACGACTGCCTCCGCTAAACTCCGAACATAAGCTTATGAACCCTCCTCTTCGAGGTGTATGCCCCTCAAAACCGCACTTTAAGCCAATCTGAGACCGCATACCTTATTCTCCCAATTGGAAAAAATGTAACAATTTTATTCTAAAAAGTTCAGCTACACTTTTTTAAGTTTGCCAGTGCTGAGCTGTGATAATTACCCATTACGAAAAGTTGCGAATGCCAACGTATCTCAAATCATCGTTCCCAAACTTTCTAGCGCTGACGAACAACCCTTCGCCCCTCCCCCCCCCCCCCCCCCCCCCCGCCCCCCAACCACCACTACCAAAACTTTATGTAAGTTTTCTTTTAGAATGTTTGCAATTTTGGTACCTGCACCCTAGCAGAATGAGACCAAAGATTCGCCTGTGTAGGTACCCTATAGCTACTGCACAACAGCGATACATCATCTTTAAGAGGCACGCAGTGTTGAGTGGGGTGACTCGTATTGCCAGTTGAGGTTGGTGGAAACCTCACCGGCCGCTGTGGCCGTGCGGTTCTAGGCGCTTTGGTCTGGAACCGCGTGACCGCTACGGTCGCAGGTTCGAATCCTGCCTCGGGCATGGATGTGTGTGATGTCCTTAGGTTAGTTAGGTTTAAGTAGTTACAAGTTCTAGGGGACTGATGACCACAGATGTTAGGTCCCATAGTGCTCAGAGCCATTTTTGGAAACCTCTGACCATAGTTTCACTCCAGGCTAGCTACTATAGAAATGGACTAATCATGCATTTTAGAATTAAAAGAAAAAAGGAAATCGTCTGCAACCATCACCCACATTCTTAACTGTTCTGTGTAGAGTTTGAGTCAGAAAAATTTATCGGTTTGTTCAAATTGCATTAAGCCTGTCGCCTCCGATAGTGTTCACTCCTCTAGAGATTGTAGTTTGTGACTCAATGAAGCATCCATGTCTGTTATCGTCTGTCCACCCCCCCTCCCCACAATTCCCAGTTACATAACCCATGGAATTCTCTCCTAATACATCCAAAACGTCTTCTCCATTTCCGACACGAAATTCCTAAAACCTAAAAACCTACACTATCTCAAGGAAAATGCTTTCCCAACCTAAACATTACCCAAATCATATCCCATCTCTATCATTAAGTCCACAACCCCCGAATTCCACTGGATCTTGCTAATTTCGTTCCCAAGCTTCCCTGGTACCACATCCCAGATAACTCCAGCCCTCATACTGTCCACCCAGATTAACTGCTTTAATCAAAGAAGTTGACACTGAGACCACAGCAGAAGAAGTGGAGCGGGTGCTCGGCTCCAACCCTGACACTCCGATAACAAAAGCCCTCTGCATCCGCAACAGCTCCTGTCCCTCATTCCTTGCCTCCATCTTAACTGGACCCTTACCTACCACTGACCACTATATTACCCATGGTGCCCTCATATACTGCTGTCGACACCGTGATGACATTTTCAAATCCAAATCCCTAGCATACTGATGTCAGCACTGTCTTACTTCCAATGACCACTGAACATAACTGTATAAAACCTCTACTGATTAATTAATAATTTTAAGAACAATGATTATGATTGAAATTTTCTGACTGCATAATATTTGCAGCAACAGGGAGTTCGCTCGGGAGCGTGTCTCTCAGCTAACTTAAGCACAGCGACCCACTCTCCAGACAGTCAGGCTTATGATTTTTCGTGTATACGGTTCAAAGGGTTCAAATGGCTCTGAGCACTATGGGACTTAACAGCTGTGGTCATTAGTCCTCTAGAACTTAGAAATACTTTAACCTAACTAACCTAAGGACATCACACACATCTATGCCCGAGGCAGGATTCGAACCTGCGACCGTAGCAGTCGCGCGGTTCCGGACTGCGCGCCTAGAACCGCTAGACCACCGCGGCCGGCCGTGTACACGGAAATCTGTAACATATGTTACTGTATTATTAGTTCATAGTTGGTCAAGCCTTGAAGTTATTTACCTCCTCTTCTTCTTTAAAGACAATGCTACGCCCTCCAGCATGTTCCGCTTAAATTTCTTGTTTCTCCGAAGCAAGGTACCGGTGACACAAACAGATCAGGTGAAATACGGAACTACTAAATGACATTGACTTCGTACCATAAGAATTAATATATTTCACACTGTAAGTGAACTCAACAGAATCCACGCCCACTCTCTATCATGGACGGGGAAAGGTAGGCAGACAGTACAAAATCGATGAACCACCCGATAGGAGTTTTTACGAAGATAAAAGAATTAACGTTCTTAATTTTTTTTCTAGCTGTCTCCAGAGGCTTCATGGCTGTGGGCACGCCGCATTTTAATCTCTGCCGTAATCTACTACTTAGTAAACTACACTCCTGGAAATGGAAAAAAGAAAACATTGACACCGGTGAGTCAGACCCACCATACTTGCTCCGGACACTGCGAGAGGGCTGTACAAGCAATGATCACACGCACGGCACAGCGGACACACCAGGAACCGCGGTGTTGGCCGTCGAATGGCGCTAGCTGCGCAGCATTTGTGCACCGCCGCAGTCAGTGTCAGCCAGTTTGACGTGGCATACGGAGCTCCATCGCAGTCTTTAACACCGGTAGCATGCCGCGACAGCGTGGACGTGAACCGTATGTGCAGTTGACGGACTTTGAGCGAGGGCGTATAGTGGGCATGCGGGAGGCCGGGTGGACGTACCGCCGAATTGCTCAACACGTGGGGCGTGAGGTCTCCACAGAACATCGATGTTGTCGCCAGTGGTCGGCGGAAGGTGCACGTGCCCGTCGACCTGGGACTGGACCGCAGCGACGCACGGATGCACGCCAAGATAGTAGGATCCTACGCAGTGCCGTAGGGAACCGCACCGCCACTTCCCAGCAAATTACGGACACTGTTGCTCCTGGGGTATCGGCGAGGACCATTCGCAACCGTCTTCAGGAAGCTGGGCTACGGTCCCGCACACCGTTAATCCGTCTTCCGCTCACGCCCCAACATCGTGCAGCCCGCCTCCAGTGGTTTCACGACGGGCGTGAATGGAGGGGTGAATGGAGACGTGTCGTCTTCAGCGATGAGAGTCGCTTCTGCCTTGGTGCCAATGATGGTCGTATGCGTGTTTGGCGCCGTGCAGGTGAGCGCCACAATCAGGACTGCATACGACCGAGGCACACAGGGCCAACACCCGGCATCATGGTGTGGGGAGCGATCTCCTACACTGGCCGTACACCTCTGGAGATCGTCGAGGGGACACTGAATAGTGCACGGTACATCGAAACCGTCATCGAACCCATCGTTCTACCATTCCTAGACCGGCAAGGGAACTTGCTGTTCCAACAGGACAATGCACGTCCGCATGTATGCCGTGCTACCCAACGTGCTCTAGAAGGTGTAAGTCAACTACCCTGGCCAGCAAGATCTCCGGATCTGTCCCCCATTGAGCATGTTAGGGACTGGATGAAGCGTCGTCTCACGCGGTCTGCACGTCCAGCACGATCGCTGGTCCAACTGAGGCGCCAGGTGGAAATGGCATGGCAAGCCGTTCCACAGGACTACATCCAGCATCTGTACGATCGTCTCCATGGGAGAATAGCAGCCTGCATTGCTGCGAAAGGTGGATATACACTGTACTAGTGCCGACATTGTGCGTGCTCTGTTGCCTGTGTCTATGTGCCTGTGGTTCTGTCAGTGTGATCATGTGATGTATCTGACCCCAGGAATGTGTCAATAAAGTTTCCCCTTCCTGGGACAATGAATTCACGGTGTTCTTATTTCAATTTCCAGGAGTGTATTACTGGTTAAAATTAAAAGAGGTGAAGAAGGCATATACCCATACAGATAATCCAACAAAAGTCCCAATACAGTAGCCGCCTTACAGTAGAACTGGCGTGGTCCACGATTACGGGACGACAGTTCCGGGTGCTACCGGGTTGCTATAATTAATCTTTCCCTATTTAACACGTCATAACGTGGAAATTAATTACCGTACGAGGACCAAACTTGGTAGCATTAATATCAATGACATAAGGAAGAGAGGTAAGGCAGAATCATTTCAATTGAGCTGCTACTGTATATCATACCATTACATACGTATACCATTACTGCTACAAAAGGGTCTCAATATGGCGCCCATCAGTGTCCTTAAGAGTCTGAATGCGCAAGATTGCATTCGGCACAGCAGAACTAAGCATGTCTGTTGCTATGCTATCTACCTCTCTGCGCTTCAGATCGCCACATGTATGAATGTTCCCCTGGTAAACCCTGTCCTTCAGATAGTCCCACAGCCAGATATCCCCTGGTAAACCATGTCCTTCAGATATCCCCACAACCAGATATCACAGGCAGTGAGATCAGATGACAGTGCCGGCCAAATGTGTTTTGGAGAAGGAGGTGAACTTCATGAGCGATGTGCGGTGCCTATTCATCTTGCATGAAAATTGTTGAGTTCAATGCGTAAGTCTTCTATAGGGCGGGTATGACTTGCTGGCGAAGCATATCGCAGTAATTCTGGCCAGTCACACTGCGTGTCTCTGATCCTCGAGGGTCATCCTGTTCAAAAAAAGAAAGGGACAATGAGGAAAGTAACCGTGAAGCCACACCATACGGTGACACGTTCACCGTACAGTGACTGGAGGCGAAGATCCCCACACTCGGCAGTTCTGTGTGTCAGAGAAAAATGAGCTTCGCCTGTCCATAGGATGGTCCAGGGCCAGTCCTCGTCAACTTCGATCCTCGCCAGAAAGTCGACAGCGAGGTCAAAACGCCGTTGTGCGTCCTTTGGTGCAAGCTTAGTACAATATGGATCTTATACGGATACCGTTTGAGAAAGGTTCGAAGCTCTTCTTTACGGTGGACGACGGGATGTTCAACTGTTGTAACACCTCACACGCACTGCCTGACGACCGAGAATTGCGCGCAGCGATGTCTGCCATAGCAAGAGCGATCTCATCAACCACCTGTGGTGCAACCCGTCGTCGGCCTCTTCCCGGAGCGACGCTCAGTTCACCAGTTGATTCGAACGTCTTTATCGTGCTCCCCGCAGAGCAGGTGGAGAAATAAGACCCTTCCGTAATCCTTTCAGCCGGCAGTATTCTCAAAGTGCAGCTGCAGCATTACTGTTGTTTTGATAACAGAGCTTCACCACTAATGCCCTGTTCCTTTTGTCCAAGCTCGTGTTGACACGTCAACAAGTTCACTGCGACTGGTCAAGAATGGGAGACTATGAATCACCATGACTGATCACGGCACCTGTTGGCCATAGTTGGAACTGGATGGTGGTGCTGTGACACGTGGAAATAATGTACCTCATACTCCGGACATTAATGCTACTAAGACTGGTACTGGTATGGCAGTTAGTTTCCTTGTTATAACGTGTTAAATAGGAAAAGTTTAATTATAACCACCGGTATGTAATAGCGGCACCCTTTCTACATGCAGTGATAACTTATTAAAGTTTATTTTCAGTTACATTGTATCTTTGGCCTGACCAGGGTTTAAAATTATTTTTTGGTGGCCAAACTTATTTTAATGTATACCCAAGACGTGTGCGCTCTCTCTCTCTTATTTTACATTTTTATTTACATATTCTGAAAGTTTAATTTTCCAAGTCCATGCCGCAACAGAGGGTATGTTCGAAGTTAGAGCGGAATGACCGCTACACGCCTTTTGCAGTGCTACACTCACGCATTTTAAGCAATGTTTGTTGCACGCACACCTTGCAAATCCGTTGGTGGAACGTGGCTAGAAGGTACAGTTTGTTTTCATAATTTTCGATAAAGACAACTTTCATGTCGTCAAAATGTCCACAGAGCTGCTTCGTAGGATAGTGTGAGTAGGCAAGAGCGTGATTGTGAGTTTCCGATGCTACAACGGAAAGGCACGTCATTTCCGATCTGTGGTGCTGGAACCACGTCGTGTGTCACACATTTGAGTGTCCAAGGCCAGGCCGTGCATTCAGCACCATGTTGAGATCTCATCAAATTTCAAATAAGTCTATAAACTTATTCACCTTATACGGTCCCCTGTAGCGAAATCTAGCAACCGATAACGTGTGGGTCGTCGTAAGCACTCGAACATTCACTCAGTGTACCAAGCGTTTGTTAATTGACTAGTTCCCGGTGACGTCTGTTTTGTCAATACATATCTGGTTTCACGTAATGTACACAAAATAAGCATTATAGTTCAACATCATATGATTTAACCTAAGTATTCTTAAGCCTATATCTACGTCGGGTACAAATACGGTACAATTTATACATATTCACATCTAGATTCACTACAACATTTACAACTTGTGCAAGAAACAACATTTCACTACCACTGTATGTCATTTAAGATTTCACTTTCGCCCTGAGGGTGCATGTAACAACATCTTATGACCGTTTAAATATATCTACTTGATATTTTCTTTGTCCATTGAAAGGCTGTTTGTCCTTTGCAGATTTGTTATGAGCAGGTAAATCTCTCCATCTCTGAGTTCACGGGATAATCTTACCTTATACAGAATAACGATTAAAATTGCTTATTCAGTTTCAATTTTGAAAAGGCAATATACATATATAGAGTTTGAGGATACACATAAACCACTGTGCTCGCATTTCGTCTGTCTCACGCCCCTTTAAATAAAGAATGATGACGAAAGGAAGGAATCTTCATTACGTGGTAACCGACACAGGCAACATAAACATCATACAAGGCAATAACATACTTGACACTTCCCTTGCCTTACGGCCGGCCGGAGTGGCCGAGCGGTTCTAGGCGCTACAGTCGGGCATGGATGTGTGTGATGTCCTTAGGTTAGTTAGGTTTAAGTAGTTCTAAGTTCTAGGGGACTGATGACCTCAGCAGTTTAGTCCCATAGTGCTCAGAGCCATTTTTGAACCTTGCCTTACGGACAGGATCCGGCAGCATCAGAAGACACTAATTCTAAAGGTTTTGTGGGCACTATGGGACGTAGTCAGTTACCTGGACTTATTCGATTTCTTCGTCTTGCGGTTTGGCGGGTAAAACGCTTCCGAATTACTTGGAGAACTCCTCTCCACGACTTGGAAATATAGCAATACGCATTTATTTTGTGGTTGCATTTGGAAACCCCATAGTGAGTGTACAAAATGAAATTATTTACATAACTTTCCGGTAAACACACACACACTGTTCTTGATTCAGTGTACTCATCTGTACAGCTTCCGAGACCATATCTTCTTCAGAGAGCTGCTCACCTCAGCCGAGGACACAAACCTTATAAACGCCTGATAGAATTGGTGTCAGCGTGGGCATCAATTATGGAAATCCTCCAGTGATGTGAGAACTTAGAGAATTTCCGAGTTCCTGGCATATCTCCGAGGTGAACAGCTTCTGCAGCAGCAGGAACATGTACGTCATCCGACAACACGGTGTTATCCGGCGCTGGAATTCAGTTTACTCTGCTCAAATTTGGCTACAATACGAAAGGCACTGATAGATTCGTAAAATATTTCCTGTTATAGTCATTTTACTGGCGTGCATAAATGAGTATGGCAGAATATAACATGAGTGACACTGTCGATCTCTAAATCATTATAAGCGATTTGTGGAAAGAGGTTCAACGGTTAAAAGCAGAAAAAAATGAGAGCAGCCTTCACATGACTTGTCAAATGGTAGCTCTTACTGTGCTACCCGATAAATAATTTCTCGTAATTGTCATCAACTGCAGTTTGCGACGGGACACGGCCCATCGAACACATGCTGATGTCAGGTGGAGTGTACACCATTAAGTTAAGTTATTCTTTTGACTTTGTTCACATGTACTTTTATGTGTCATCTTTTTCTTTTATAAATATATAGCTATGCTGAGCTTTTAATTATTGACAAAGGTCTTTATAGACACTTTTGAGTTTATTGTTCTGAAGAAGGTGTAGTTATCTACACCGAAACCTAGGTAAACACTAGGTGTTTTTTCGCAATCGAGGCGGATCTCAGTCCATTAATATATTAACAAACGATTGCTGACGCGCTGCAATGTTGAAGGTTTTCACTTAAATGCTACTACAAGGTGCATTCAAGTTCTAAGGCCTCCGTATTTTTTCTCCGGACTGGAAAGAGATAGAAACATGCGCATTGTTTTAAAATGAGGCCGCGTTCATTGTCAATACGTCCCAGAGATGGCAGCACCGTACGACAGATGGAATTTTACCGCCAGCGGCGAGAATGAGAACTGTTTTCAATACTTAAAATGGCGATGTTTTCCTTACTTGAACAGCGTGCAATCATTCGTTTTCTGAATTTGCGTGGTGTGAAACCAATTGAAATTCATCGACAGTTGAAGGAGACATGTGGTGATGGAGTTATGGATGTGTCGAAAGTGCATTCGTGGGTGCGACTGTTTAATGAAGACAGGACATTGTGTGACAACAAACCGAAACAACCTCGGGCTCGCACAAGCCGGTTTGACGACATGATCGAGAAAGTGGAGAGAAACGTTTTGGGGGATCGCCGAATGACTGTTGAACAAATCGCCTCCAGAGTTGCCATTTCTGTGGGTTCTGTGCACACAATCCTGCATGACGACCTGAAAATGCGAAAAATGTCAACCAGGTGGGTGGCACGAATGCTGACGGACGACCACATGGCTGCCCGTGTGGCATGTTACCAAGCAATGTTGACGCGCAACGACAGCATGAATGGAACTTTCTTTTCGTCGGTTGTGACAATGGATGAGACATGGATGCCATTTTTCAATCCAGAAACAAAGCGCCCATCAACTCAATGGAAGCACACAGATTCACCGCCACCAAAAAAATTTCGAGTAACTGCCAGTGCTGAAAAAATTATGGTGTCCATGTTCTGGGACAGCGAGGGCGTAATCCTTACCCATTGCGTTCCAAAGGGCACTACGGTAACAGGTGCATCCTACAAAAATGTTTTGAAGAACAAATTCCTTCCTGCACTACAACAAAAACGTCCGGGAAGGGCTGCGCGTGTGCTGTTTCACCAAGACAATGCACCCGCACATCGAGCTAACATTACTAAACAGTTTCTTCGTGATAACAACTTTGAAGTGATTACTCATGTTCCCTACTCACCTGACCTGGCTCCTAGTGACTTTTGGCTTTTTCCAACAATGAAAGACACTCTCCATGGCCTCACATTCACCAGCCATGCTGCTATTGCCTCAGCAATTTTCCAATGGTCAAAACAGACTCCTAAAGAAGCCTTCGCCGCTGCCATGGAATCATGGCGTCAGCGTTGTGAAAAATGTGTACGTCTGCAGGGCGATTACGTCGAGAAGTAATGCCAGTTTCATCGATTTCGGGTGAGTAGTTAATTAGAAAAAAAAAAACCGGAGGCCTTAGAACTTGAATGCACCTCGTACAACATATTCTCAAAATTACTAACATTTACTCTTCTCCCACCTGGATAACTTTGTGAAAGCTCCCCTTCCATCAGCTTGGTACAGCACATTCCGTCCTACTGAACATAGTTTCTCTTCTACAGCATAATGTTATCCTAAAATCCCAAATCCTATCACCATCAGTTATCAACTTCCGCCCCCCCCCCCACCCCTACACCATAACGGGGTCCTTTTTCACATCTCACATTTAAATCCCCTCTTCACAGTTTACTCCTACTGCCACCCTTATCTGGAGCTAGTAAATGAAATTCTTCAAGCTCATTCCATCAACAGTACCAACAGTATGTGAATCTCAAGAGGACTGTCCTTTAAGCCAGCATCCTCAGGTAACCTTATACACTTTAAATTTTATTCGTCTTCTAAGACCTCTTTGGCTTGAAACCATCTTCGTATATTTAAGAACCAGTTTTGGAGACAGCAGCTACATTGCTGCTGCCAGCCTGCTCCGCAATTGACCAAAGAAATGAACAATAAAGAAAAAAAGTACAGCATCTCATATCGCTCTTCGGTCTTCCGGCAAAGATCAAAGTGCACTAAAAAAAAAGAATTAATAGGAAAAGCCAAATTGCGTGAAAAACCTAGCAACTTGGGCGTTAGACAATGCCACACGTTTTAACAACTGGTGAGAAAGTGAGTGGATTGTGCCCTCAGACACACATTAAAATAATGATGGACAGACAATTAAAATATGCGAGAATTACAGCGGCATGTCGTCTAATGAAGTATGAGCATTTAATGTAAAATTGTATTGTTCAGTTTTGATTTTGCTGTGCGCATGGAGTTTCATTTCTTCTAAATGGTTCAATAACAGGCCTTTTGATGCAGTATGGATGACTTGCATGTTGAGATCTACGTTTGTTACGGCAAGATTGTGTTCTGCAAGGTGTAGCCTAAATCTGCCTTTGCTCCCTGGATGTAACATTAAAATTTTTGACACTTTGTTCGCTATAAAATTTATCACAGTAATTAAAAATTATTTTGTTGATACTTTATTATGTTTGTTGCTTTCCATAAGATTAAGCAAAGGTTCAGAGTATTATTTAGTTGCGAGCCCTATCTGGTGGTTAATTTCTTAAATTGCTTCTCTATTTGTTGAAAATTTTCCTCAACGTACGTCGTTAGGAAAAAATTATTTTTATTCTTTGTTGTCATCTGTTTCTTGAATGTCTGTATTCTTCTTTTTCCTTAATCTTTTAGTTAGTTTACGTAACGTCTTTTCTTTGTGTGCATCTTATATACCTGTAAATCATCCTCTTTTGCAGCGCACTGTGTGACAGGATTTGGCATGTATAATATTGTCCATACATACCGGTATGGATTTTGTAGAAATGCTGAACAAATGCTTTTTGTTAGTTTTAGTGTTCAGCAGATCCAGATAGTTGATGCAGTGATCTTTCCTCATTTCACTTGTGAAATATGTGGAAAATAGTTCTTTTGCAAAAGCACTGATGTCATCTGCATTACCTTTTAGAATTCCTAAGTTGACATAATAAGTTATTGTTTACGTAGCATTTTGAGCAAATGATCTGAATTTCAAATGTAGGGAATTTACTAAAAGTAGTTACATCTTGGTCATTGATGAAAACAGTACCAGTGTACTAGCTAAACGGTTACCTTTGGCAAGACCTTGGTTTTGGCAATACGTTTTATTATTTAAACGTGAAGAGATTGTAGGGAAACTGGAGTTTTTACATTTCACCATCTCAGTGGTTTCTGATATACAAATTTTCTTGTGACTCAGCGGACTGCGTTCTGCAATCTGAATGCTTTCATTAGTAGAGATTAGTGATATAAAGCGACATACAAGTTGCATTTTTAGGAAAGTTTAAACCCATAATGGCATTAGCCAGTTCAAAACAATTTCTAAACCTGAAATATTAATAAAACATGCATGCTACTTTCAGTTTCGCATTCAATATCTTAGTGAGTTTGTAACTGGAGGATGTACTGCTGTTCAGAATAGATCGAATGGGATTGTAACTCATGTATTTTTGCAAGAAGCCTAAGCTCGGGTATAATGAGATTCATAATTTTAGAAGCTTTTCTGTCTTCCTTTGAAAGTAAAAATATAAGAAAAAATACATAACTTTTCTATATTCCCCCTTGACATTTTTTAGTGTAGTCCTTAAGTATCTAAGTAATACTATTTTCTACAGAAAGAACTCGGCTTTTCTGAGTAATAAAACCAGATGGCAGTTATAAGAGTCGAGGGGCATGAAAGGGAAGCAGTGCTTGGGGAGGGAGTGAGACAGGGTTATAGCCTCTCCCCGATGTTGTTCAATCTGTATATTGAGCAAGCAGTAAAGGAAACAAAAGAAAAATTCGGAGTAGGTATTAAAATCCATGGAGAAGAAATAAAAACTTTGAGGTTCGCCGATGACATTGCAATTCTGTCAGAGACAGCAAAGGACTTGGAAGAGCAGTTGAACGGAATGGACAGTGTCTTGAAAGGAGGATATAAGATGAACATCAACAAAAGCAAAACGAGGATAATGGAATGTAGTCGAATTAAGTCGGGTGATGCTGAGGGAATTAGATTAGGAAATGAGACACTTAAAGTAGTAAAGGAGTTTTGCTATTTTGGTAGCAAAATAACTGATGATGGTCGAAATAGAGAGGATATAAAATGTAGACTGGCAATGGCAAGGAAAGCGTTTCTGAAGAACAGAAATTTGTTAACATCGAGTATAGATTTAAGTGTCAGGAAGTCGTTTCTGAAAGTACTTGTATGGAGTGTAGCCATGTATGGAAGTGAAACATGGACAATAAATAGTTTGGACAAGAAGAGAATAGAAGCTCACGAAATGTGATGCTACAGAAGAATGGTGAAGATTAGATGGGTAGATCACATAACTAATGAGGAGGTATCGAATAGAATTGTGGAGAAGATGAATTTGTGGCACAACTTGACAAAAAGAGGTGACCGGTTGGTAGGATATGTTCTGAGGCATCAAGGGATCACAAATTTAGTATTGGAGGGCAGCGTGGAGGGTAAAAATTGTAGAGGGAGACCAAGAGATGAATACACTAAGCAGATTCAGAAGGATGTAGGTTGCAGTAAGTACTGGGAGATGAAGAAACTTGCACAGGATAGGGTAGCATGGAGAGCTGCATCAAACCAGTCTCAGGATTTAAGACCACAACAACAACAAAGTAATAGTCAACTTTAGTTGCTATAGCATTTTATCTTTCCAGCTTCATTTTGAGATTTTACAGAATTTAGAAGTTACTATACTACACAATTAATAAGTGAAATCAAGTTAGTAGGAGTATTATCAGAATTCAGTTACAAGTTAAATACGTTTTGAAATTGAATGTATTGGAAACTGAAACAGTTTCACATTTCCAGGTCGGGGCAATGTGATATGACGTTAAAGAAACTCCATTAATATGCAAATATTACATGTTCTATAGCAGAACACCCTCTCCTATTTGAATGTACGATATGGTGGACGACTGACGATTTATAGCTTAACCATACACACGTTATGTAAGTAGTTTTAAAAGTATATAGAATTTTACTCACCATAACTGAAGAATTAAAAAGCTTCCCAAAAGAATTAGTATATTATTATTGTGTAATCGTGTTTGGAAATAGCAGCAATCTTTAAACAATATTGTGATACCTCCGTGGGTGGCTACTTTCGCCTTCTCACAGTGCCAGCGGCCCAGGACAGGGCAAATGTCGGACCTCATAGAGCGAGCGTCAGATATGCACTCTGCAAATATGCTCGGGGTAGCCGGGTGGACGCCCTCACATCGCTTAAGGATGGATACTTTGCAAAGTGCCTTGCGGACAGTGAGAAGCTAGCCGAAAACTGACGGACCTCCGCAGACACTGGGCAGGAGGATAGACGTAAAAGCGACGAGAATTCGCACAGAGAGGCGAATGACTAAAGAATAACGGAAGACGTCAGCCTGCATAAAAAAGTGTTCTCTGGACAGTAAGGACGTTGCTTGTAGATCAAGAACTCCAACAGATTCTTAGACGAAGCACAATCACGAGACAGTCCAGGGCCTCACACAGAGATTGCCGTTATAAGAACTTAGGATAGCAGAGAAACATCGCGCGTTCAGTGGGAACAGCCTTGACAGTTAAATTGTGAGAAAGACTCCAGTTCCCGAGTTACAGACCAGTCCGCCCAAGAAAGAAAATTCCACCTTGTACTGGGAGGTGTGGTTTTGGGATGGTCATCAATAGTTGGGCGGAATTGGAAATTTGGTCCCCCAATAACAACTCCGAGAAGAAAGAAAAATTTAACGAATCGATGAGCTTGGAGAGTGATGATAAGGGAAGAGGACAGTCGGTGAGACAGCACATAAGCAAGAGGACATGGGTTCTTTTTCCATCCATCGCTAACATTCGCCTTTCGACACCGCGATGAGACTGCTTCACCGAGGAAATAAGGTGACTCGCCGCTGAACAGCTTCGAGACGACGAGCCGTCCAGACCCAACGCCTGCCGCTGTCATCATCACACTGCGACTGGCGGTGAAGGATGGTAAAACGATCCATTTCCCCCTCCTACCCCTTAATATCTGAGTCGCCTCTATGTCCAGTTAAATCAGCCCTGAGATTTGCAATTTTCGTTTTATTTTGTTTTGTATATACTCGTAAAAGTTACTGAAATAAACGCAATAATTTTGCCTTGTATTCATCTAAGCAATCTGCTCCATTCGCTTACTAGTCCTTCAGTTTCATAACCTCCTGCTTCTTGATTTCACTTAATAATTGATCTCACCTAATGATTGGCCCCCAACGTGGGACGATCTCGTTACTCATCTACATGTGAGACAGGAGAATTTTCTCGATCACTTCATTTTTGGCGGCCAATGCAGGACAATCTCAATATTAATTTGCATGTCATGTGACATCACAAAGAACTCTTTATTCACTCCTTTTTTGGCCCCCAACGTGGGGCGATCTCGTTATTCGTATACATTTCATTTCGTGTCAGACAGGATAATTTTTCTCGATAATTACAATATTTAGTAAAAGGTCTTGATCGCGTATTATATATTATTTAATATATTATGCAGCCCTCAAATGTGTTAAATATTTGCAGACGATGCACAGAATCACAACCTCATCTCCCGAAACAACAAAAAATTAGAAAATATCGGAAACTGTTTATGACGGTCTATGATGTGTATTCCCTCATTTGATTCAGTAATTAGTCATAGCACTTGTTAGTTTCTTGATTTCACGTTGCGTAGATCGCTGACAATGGCATAGAGAGAAATGAGTGTGCTTGTAGCAGTGCGTGTTCGCAAAGGTCTCAGGTACGGCCTCTCTGGCTGGGTGTCTGTGTGAGTTTTTACACAGATTCGCATCGAATCAAAATCTGGATAACACTAGCACTATACACTATATTAATATTGCTGCAGCGCTCTGTGCCCTCGGCAAGAGATTCTGTGGGTGGACGGACTAGTTGTTAGCGAGAGGACAGAGAAGAGTTTGGTCATGATTTTCTTAGTTGAGACTCAGTGTTGGCGGGACATGCATTGTATAAAATAAGGATGGATGTAGTTGGTAATGTTTGGGTAGTGCATTAATTAATAACTATATAATTTTGGGAACTGGTTGTCACATGAATAAGATCCATTAAATAATAATTTTATGATCCACATCCTTAAAAAAAGAGCGCTTGGAAAGGAAAGAACGATAAGAAGGAGGTGGGACTAGTAACAGGAACTACACAAATAATTTTCTTTTCAATGACTTGGTAAATTTCTCGGTAGAATAAGTTGTTGTGGTGCAGCACTTAAGTGTTAAGATGTGACATAAAAGCATTCCATTTCACGTGGAAGATAGTATAGCTCTTGTTCCTTGTGCTGGTGCTTTGCATAGTTTTGATGATCACAGATGCACACATGCTACCTAACCTATACATATCATAGGGTCATTGCGGCTGCAATGTAACACGTGTTAAGTTCGGCTCGCGAAATTTAGTTGAATTCGAAGGTGTTCTCGCGGATGGTGTTGTCTAGTATAAGTGGAAATCGTGTAAACAACAGTGTTCTGTGCAGTAGTGCTATTTTTCTTTCTGTGCTCCGCCAATATCTTCGAGAAAATGTTAACAGAAGAGTCAACAGCAGCGTGTCCAGCAGCGGGGAAGCAGCAGGTGCGACGGGGAAGCAGCAGGTGCGGCGGGCCTGCTCCTGGCGGAAGGTGTGGCCGCGGCTCCCGGTATAGCGGAGCTGGTCCGCTCTGAGGTAAACGCTGTTCTTCGCGATAAAAACAATCTCGATCTGATAGCAGGCACTATATCAGATACTGTAACGGCGGCAGTATTGGCCAAAATGCGTGAAACTGTTGAGGCCAATACTGCCGAAATTACAGCACTAAAAAAGTCTGTGTCTGAATACGAGAAAAAGGCACGAGAGTTCGAAGTGAAACTACCTGCCGCAACAGACGAGCTGGAACAGTACCAAAGGCGAAATAGTCTACGACTGTTTGGAGTAGAAGAAAATAAGGAAGAAGACACGGACAACCTGCTTATACAGGTTGCGCGTGAAAAATTAGGCGTTGAAGTGACCAAGGCAGACATTGACAGGAGCCATCGGGTGGGACGAAAACTACCAGGTGCTACCAAACCTCGTCCAATAATAATTAAGTTTGTCTCGTACCGAAAAAGGGTTGAGATCTTTACCCAGAAGAAGAAGTTAGCAAGGACAGGGCTTACAATAAGGGAAGATCTGACACACGAACGGCTAAAGATTTTAAACAGTGCCATATCCCATTTCGGTCTTCAGAATGTGTGGACTCAGGATGGCAGAGTAATCATTAAGACAGCAGCTGGAAAGAAGACAGTCACAAACATGACAGAACTGAATAGTACTAACTGAAGCTACTCGAGCCAAATGTGCAAACTTAACATCATTTGCAAATTGTAACAGTACTATACTAAGATATAGTCTTGTAATTGTATTAACTTTTTAATTATACCCATATTTGTACCTTCAACTAATTGTTTTTGTAACTGTATTAACTTTTTACTATTTTTTGTGTCTGTAGCTCTAACCATTGCTTAATTTTAGTTACTGCTAATACTTTTTTCATTTTCTCAGTTTATTCTCTTCCATTCTGTAATAGTTCTATTGCAATTATTAGTCTCTCCTTTAGTTCATTAGTCACCCATCTTTTCGGTTTAAATTGTTTGTAGCAAAATTCACTATCAGTATCACTTTAGCAAATTTAAATCTAATTGTAGCTTCCTGCGATAATCATTACCAGTATCACTTTAGTAAATTTCAATTTAATTCTAGCTTCCTTCGATAATCTATTAAATATTAAGCTTACTTCTCTCTGCTGGCAGCATCGGCCTTTTAAATCACTCCCATTTCCCTTATTTCCACCCTAAGCTGTTTCAAATACGCTTATTACATTTCTCCTCTTACGACATAGGATACTTAGTGACACACAGCTTTCACTATTTTGGTCATATTCTCCTTGCACCGAATACCACTAATCAATTTTCTATATTCCCGCAACCTCAGGAAATCTCTTGCAGTCGCCTTTCTTTCGGCACTCGCGGAGTCACAAACAGGGCGCGCAAAATCTCGGACACCCCTGTATTATGTCACTTGGCGGAAACGCCGGCCAGTTCCCCTCGCGGCAGGTAGTGCCTAACAAAGGGACAAACCAGTCTGCCACCCTACTCCAGGCTGCTCAGCGGAACGCGTCAGAGCTTTTAGCAGCTCACTGCAACATCCAGTCTTTACCTGCGCATTACGAAGAACTTACCCTCCTCTTCAACCAACTAAACTACCACGTAATCCTCTTATCCGAAACGTGGTTGAAGCCACACATATCCTCTGCATCTATTCATCTCCCAGGGTACACATTTCTTAGGGCAGACAGATCAAAAAAGCGAGGTGGCGGGGTCGGCGCGTATGGATGAACAGATCTCAAAGCGAAAATCTTATGTACGTCAAATCCTGCTGACGAAAAAGAAGCTGAATTCATGTTCATTGAAATAAATATACAAAGTCGAAAGTTCTTGACTGGCGTCGTGTACAAGCCGCCAAAAATAAGCTCAATGAGTTCCTTCCAGTCGGAATTACATTCAATTCAGTGTCAATACGAACATGTCATCGTAATGGGTGACTTGAACATAGACCTGCTAAGAGACACTCCCTCCGCAATAAACCTAAGAAGATTGTTTAGTTGCAATAGCATGAACGTTCTTCCATTACAACCTACACACCACACGGCGCACAGTCATACTCTTATAGACGTAATCGCAACGAAACAGACTGACAAAGTAAGAGATGTTGGTCAATCATCGGCCCCTGGCTTCTCAGTACGTGATGTAATATTCCTGGCCTGCTCTGTGCAGCCCCCAAGGATCAAATCGCGTTACATAACTTGTAGGAACATGAAACGTATTGACCTTGACGTTCTAATAGCCGATTGCTCAGAAATGTCATGGCATCAGATAATCAGAGAACCTACAATCGACGGCAAAATTAATGAACTTGGTGATAAACTCACTGCCATCTATGACAAACATGCACCTGTGCACAGAGTCCGTGTAAGAAAATCTCCTGCTCCATGGCTGACAGCTGAATTACGTCAAATGATGACTAATAGGGATGCTGCCCACAGGCGTTTCAAGGCAGATCCGAAACCGGAGCATTTCGAAGAATATAGAAAGATACGAAACAGAGTGAAACAATGCATTCGCAATGCCAAAATCAGGTACGCTCGCTCCCTTGTATGCAGCGATCTGACACCCACGACTCTAAGGAAGAATCTCCGTAGCTTGGGGGTCGGAAAGGCAAAATCGGAAACTACTTTTCATGTGTCAGCTAACGAATTAAATGAATTCTTCTCTGCACCTCTGAATACCAGCACGGCTGATAATTACCGTCCACAAGAATCCCCAAACAGGATAACTAACAACGATACCTTCCATCTAAAACATGTAACAGCAAATACGGCAAGAAAAGCAATAATGAGAATCTCTTCTTATGCAGTAGGCAACGACAGTATCGGTATAACCATGATTAAGAATGTTGCCGATATCTTAATACCTGTCTTAACTGACATATTTAATTTTTCCCTCGTGAACGGAATATACCCCACTGCATGGAAAAGAAACATAATTTGACCCATCCCTAAGATCGAAAACCCGCAACTGCCTAGTGATTACCGACAAATTAGCATACTGCCTGCTGTTTCCAAAGCACTTGAATATATTGTTCATGACCAATTCACTGAACACTTGCATGACACTATATGACAAATTTCAATCCGGTTTCTGTAAACATCACAGCACAAACACTGCTCTAATTAAAGTAACTGATGACCTGAAATATGCCATCGACAATCGAAAGGCAACAATATGGACGCTACCGGAATTCAGCAAAGCTTTTGACACTGTTAAATTTGACATATCGCTCAGAAAAATGCAACAGCTTAATTTCTCTGATAGTGCAATGAGATGGTTTGAAAGCTACTTAACAGACAGACAGCAATGTGTTGTCTGCGTAAATGAATAATCTTCCTGGAAACATGTTTCTTCGGGAGTGCCACAAGGACCAGTCTTAGGACCACTTTTGTTTCCTTTATATGTCAACGATATTTCGTCGGTTCTGTCCTCCTGTTAATATCATTTCTACGCCGACGACCTCCAGCTCTACCTAAGCGTCAGACCTGAAGACGTAAACACTGCAATCGCTCTGATGAATGATGATCTGTCTTCAGTAGTGACACGGGCGATAAACCTGGGGCTTAAGCTAACTGCAAAAAATACGCAAGTAATCTTAATAGCCCATCAGAAATTAATAAGTTCAGATTTCCGCGAACAGCTACCTCCTATTCTGCTCGACGGTACTCCAATACCATATCAGAAAACAGTGAAGAACTTGGGTGTAACTTTGGATGAGCGTCTCAACTGGCCGGAGAATACAGTCGCAGTGTGCCAAAAGACGTCTGCTTGTCTCTATGCTCTCAAAAAGTTTCGGAACATATTTCGACAGGACTTGAAACGCCAGCTCGCGCAAGCACTCGTTCTACCGAACCTCCACTGTTGTGATTTGATTCAACAAGGCATGAGTAGTGAAAACAAAAGACGGCTAGAGCTAACCATGAATGCCTGTGTGCGTTACACCTGCAACATTCGCCGATATGATCATGTTAGTGCTTCATACTCCGAGCTAGGGTGGCTGCGGCCGGACAAACTGCGTGACTACCACACTCTATGTCTACTTCACCGACTTCTCGTCGAGCAAGCACCCCAGTACCTTGCTTCAGAGATTAAAAACCTGTCATGCCATCATAATCGAAACACGAGGTCACTCTTATTTGGTATCCTAACTGTGCCCACTCACAAAACAAAAACTTTTGCAAACTCCTTCTCAGTTGCCTCTGTCCGCCTCTGCAACAAACTGCCCCTTACCTTGAGGAAAATTCAATCTCCTGCTGCTTTTAAGAAGAAGTTGAAGCATTTCCTACTATCATCCTCATAAAGTTCTCCACAAAATTAATGTACAATCCTCTCATCTGTCAAATAGTAAAGCTAGCGTCTCCTGTCTTGCTCCTGAGATGCCTTCCTCTTCGTCTATCACTATTAGCCAGGCAATCTTCTTTTCCTTTATATTTCCTTAATTATGTTTCATCATGTCTCTCTATTCTTCTCCTCCCTTCACCATGAGTCTCCCTCATACTCCCTGCTGCCAGCACTCCTATCTAAAATCTTTCTCTTCAATAATGTATTTTTCCAGGTGTACCTTTCTAATTGTTTATTTCGCTTTTTGTACTAGATGTAGTTTAACATGCCTACTAAAACATATGAATGTAAAATAAGTAGAATGCCTGGTTATATGTAAGAGAGGGCCTGATGGCCCTAATCTTGCCAGGTTAAATAAATATATAAATAAATATATTTCCATCATCTGCTTTGCTGTCTTTACTGTAATATTTTTCTCTGCTTGTGCTCTGTCATGTTTAGGTATAAGTTATTGTATTTGCTGCTGCTATTTGTCAGGCAATGTCCTACCGAATTTTACTTTGTATTACTGTGGTAAGCCAGTTTTCAAAATGATTTATTTTTCTTGTTTGCTGCATCTTGCCTTATGTTAGTTACAATGTTGTACTTGCTTTGCTAATTTAGATGCGTTGTGCTTGCTTTGCCAATTTGCATTTTTTGTCGTTGTTGTTTGTGTTAATTTTTTTATGCTGCTGCATTGCGTCGTTCTCTAATTTATGTATCTGAGGTCAGTACATTTAAGTTAGCTTAAAGGGAGTATGCTATACAAGAAAATGCGTCATGATGAGTTGGGAAGATATGTATGGAGAAGCTATAAGGAAAGGTCTGGCCAAAAAGTATTGTATAATGAGGGACAATTATTTTAAAAGAAGAAATGAACAGGTATAAGTAGGGTATAGTGACGACTGGTTTAGGTAGGATTTTCTTGGAAACCACTGATGAAGTAAGAACAACATGAAAGTCTAAGCACTGGTTGTAAGTCTAAATACAGGATGTTTTGTGGAATAAATGTTGAAGTAAGAGAGTTCTGCGAAAATTAAATGAAGTTTTAGTTGGAAATGAATTAGTTTTGGTTGAAAGTAAAGCAGCTGCGAGCATGAAGTATATTAGAAAAAAAGAAGAAAAATGAAACAGAGGCATAAAATGCTCACCACAAATGCTGTAGTATCAAATGTTACACTTACATTTTGACACTTTTACGCTAGAAAACAGATCCTGTCCTTTCCTTTGTGTTATTCCGCTATGTTTATGTCTACCCTTGCGTTCCTGACTTCTGCCTATCTCTTTCTGTTTACCTGATAAGATAAATTTGGTAGAACGTTTTTCCTTCCAATACTAGGCTGCAGTCATTATGGTGAGTAATACCGTTACCCTCAAATCTAATCTCTGTTTTTGTATCATGTTCTTTACGTTAGGAAGATATTTAGACATTATTTATTTTGTTATGCTTTTACTGATATTCACATTTTCCATTTATTTCCTTATGTTATAATTCCTGTAATACTCAAATATATGTTCATTTTTATTCTTTTTGTAAAGCCTGTATCGCTGCAAATGTTATTTGTGTATCATGTTCTTTACTATAAAGATGTTTTCTTTACATTAGTGATTGTATTCGTAAGCTGTTAAATTGTAATTGTATAGACACCAGTTCTTGAAGTTAGGTAAACAGTAGGAATTCATTTTACTGCACACATTTGTCTGTTGGTCCTACTGTATGTAACAAATCTCAGAGATTATATGACTGTGTTAGTGCTTGGACGTGTGTTGACAATTCGGCAAGGTACTGCTTAAAGACATTGCTGATTGTAAAGACATTGCAAAAAAAATTTGTAATTAGTGAGTGCAAAAGTGGTGGCTCAGGGACCTGTATAACGCATCAATACTGACTACACAATCGTGGTTCATGGACTTGCTATATTATCCTCAAGACTCTTCAGTTGTGATTATACACCCACAAAGTCGCAACAGACGGCTGCTGGCCATCTCTAAATGGACTGCAGTGGGTCTGCACCTTTGGTGGTCCACTTCTACCATAAATTATACAAGGACTACTGTGGATCTGGTCTGTGATGACCCATCAATTCTACCAATATTCTTCATTATTTCGGCTGATACTGCTATGGGTCTGCTCTGTTGTGGCTCATTAACAGTCTTACCATATCAACTGAAATTTTCATGTCAAGAGTCAGCACTGTGTTTTCGTGGGGAGGACAACACTACTTCTTCAAGACTGCATGGTTGTCCACTACTTACTTGTGCATTTTCATACACTGCTCAGCCTTGGTGCATAAACTGGCGTAGACATCGCTTCCAATCAATTCTTAGGACTGTCTTTAGGGACTGTGAAGAAAATTTTTACTTTATTGACCAACAGCATATTAATCAACCTATGTGTGCGTCTGATCTATTTTATATTATTAATATAAAAAATTTAACAACTTAGTCCTTGCCACTGCCCAAAACACTATGTAAAATTTTTTGAGGGGAGGAAGGAAGGCTATGTAAGTATCCTTTTTGTATGTTTGTATGTTGGTAGCGCTGTATTCTGTATTAATATCGCTGACAATGTTCTGCACCCTCGGTAAGAGATTCTGTGGTCGCAGTTAGCGAGCGGATAGAGAAGGGTTTGGACATGATTTTCTTAGTGGAAACTCAGTGTTGATAGGACATATAAAACGAGGATGGATGTAGTTGGTAATGGTTGGGTAGTGCAATTATTGACAACTATATAATTTCTGGAACTGTATGTCACTTTAATAAGGTAAAATCTTCTAAATACAGTGTTTGCTCTTCAATAAAATATTTCTTTTGCTAACTATGTGCCTCCTAGTAGTTACAGTCTATAGCACCTAGAATATTTTTATTTAGCTGGCTGTAGTTGCTGCTTGCTGTATATGCTATAGATCCTGTTATGAAGGTTTCTTGTGAGGTAAATGACATGAAAAAGTATGGTTTATTGTTAGGGTTTCTTGCAATTCAGAGCCATTCTTCTGGGTTAATTATTTGAAGTCATGTTGTCACTATACAGCAGTCAGATTGCGTTGGACTTGTATATTGTGGGTAATAAATGAGTAGTTTAAGTTTGAGTTATCTTTGTCGGGGGAATTCTGTAGGTCAGTGTTTCAAATGATGATAATAAGTGACAGTGGTTTCATCTACTCATTAGTTTCACCAGGTAAAAACTAAGCAGTTTCAGTGTGAGTTTCAGCTTCTCGTTCACTTCGTACCTGAAGCAACAGTACTCTCTCTGCAGCCCTCTCTATAATCGTGTACACAACACAGGATTTGTTGGCATACCCTATGGAATCCAATAATTTCAACAACATAGATCACAAGCAAAAGAAGTTTTCAGTATAAATCAGTTATTTTTGGCAAGCTGCATACATATTGTGATTTTTATCTGGTACAAACCGTCGGCATACGAATAGACGTACACAGTTCCACAGAGTTTCACACTCAAATTGCCACATAATCGTTACTTGTTCAGTTTCATAGTCGGAAAAAAGGTCTTTTACTCAAATCCATCGATCGAGATATTGCAGCACTCTTGCAACTTGGGAAATCTCCCGGAGAAAAGCAGTGTAGACTTCCTGGACAATTTTAACGTAAAAAAGGTTTGTAATTAAAACTGAACTTCCCAAGCGGGTAAATCAGTTACATCTCCACATGCACAGAGGCCCTTTCCACTGAAAGGGCAAACGGTCGTCAAAACAGCTCGAAAACAGATGTAAGATTTACAGAGTCCTCAAAACGTTTATAAATCCAACGTTGTAAAACTTGCAAGACCACAATGAATTCTTCAAACTTCACGCTTTCTTTAACGCCACCTGTCTGCCGGTGTGGCCGAGCAGTTCTAGGCGCTTCAGTATGGAACACCGCGACCGCTACAGTCGGTCGTTGTAAGTTTTTGCTCCTGCATTTTCATCTAAAAGTTTAAATCTTTTCTGCATGGTACTGTACTGTCGTCTTGAAGCAAATAAGCAGTACCCGTCGCTTATCCGAGTAGAGAATTCTCATCCCTCTCTTCTGTCATTTCCATTAATTTTAAAGGATTGGGACAGTAGATAGCTAGCTGCTTCTTTTTGTGGACGTCCTTCGTACCACCAACAAATAGCGAAGGGTAAACAGTACTGACATCACGATTCTGCAGAGCTCAGGGAGTTGTGCCGACGACAAAATACAGCATCAGAATGCTAAATGAAATGTGTCGCTGTCCAGGGTGCACGAGACCTGCACACGCTGCACGTGTGAATGTTGGCACGTTGTGGCTGGCCCTGCCGTAAGTGATCTACCGTGAACAGCAGAGCCGGCCGCGGTGGTCTCGCGGTTCTAGGCCCTCAGTCCGGAACCGCGTGACTGCTACGGTCGCAGGTTCGAATCCTGCCTCGGGCATGGATGTGTGTGATGTCCTTAGGTTAATTAGGTTTAAGTAGTTCTAAGTTCTAGGGGACTGATGACCACAGCTTTTAAGTCCCATAGTGCTCAGAGCCATTTGAACCATTTGTGAACAGCAGAGAGGTTGAACAACGGCCACTGTGATGGTAAACTTAGGCACTAAATCTCGTCTTCCTTGCAAATCCGTGACTTTAAAGTTCTATAGTTAAAATGTGATAGGCCCTATGGTTCACAAAATAATTTACATTCTGTTGTATGTGGTTCGGTACATAAAAGATAGATGAGACACCACCACAGTTGCAAAGAAACAATTTATCGCGAAATGTCCCTATGCAGAAAATGGTTTATTGTCGCACAGAAACCTTGCTACCAGACAGCACTGAACCATTTTTATGAAAACTTTGGTTTTGAAACAGGACACCTGCAATTAAATGCGCGATAGTTATGTTATGACATTGTACATACATTTATCAGGTAAATTCATTAACATACAAAACGCATAAAAGTGACAATGTACTTATGGAAGTTAATATATGTTTTTATCTATAATTTATTTGTACAACTAAGTACTGTGCAACTCTTCACCAGTTTTCTTCAGGTAAACTAGGATGTGTAGACAATACAATTAAGATTAACAAATGCTGTGTATACCCCTCAATAAATACATAATGTTCGATCTGTCTGCTTAAAAGGATTAGTACACTTCTACTTAACAGCCTCTTACCACCACAATGGCGTCCAGCGGAAGGTCCAAAACATACCGCGGCTGCAACGCCCTCGGCAAGTCTAGTTATTTTTAAGAAGGTCTTTGGTTGACACTGTAGTGTCGGCCTAAGCGAACGCATGACATGTCTAGCGGGAAGCACTTTGTTTTGTGGTGGGCAATCGGACAGTGTGCCGAGAGAATTCCTTGTCGAACTCGCCTATTGTGAGCTCTAACTTTAAGCTCCTAATTGTGCCCTGATCTTGATGCTGCTCGGTTGCGCGGTCGCAAGTTTCTGTTCCATATCATCTTGCTACTAGTCTACGAGATCGTTAAATTTTATTTGTTTCAACAACATTGCGTTGTCATGGATATCATGGATATGATGCAGTGCCTAACAGAATATTAAAGTACTGTGCTGCACATGTAAACCCTGTATTTAGCCATACTTGTAATTTTCCCATTGCGAATGGTCAGTTACCTGAACGATTAAAGTACTAAGTTGTAAAGCAGCTTTATAAAAAGGGAGATAGGGAGAATGTAGATAATTTTAAACCTATTTCTATGCCATTAGTGTATGCTAAAGTTATTGAAAAGGCTGTGCATGTATGGATAATTGATCATTTTGTATCACACGATTTCCTATCAAATGTACAGCTCGGCCTCAGAAATCGTTTAACAACTGAAAATGATCTAAGTCCAGCGAAATGATCAAGGCGGTAACTCGCATTCATAACATTACTCCAGGTTCTACTAAAAGTGAAGACTATGTAATTTATACGTCTGCTCTACTTGTAGACAAAAGCACACTCTCAAAGCCCGACCAAAGGTGAAAGACATCGACAAAATACCGCAGACGAAAGACAGCCGACAAAGTTAGTTATGTGTGTGAAATCTTATGGGACTTAACGGCTAAGGTCATCAGTCCCTAAGCTTACACTCTACTTAACCTAAATTATCCTAAGGACAAACACACACACACCCATGTCCGACGGAGGACTTGAACCTCCGCCGGGACCAGCCGCACAATCTATGAATGCAGCGCCTTAGACCGCTCAGCCGACAAAAATCACCGACGAAGGTCCACATGTCCCCTACCGCTCGTCCTTGAAGACTTTATCTACGTCACACACTACTGAAGCCCAGTTAGACACTTAATTAATGGTCACCATTCAAGTTCAAAACTAATTCGATACATGATATTAGTAACCAGAAAAAAAATTATTTAGGTCGTTTTGTGACCTCTTAGTAAAACAGCAGTATATTATTTACTAAGTCTTTAATGAAATTGAGAATGCATGCCTATATCTAGTTTTTGACGTGACGAAACTTATGCAAAACTACGAATATATATACACTCCTGGAAATGGAAAAAAGAACACATTGACAACGATGTGTCAGACCCACCATACTTGCTCCGGACACTGCGAAAGGGTGTACAAACAATGATCACACGCACGGCACAGACACACCAGGAACCGCGGTGTTGGCCGTCGAATGGCGCTAGCTGCGCAGCATTTGTGCACCGCCGCCGTCAGTGTCAGCCAGTTTTAACACTGGTAGCATGCCGCGACAGTGTGGACGTGAACCGTATGTGCAGTTGACGGACTTTGAGCGAGGGCGTATAGTGGGCATGCGGGAGGCCGGGTGGACGTACCGTCGAATTGCTCAACACGTGGGGCGTGAGGTCTCCACAATACATCGATGTTGTCGCCAGTGGTCGGCGGAAGGTGCACGTGCCCGTCGACCTGGGACCTGACCACAGCGACGCACGGGTGCACGCCAAGACCGTAGGATCCTACGCAGTGCCGTAGGGGACCGCACCGCCACTTCCCAACAAATTAGGGACACTGTTCCTCCTGGGATATCGGCGAGGACCATTCGCAACCGTCTCCATGAAGCTGGGCTACGATCCCGCACACCATTAGGCCGTCTTCCGCTCACGCCCCAACATCGTGCAGCCCGCCTCCAGTGGTGTCGCGACAGGCGTGAATGGAGGGACGAATGGAGACGTGTCGTCTTCAGCGATGAGAGTCGCTTCTGCCTTGGTGCCAATGATGGTCGTATGCGTGTTTGGCGCCGTGCAGGTGAGCGCCACAATCAGGACTGCATATGACCGAGGCACACAGGGCCAACACCCGGCATCATGGTGCGGGGAGCGATCTCCTACACTGGCCGTACACCTCTGGAGATCGTCGAGGGGACACTGAATAGTGCACGGTACATCCAAACCGTCATCGAACCCATCGTTCTACCATTCCTAGACTGGCAAGGGAACTTGCTGTTCCAACAGCACAATGCACGTCCGCATGTATCCCGTGCCACCCAACGTGCTCTAGAAGGTGTAAGTCAACTACCCTGGCCAGCAAGATCTCCAGATCTGTCCCCCATTGAGCATGTTTGGGACTGGATGAAGTGTCGTCTCACGCGGTCTGCACGTCCAGCACGAACGCTGGTCCAACTGAGGCGCCAGGTGGAAATGGCATGGCAAGCCGTTCCACAGGCCTACAGCCAGCATCTCTACGATCGTCTCCACGGGAGAATAGCAGCCTGCATTGCTGCGAAAGGTGGATATACACTGTACTAGTGCCGACATTGTGCATGCTCTGTTGCCTGTGTCTATGTGCCTGTGGTTCTGTCAGTGTGATCATGTGATGTATCTGACTCCAGGAATGTGTCAATAAAGTTTCCCCTTCCTGGGACAATGAATTCACGGTGTTCTTATTTCAATTTCCAGGAGTGTAGAACAAGACGTTTGGGTTACTTATCCACAAGGAATATTAGATACGTATTTGGAAAAATCATGCTACCTTCATCATCCGTGTAGCTGTGAAGGGGTATTAGTACTCGAACTTTTGAACACAAAAAAATTAATAAAATGAGTTGCAATATTTTATACACGTGTCTGATTTGAAAATAGGTTGTTGCAGTGATTACTGACGTCGTCAGTTTTCGTATGACGCATCGTATAATCAGACTGTTCCAGTGGTTTAGTTTTCATTAATTTTATAATGTATTTGAAAACAATAGTAACTTTAACAGTATTGATTTCAGACTCATGCTTTAAGTTTGTAATGAGCTCATCACGACGATTTTTCTGGCGTACTTGGTTTCTTGTATCATGTTTGGGGGTATGTTACATAATTTCATTGGAAATATACATGGTTTAGCCAAAATAATGTTAACACCTGTGCTCACTTGGGAATGGTTTGTTAATAAGGGGTTCCCCATTTGCCTGTAATACAGCTGCAATTCTTCTTGGAATACTGGCATATAATGACTGTATAGTCCCCAGTGGAATGTTATGCCACTCTTCGATCAGAAGCTCTTTTAACTCCTGTAGTGACTAAGGAGGCGCAAATCTGTTCCGGAGTCTGCGCTCCAATACTGCCCACAAGCGTTCGATAATATTCAAGTCCGGAGACTGTGTAGGTCAGGGAAGACGCTGCAGTTCAGCCACGATTTTACTGTCTTTGCTGGTGAATGGGTGCATTGACGTCCTGAAATATGACATCATTGTTAGGGAACAACATTTGAATCTTGGAGTGCACCTAATCACGTAAAATAATCACATAATCGTTGGCTCGGCCTTTGAGAGTAATGATGGGACCAGCACAATAACATAATAAGGCTGCCTACACCACCACGCTTCTACCACAATGCTCAAACGTTGGAATCAAGCAATCAGAATTGTGGGCTTCTTTTGGCTTTCTCCAGACGTAAACCCAGCCACATGTTTTCGATGATGAGCCGTCCAGGATTTTTGCTCCTAACATCATGTTTCACGCTTCTTTGAGTTGGTCGTAGTCATTTTTGGTTTCGATGTAGCAGTTTGTCGATAAATATAGACTTTATGGAGCTCTCGGTGGACAGTATTGACAGATAGGGGGTCTCCAAGATGGCTATTGAGCTCAGCAGGTACTTTAGCCGCCGTAGTTTTGTGTTGTTTTGACACAATACATGTTAGCGTACGACGATCTCTGTCATTTAGTTTTGATGTGCGCCAAGTTTATATGACGTTTTGTGTAGGCTGTCATGAATGGTGAAACAGTTGCTCTTGAAACATCCAATAAGTTGGCTGTCTTGGTTACTGATGCTCCAGCTAATTGGGCCCCCTCAATCTGACCTCTATGGAAATCAGATAGGTCTTTCATTGCACTGCGGCCTAGGCCTCCGAATGCAAATACGACATTCACACTACTCGTAAACAACCTGCACTGATGCCTAGTTCGTACTGAACACGCACCGTCCAGTCAGACACGTACCTTACTTCATTGTTGACCGCCAAACACGACAATCTCAGTACTACCACTGTTCACTTTATTTTGCCTATCTCCTGTATAATATTCATCTGCCAATTCGACCATACCCTCAATAAATATCGCTCGCTATAGCCTCAGGAAGAAGCACATCCGGCCAATTAATTAACAACTGTATCAGTATTCCTCGGTCGGTCAGCCACCAACATCTCGTAACGAAATGAAATGTGCGTATGGCATTGTTGGTCGGTAGTGCAATCATGGAAAGGTCAAGGGTTTGGAATGTCTATTTATTTCACGTCGCTTCGTGAACATTTGAAGTCTTTGATGTCTTTCACAGCCAGCGTCAACTTGTGCACGTTACAGGTGGACAATTCCGATGGTAGCCAGGAGTGTCTGCACGAGTTCATGATCTTTTGAGAAGAAGAGCACAATGATTTTTTTTAAATGAACGGTAACTCTTGTAGTGCTGCCAAGCAAATGATTATCATTTTCTGGACATATGTTATTTCCGGTTTTGTCAAGCAAAATCTCCTGTAAGGGTATCAAACTCGTTTATTTGAAATTATCTTGTATGTGTTTCAGAAGGATCTACATTCCATGCAGTGGAGGATAAAGGGCTGGCGCAATGTACTAATGACACCCGCAAACGAAGTACCCGATATTGCTCCATGTACTTAAAAGTTAATTGAAAGTCAATGTTCTGTGATTCCGACATGTCCTCTGTGATATTGTTTTGTGTATAGTTCTTTGCTTTCCACACAAGGCGAAGTTATTTGGCTTATTTCTGTGTTCGGACGGTGAAATACTCACCTATTTTATTTGGAGGTATTAGCACTCTTTCTCGCACTTACGGACAGAGTGTCACTTGTATATGATAATGATTTCTGATTTTTTTGGTTATACACTCTGGTATAATGTATCCACGATCGTGTTGTTTGCTATGTGCCTCCCTGTCTTATTTCAGGTCCGAAGATGGTTGTTACGGACCCAGATGTATTGATAGTTAATTTTTTATGGCCAGAAACTGTAAATAAAACGATTATATTAAATGGATGTGCAGGTGACTCTCTAGGCAGACGGATTGTAACCCTAATGCTTACCTTACGACGTATCACTACTCTCGAGAGGCCGGTTGGAGTGACTGATATTACGGGAAGCTGTTGTAATTCCAGTATTGCCAATCAAGAGCATCAATCTCTGGTCTAACATTCTGTACGCCACTTCCAGAAGGACGCAAGAATCGTTAAGTGGCTCCCACATTTCAGACCTATTATCTGGCTTACTTTGTACCAGCATCACTGTATCATACGTCATAATGTTGCCATGCCATTTCTTAGTGCACATATTAACCCTTTACTTACGGAGATGGCTGTATACTTATTATTAAAGCACTACTGATGGCGCTGGTCAGCCTTCGCGTCCCTGAATGTTATTAAATGACAAAAAATGAACTTCATCAGATGTTCATGATCAAGTATCAGTCAAGCAGGTATTTAACTGTCACGAACACATCGGGCGTTATCCCTTTGAGAATCGAATGCGGAGGAACTGAAGCCAATTAGTCCGCAGCAGATACGAACAATAATTTATGTGCAATATCATTGTTAATATTTCCTTTATGACACTAGATGTTAGTGTTTGCGTTAGTTTCGCTTTTGGCAGACCATTCTATGTCTAGTCGGTTTTAAAATGCGCCATCGTAATTGGGGTGCAGGGAGCAAGCAGTCAGGCAGGTTATATCAGGAACTGCAGCCTCGGAAACCCTTCTAGTCTGAATAATTAGTAATTTGAACACAACTCCACTCAGTTGTAATGAAAATAACTTTCTTCTAGGCTACATACTTATTGGCTCATGTCACTAACAGTAAGTAAAATGAGAAAGCATATAAAACGTGAAATCACACTGTGCGTATTTCTTAACCATAAAGTCAAATAATGCCGTTTTCATTGTGACTGAGTCGATTTTTGTTTGATGAAGTTAACTTTCTGGGCCTGGACTCTGTTTACCACTACTACCGGGAGTAATAGAAAGAGATAACTAAGCTTTCAGGAAACATTACTCATATGTGGAGGTATAAAATATATTATACAGACATGAGTCTGCAAACACTTTATTTCCATGTTAGATCTCATTTCTTAACTTCTCTTCATAATCACATTAATTGTGGGAAACACTCAGGAAAGGAACGTCGTAACATTACAAGAGACGTTTTTATAACCGAAATGTTCAGAACACTATCTTGCTTACGTTTGGTTGGAATCTAGGCGCAGTTGTAATTCGTAGGTTTACCATCAGTGTTTCTGGTTCCAGTGGAACGACTGTAATTTTTACATGTGACTCACTTCGTTGCTTGTGGTGAGTGATTCTAACCTCATTGTTTTACTAGCATCAAGCGTGCAACGGCAACTGTTTAGTGTTCATCACATGTAGTGTTACATGATCGATTTCTCTGAATGTCCCGTAACTTATGTAAAACCCATAAGAATGAGCCAAATCTAATCAGAATAGATTAATGCCCACTGGGTAATGAAATGTGAACCAATATCAGTGACCGCAATATTTAATTACTAAGTCACGGTTTCATATATTAAATTGCACTCACAGCTAACTGACAAGCCAGTCTGAAAGCAGTTTGAACTCCACAGAGACTGAGGGAAGTGCAGTAGAGCCATAAACTTTACGGAGTCAGTCATCCACTCTCATTCGCAGAATAGCCTCTCACTCCGGTGCGAATTTACACAACAAGCAGTTACATTCACCAAAAAACAGGGGCGTTTAACATAACATCTTAGAAAGTAGAATGGAAGTTGAAAGTTAAGGTTCCCTTTGAAGATTGTGGAATACCGACATCTCGCGCTGGTGCCGAAAAACCAAGCTTTTCAACAGATGTAATAACAGCTACCATTGGTTCATGTAAATAATTTAGAAGTGGGAGTAAGGAGTGCAACTGCACTTACAGAGGCCCTTCCGTATTGTCTGACACACGAGAACAGATAGAGAGAGGCAGAGAGTCAGACACATTTTGAAGTTCTAAGGCTAACAGGTTTTTTCACTGGTGAAACACTTGAAATGCGAGTAAGGAACGGATACCAGCATCGTGTAAGACAGCTTCTTTCTGGTCTGTAGTCACAAGGATTATTATTCAGACAATCAAAATTACACGACACCAGAAACTCAAGACAAAGTTTTCCTAGTCGTAAGTGCTCTGCAGAAAGTTACTTCTGGGGGAAATTTCTTCTGGCATGCTTTGCCGTGGGCAGACTATTCTAGACAACTTCTCCAGGCTCATTTGGGACTAGAGGCTTTCATCCAGCTTAGATGTACTTAAACACATACAGAAAAGTGTTGTTGGTACAGAATCAATTATGATCTTGTAGCCATGTCTGCCACTAGCAGATTATGCGTATGGTGAGAGCCAACCGCAACAACGAAGCGAATTATAAAGAAAGACAAGCCATTTGTTACGACATTCAGTAATTTCAATGGTCATTCTGAAAATTTGTTTGCAGTTAGAGGTCTATCAAGCTATGAACTCTCAACTGACGCGCAAGCACATCCTTCTGTAGTATTTTCAGTCTTTACCCACTAACCTTTAGCAATCAATGCGAATGTGAATGTTTTGTTCAGACATGTATTTACTTTAATAACATTAGGGGTACCTTGTCCAGGTTGCTAGGCATTAGTATATTACTTTCAATGACTGTTCAACCAGCTGTTTTTAATTCAAATATTCTACAGGTATGTACGGTTGCTGTACCAGACGGCCTGATGGAATGGAATAAATAGCATTGTAAGCCGATTGTTTACTGCGAATTTAATTGCATACAAGTGTAAGTAAACTGAGTTCATTGAGATCCTTGTCTTATTTTGTAGTCAGATGAGTTTCTTTATCACTGTTCTGACAAGTGGTCATTTACTTATGTCAACACACACAGCCAATTTAAGGTATTTAGTTAAAGATTCCAGTCAAGTTACTCCTCTCACAAGGCACACGGTAACCATAACCTTACAGTAGCAGCAGGCTTAAATGCCTCACGCTCCCTAATACGACGATCAGTTCCTTCAAACACCCTGCTGTCGGAGCAGCGTCGTTCTGGAAATCTCTTCTGTTACAAAAGCTCAGCTCGACAGCCACTACCATCACCTAATTTGTACAGCAAATGGGCATCTGTCAACCCCACATTTGAGAGCTCTTCCGTTACACTGTATCGGAAACCAAGTCCATGATGAACATGTAACAGCTGATACTACGTGCCTGATGCTGGTAGAGCAATGAGGCTAGTCGCATATCAGCATAAGCAATGGAGCGAGTCAAATGTCCCGATTACCTTCGTTCGAACGGAGCAACAAACACTGATGGTGAACCCAAGAATTACAACTTTCTGCACATTCTAACCAAACGTAAGCAAGGGGATATTTTGAAAGTTTCATGTAATGTTGGTGCTTTCTGTTTCTCTTGATTAATGTGATTATGAAGAGAACCAGAAAATGAACTCTAACATGTGTTTCTGGTCCCATGACCACACAACGCATTTCATTCCTCTTTGTGTGAGGTATGTTTCCTGTAAGTTTGGCCACGACCTATTCGTTACATCCTATACACGGAAGGAAGAAAATTAGAATTTACAATTTCTCTTTCTTCTTTGATAGATGTACCTTCCTTTCAACGAAAGTCAGTATAATTGGAAGGCGAGAAAAATGCCAATAACTAAAGTTCAACTGCGCATCATTCGACAAGGGAATGCTAACTTTAAACCTAATTAGGAAAATCACATTCTTCAATGATATCAAATTTTTAAAGAACTAGTGTTGTATGCAAACGGAGATACTGCGTTTTGTATATCCTCTATACTTCTTCTGGCGTGAGTAGATGCAGGGACTATTTAGTTTAGTAAATATAACCAAAAGTTGCAAAGTTGCAGTAAATAATGCAACAGCCTTTCCTGAAGCTCGAGGTAAATAAAAATGTTTCGGTTTGTTGATTATGTTAAGCTCATGCCATTTACTCATACTATTGGCTGTTTTACACGGTTTGTTTCAAATATGCATGAATGGCAGCACACATGCTCATGCGTTTTAACAATGTTTCTCAGTTGTAGATGCATCTCCTCGTTACCGTTTTATTTAGTTAACGAGGGGAGATGCGAGATGCTGTTGTAATGCCAGAAACGCCAGTTTAACACCTGTTGCTCACGCAACAGGTGTGACACGTCGCTCGACACCCCAGCAAGTAGATGAATACAGAGAAGACATTCATTTTGCCGCCTTTCTACCTTACTTGCTGGAAGTGTACTGCGAAGCACATCGTAATTTATTTTCGATGGTTCACTGTACGCCTTAGGAAGCACAGCAGACGCACAATGAAATCTGAATAATAATGGATTTTACGGCGATTTTTGGCACACAAAATGACTCTAATCGTTCTAGCGATGGCTGAATGCAAGCCCTGAGCTGTCGACAGTAGTCACTTACACAACTTCTCGCCAAGAAAATTTTCTAGTTCCTTGGGCAATGAAATGAATTAAACGCGCTGAAATGAAATAAGCCAAACGATGAGGATGAAACTTGTTAAGTAGGAACGACTTTGAATGTATCAGTGGAAGCTCTAAAATGTAATGAATAATGTGGTGACATTGAAAATGTGACCTCTGGTAGCAATGTTCGGAAATCGCGAGTGTTAATTTCCAGTCATTACTACTTATTCATTCTTATTTGTCGATAATGTAGTGATTCCTGACTACAGGCGGGGAACCTTTAAATCCCTGTGCCCATTAAACCAATCTGCACCGTTTCCAGTTGTGATGATGTAGGAGTTTTTAACTTTTGATATGTAGTCTGCTGTTGACAACGGCGCTTAGTGTATTGTACACGTAGAAAAGTAGTTCCCTCAACATGGCTCATAGGTGTTATCAGTTAACTCTTTTTTGAACGGGATCTGTGACCAATTGAACAGTACAACGTACAGCTCAAGCGCTTCAACAACCCCATCATGCTTCGCAGCTCGTAGAAGACAAAATTGTACTCTTTCCCTCGTGCTGTTCTTATGCTCGGCTGTAGGAAACTGCGTATGATTAATCACGTAGGTGCTCAATTTCTCATTCCTCCCTGAAAACCAGATGTTAATTTCTGACTCTCCCTGAAGCCCTATTCACTGTGTTACATATAACACTGTATTTGCCGGAACATCACCTGAAATCCACAGTTTTGCCAGTATAGCTTCTTCTCCCATTTAACAATACGACAGAACTCTGCCTGACTGTGACTTCTGGTAGATGAATCTCAGAGCAGCTAATAGCTCACCACAATTAACTGATTCTCAACAAAAACCTGGGAATCACCATAACGCACAGGAATCCATTCTCTCTTCTGGGCTGTAGTTCGAGAGTACGAACTTCTGCTAAATGCACGAGAGACAGAGACTAATTTGAACGGTATGTTTAAAGCACTGAATAAGGACGGCTGTGTGTAGCTGAACCACAACTCCGCCGACAAGCTTTCATATTTGGTACTATAGATCAAAACAAGGAAAAGAACAGTAAACATGGGATCTAAAGCATATACCATAAAAGATATGAGCAATTGTTTATCTTCGCTGCTATGAGACAAACCTCTTCTACTGAAAGTTCTTTGTTTTCCATGTTTTGAGAGGTGGTAACATGGACCAAAACAAGGAAATAACAGCCAGTAAACATGCGTCCTAAAGTGCAAACTATAACAGCTATGAGCACTTGTTCACATTCGCAATTGTGAGACCTGTTTCTTCTACTGAAAGCTCTTTCATCTTAGTTCCATGTCAGAAATATGTTCCATATAAGAGTAGCTGGTCAAATTTCTATTGACTGTATACGAACGTGTCAATCCATAGTGACTCTCTCATTTTTAATCTGTTGTATTATTTTATATAATTATTTTAAAAAATACCACTTTCTTAAATCCATGCCTGCCGTGAAAACTCCTTTTCACATTCTCATCTACCGGCTGTTAGTGCTAGTCTGTATTTCCGTCAGAATTTTCTGGAAATGAAGTTCATAATCTTTCACATTTATTAGAGATACATTAATGGTGATGTTCTCTTCTTTTGGAATTTTTTAATGCTAAATTTTCATCCCTCCCAAGCCATCAACCTACAGAGTTCCTCATAGTCCTTCTCGTATACTTTGTTTTATTTTCTTTCGTACTCTCTTTTTAAATGTACCTTCAATTGAGTGTTCCTGATCATTAGGTCATAGACAGTACACTTGATCTTCCATTTCTTTTTTAAATTCTGTTGACCTGATATTTGAGTTCCGTTTCTTATCCATCAGTTCAAGAAATATTTTCACTTTTGCACCTCACACAGCTTCTACAAAGCTACTGCTTTTGAATTTGCTCAGAAATTTATAGTGGAACATATATTAAATTTAGAACTGACATTTAATCAGTTCAACAGACATCATGCTGGTCCTTCCTGGAGTTTTCTGTTATGACTTCATTACTCACTGTGCTTTCTTTGTTAACAGCCCAGTTCGAAACGTTATGTTAATTTACCACCTTGGTCCCGCAGCAGTTTTATAAGTGAATGTAATTTAGTATGGTTATGATATCTAATCGATCATCTGTAAAAGTCCCACTGTCGTATGCAATTCTAGTGTGGAAGTTTACAACTGATACCAAAAACTGTTAAGTAATACTTGTTTGTTCTGTATCGAATTGATTCCTTCGAAAATTACATGAAGTCAGCTATAGTTTGTGCTATTTACCTACTCCTGTACGACAGATGACAAGATACCACGTCATTACCGCAAGTTTAGACATCCCGACCATTGAAATAGTTTCATTATGTTTTGACTATTTTGTTATGAAAATTGAAAATGAACTAGAGGTCTCACAATAACAGTGTAACATATTTGTTTGGTACCCTAGTTAAGGTATTTGAGAAAGTAATTATCGTGTTATTAGAAGAGAATAACGTCACAGGTAATGCACAACAAGTAATAGCAGATTGTGAAATCTAAGTGTGATATTCAACCACTGATTCCAGTAATACTGATAGATGGGTTATGTGTTTACTAATAATACTCTGAAATATTAAGTAATATTACTCCATCTAACTAGTGATGTATTATTTATTGTCTACTGAGGTTGTTAGATTCATAAATAATCCAAGAAATAAATTTCTTGTTTATATTTAATTTCCAACTACAATATATACAAGTAACAAAAATGCAACAGATAACATTACAAACACAATGACAATTACAAGTATCAGAGATCATGAAGAAATGTAACAAGCATCCTGGAATGTTGTAAATGCGCATTTAAATGTGCGTGGCCTAGTATGTATGTATGCTTAAGTTAAACAGAATTTGGTCTGACTGAAGGAAATGTAGCGTATGTACAAATCCACTAAACGACGCTGAATGGAGTATACCTCAAGATACTTTTGTGGCCCACTAGTTCTATGAAACTTTCTCGTGGTACTGAAAATGTTTCACGTGAGGTAAAAAAATAAATATTTTTCAGTGTCCAAATGAGGTTAAGGTTCGTGCATTTTGTGAATGGCGTAGTGAAAACTATGCTCGTTGACAAAGCACGCCGATCCGGCGGTCTGAAAAAGCTCAGGTACCAGTGTCTCTGGCTGTTGCGCCTTTACCCTGATTGCCGTGAGAGGAGAGTCTATGATAATCGACGTGGAGCGTCGCCTTCACTCACACAGAGTTCCTGCGAGCGAGTGAAGTTTTGTGAGTACAAAAATTTGACCAGACGCCCGTTTAATTCGTTTTACACTGACACTTAATGAAATGAAACGAATTGTCCACGTAGCATGTAATTCTGTTTTGATCAGTTCATCGATGCGAAGTAGCACATGATTAGCAATAAACGGAGAATTCCACATCATATGGTGAGTTTCGAAACCAGAAATACACTTGTCACTTTTGTTGAGTCACTTAATCTTTCAAATTTCCTTATAATCACCGTTTACAACAATGTTTCCACTTATTTATCAGCTACTCTTCATGCATTCGTTACGCATCTCAGCCACCGCAGCAGGCACGCCGACGCTAACGAAGAATGCAATCTGACGATTTGAGTTCCTACAAATATTTTGCTGTTTCTGTTGTTGTATCGCTTCTTTCTCCTAACTCAATTCATAAAAAGAATGAAACGTTGTTCCCAGTAACTTTCGCAATCAGCATCACCACTGCCGTTGCAAGAGATGTATCCTAGTTGCTAGCACAGCGAGGTTCATGAGACTAGATCCGTTGCCCACTAATAAGAAGCTTGTGAAGTCTTTTATTCCTAACACATTGGCCTTGAGTCTTCATACACCTTTGCTGGAATCTCAAGTTCTCAGCTACAGCGTTAGATCTATGGGTATGTCTTTATGGTCGTACATCTCTTACATCCAAGTTCTGTGCCCGATTGAAAACTGTTCGGGAAACTGAACAGTTTGGTCTCGTAACGTGAAGTTCTGTACTCGTGAACCGATTCGACAACTACTGTGACTTGGGGTAGTTGTAATCTGTGAATGTTGGAGAAGTACTTTTCATTGACGTTCTCCAGTAAATAGAATCACAGTGTGGAGAAGAGGATGATTCCACAGCTTTCCACATCCAAAATACACGTGACAATACGTCCGTCTCGCCCAAATGGATACTGGCTTCAGCCCAGCGTTCCCAGTGCTCCGCTGTTCCCTTCAGCTGGAGCCAAGAGTGCCTCGACAGCGAGGTGGCGACCAGAAGAAGCCGCTCGAATTGGTTTCTAGATGCTGGTGCAAAAGTGGTCCGCCTAGACGATGGAGACGACAGCTGGAGGAGGGAGACCTTCCCCGATGTAGCGGCGGTGCGTCTGGCGGCGCGTGGTCCAGTGAGGGGGAGGCTGCCGGCGGCTGGTGTGGGCGGCAACTGGAGCTGGAGGTTCTCCAGGGGAGGCGGCGGCGGCGGCGGCAGCCGCCTTGGGGCAGCACAGCGACCGCAACCATCGGAATGGCGGCACCTTCCTGTCAGGTAACAGCAGCCATCAGTGAATATTTCATGCAGCTATTACTAAATTGCAAGGATTTTAATTTAACAAATGTAAAATAGTTAAGCATAATCAAGAAACGAGAACATATGTTCTGAGCTGTACGTGCTATCCCAACTAATCTTTACAGCTTGGATCACGTATATTTCAGAAATGGGGATAGTCAGAAAAGTGTGGCTTGTGGCACAATGTTCTCACATACCTAAAGTTTTGTTTTGCAAATTCGTTATTGAAGAGAATGGCCACCCTCCAGGAGGATTTGATAGTGTGTGGAATTGTTGACAGAGATGAAATCTGACACCCAGCTCCAGCGTAACTTCCGGAGACTTTACAAAACAACTCCGTCACCACGTCCAACCAATCAGGCAATGTTACACGAGGTTTAAGGAATTCTCAGGTCTTGCGAAGAGGACGAGTTCTCGGCTTCTGAGTGTGAGCGATGTAGATACTGGAACAGTTTACATTTCCACAGGTCGAAGAACTGCAACCTGACATCAAGCTGCAGGAAGATGGTACCCTCCCGCACTGGGCCTGGGCTATTAGGAAGGCTCTGAATGAACATTTCCATGTCGCAGGACTGGCAGAGGAGGATCCATTCTCTGGCCCGCAAGGTCCACTACTAGTTTTTTTGCTTTGGAAGGATACTGTCTACCAAGCCCCAGCACAGGACCTACAGGAACTGCGAACTTTCATCGGAGCAGCAGTTGCGCACATTCATGAAGAAGGGCTAGGTTGGTATGAGTACACATGCTAGCGAGGCAGACATTTAGTTTGTTAAACGGCTACTAAAACTTGAGGGATATGTGGACATAACAGCACACGATTTTTTACATATCCTCTTTTCTGAAATCTACGCGATCAAATTTGTAAAGATCTATCTGGAATACTCTGTATGTTGAGAGTCTACAGAACAAAATACTGACGACATGGCATTGAATGTACATTGGAGTCTAAGCCATGTCACTAAAAATTTCTGAAACCTATGGTTGCAGCAGCTTTGGGCAATAACATTGTTCCTCTGAGTACAACGGAGAGGCTAATTCCCATACGCTAATCCAAAATCATGCGTTTCCACACCAAGACAGCACTACCATCAAATCTCTCTGCCTTATGTTCCTGTTGTTGTTGTCTTCAGTCCTGAGACTGGTTTGATGCAGCTCTCCATGCTACTCTATCCTGTGCAAGCTTCTTCATCTCCCAGTACCTACTGCAACCTACATCCTTTTGAGTCTGCTTAATGCTTTCATCTCTTGGTTTACCTCTACGATTTTTACCCTCCACGCTGCCCTCAAATACTAAATTGGTGATTCCTCGATGCCTCAGAACATGTCCTACCAACCGATCCCTTCTTCTAGTCAGCTTGTGCAACAAACTCCTCTTCTCCCCAATTCTGTTCAATATCTCCTCTTAGTTATGTGATCTACCCATCTAATCTTCAGCATTCTTCTGTAGCACCACATTTCGAAAGCCGCTATTCTCTTCTTGTCCAAAGCAATTGTCGTCTATTTTTCAGTTCCATACATAGCTGCACCACATACAAATATGTCTAGCAATAGTCAGTCAATTGTACAATGAGGATTATACTACAAACTGAAGCATGATTCATCAGTGCAAAGTACATTCCTTCCATTCTTGAAATTACTGTCTTCACAGGAAATGAACTCGTCCTGCATTACCAAGAGTGGTACAAACACTCTGACGTGGTGGCTTTAATACGTCTGGCATGGCCACTTTCGCCAACTCGCCGCGAGCAGCCTAGGAGGAGGAGGAGGAGGCGGATGAGGAGCGAAACGAACCCACTGGGGCGAGCCTCCGAGGAAAGGACACTGCAGTCATTCTGCAAGCACACAGCAAGTCGGTCAGACGTTCTCCCCTCGCTCAAGGAGGGTCAGTTGCAGAGGGCCTGTCTAACAACGAGGAGCATGCCGAGAACTGATAGACACCTGCAGCCATTAGGACGGAACGCCAAAGATGTACACGTGAAGGCATGTGAGTTCTTTTGGCCCAGCGGCAGTCATTGTACCTGCATTAGAAAGCAGGAATGTGCTGAAAATTCCAGAACCCCATGGGCACAGGAAGGAGCATACACAAAGCGTGGGGGCTTGGCGCAGGGAGGCAGATGAAATAAGTTAGTGTTCTTAAGAAGATATTTTTCTCAATAGTAAGGACATTCCTTATGAATCAGGAACTCCAGGACGAAGACCAAACATGAGTCTGTCCAGGCGTCACGCAGAGAGAGCAGTTACAAACAAGTGTTGTGTAGCTGCTCTCACAACAGCCTCGGAATGCAGGAGAACATCGTAAGAACGTGAAATCGTGAGAAAGAAGTCGATTCACGAGCCACATGACAGCCCACGCCAGATAGGAATTCCCAGCCCGAACAGAGAGGCATGGCTATGAAAAGTCGATCTGCCATTGTGCTCCGTTGAAAATTTTGTCCGTCAATGACAATCTACATCTACATCTACATCTACATGACTACTCTGCAATTCACATCTAAGTGCTTGGCAGAGGATTCATCGAACCACAATCATACTATCTCTCTACTATTCCACTCCCGAACAGCGAGCGGGAAAAACGAACACCTAAACCTTTCTGTCCGAGCTCTGATTTCTCTTATTTTATTTTGATGATGATTCCTACCTATGTAGGTTGGGCTCAACAAAATATTTTCGCATTCGAAAGAGAAAGTTGGTGACTGAAATTTCGTAAAAAGGTCTCGCCACGACGAAAAACGTCTTTGCTGTAATGACTTCCATCCCAACTCGTGTATCATATCTGCCACACTCTCTCCCCTATAACGTGATAATACAAAACGAGCTGCCCTTTTTTGCACCTTTTCGATGTCCTCCGTCAATCCCACCTGGTAAGGATCCCACACCGCGCAGCAATATTCTAACAGAGGACGAACGAGTGTAGTGTAAGCTGTCTCTTTAGTGGACTTGTTGCATCTTCTAAGCGTCCTGCCAATGAAACGCAACCTTTGGCTCGCCTTCCCAACAATATTATCTATGTGGTCCTTCCAACTGTAGTTGTTCGTAATTTTAACACCCAGTTACTTAGTTGAATTGACAGCCTTGAGAATTGTACTATTTATCGAGTAATCGAATTCCAACGGATTTCTTTTGGAACTCATGTGGATCATCTCACACTTTCCGTTATTTAGCGTCAACTGCCACCTGACACACCATACAGCAATCTTTTCTAAATCGCTTTGCAGCTGATACTGGTCTTCGGATGACCTTACTAGACGGTAAATTACAGCATCATCTGCGAACATTCTAAGAGAACTGCTCAGATTGTCAGCCAGGTCATTTATATAGATCAGGAACAGCAGAGGTCCCAGGACGCTTCCCTGGGGAACACCTGATATCACTTCAGTTTTACTCGATGATTTGCCGTCTATTACTACGAACTGCGACCTTCCTGACAGGAAATCACGAATCCAGTCGCACAACTGAGACGATACCCCATAGGTTCGCAGCTTGATTAGAAGTCGCTTGTGAGGAACGGTGTCAAAAGCTTTCCGGAAATCTAGAAGTACGGAATCAACTTGAGATCCCCTGTCGATAGCGGCCATTACTTCGTGCGAATAAAGAGCTAGCTGCGTTGCACAAGAGCGATGTTTTCTGAAACCATGCTGATTACGTGTCAATAGATCGATCCCTTCGAGGTGATTCATAATGTTTGAATACAGTATATGCTCCAAAACCCTACTGCAAACCGACGTCAATGATATAGGTCTGTAGTCAAATGGATTACTCCGACTACCCTTCTTGAACACTGGTGCGACTTGCGCAATCTTCCAATCTGTAGGTACAGATCTATCGGTGAGCGACCGGTTGTATATGAGTGCTAAGTAGGGAGCCATAGTATCAGCGTAATCTGAAAGGAACCTAATCGGTATACAATCTGGACCTGAAGACTTGCCCGTATCAAGCGATTTGAGTTGCTTCGCAACCCCTAAGGTATCTACTTCTAAGAAACTCATGCTAGCAGATGTTCGTGTTTCAAATACTGGAATATTCCATTCGTCTTCCCTGGTGAAGGAATTTCGGAAAACTGCGTTCAATAACTCCGCTTTAGCGGCACAGTCGTCGGTAACAGTACCATCGGCACAATGCCGAAAGAAAGAATATTTCGAAGAGGATATGATCTGAGAGATGGAGGAGATGCGATAAACATGAGTCGTGGAGACACCGCGGAAGCGAGAGGACGTGGGCGCTCTTCTACCTAACGCCAACATCCACCTTCAGACACCGTGGTAGCACAGCTTCGGCCACGTGACCGACAACGGGGGAGATCGCACCTCGGCTCCGCCGCAAAACCCCGATTGCTGATGAGGGCAGCCGACTCGCGCGTCGCACTGTCCCGAGGCGACGCTCTGTACCGACGAGGAACGGTGACGAATAATGGTGAGACGAGTCGTCCCCTCCTCCTTCCCCTTAATAACTAAGTAGTGTCCGAGATCTGTCAAATCGGCCCTGAGAGTTATAGTTTCGTTTTGGTTTGTGTAAACAGCAGCAAAATGAATACATTTCTTTCGTGTTCTGATCGTCTAAGCAAAGTTTCACATTCATACATGAAGCCCTTAGTTACGAACCATTTGTGTTTGATTTCATTTCATTATTGATATCAAACAACTGTTGCTTTCTAATGTGGGGCAATCCCATTGGTCATCTACTCGTTATTTCACGTCCGACAGGAGAGAGAAGAATTCACAGTTCACTACAAGGCCAACTGTTCTCCACTACCAATAGTCTGGGGTACATGAACTGGGAGCTCTTCAGACAATAGTCTTGTAAGCATTGTTGGCTCTCATTGCGCAGCTACAATTAGATACCGGCGCTGTTGTACAGTTGTAACTCTTGGTTCTGGCCTACAACGATCGTTTTCGGTGCCCGGAAAGAGTGGCCACTGATTGCTTTTACTTACGAAACATCTGTCGTGAAACTCTCGGCACAATGTACGTATTCGCGGCGTAGCACGATGTCAATATTTTCGTCTGTTCAGAATAATTTAACAATCCCAACTCAATGGAGATCACATGTTGACAGATGTGAACATTACAGAATCATTATGGTTGCAAAATACTGATAGAAGAATGGGGCAACTGGTAGAACACGACCTGAGGGTGAACTAGTTTGGGTTCCGGATAAACGTAGGGACACGCGGGGCGGTACTGACCCTACGACTTGTCTTAGAAGATAGGTTAAAGAGAGATAAATCTACGCTCAGAGCATTTGTAGACTTGAGAAAACTTTAGACAGTGTTAGATGGCATGCACTTTTTCAAAGGTAGTAGGGGTAAAATACAGCGAGAGGAAATTTATAGGAACCAAGACGGCAGTTCTAAAGGTCGTGAGCACCAACCAGGAGTGAAATTAAACTAGTAAGTTACTAATAGAGAAGGGAATCGCCACCCTAGAGTCGAGGGAACCAGTACTTGAGAAAGGAGTGAGTGAGGGTTGTACCCTATCCCCGACATTATTCAATCTCCACACTGAGCAAGCAGTAAAGGATGCCAAAGAAAAACCTGGAGGACGAATTGAAGTTCAGGAAGAGGAAATAAAGACTTACAGAGTTTTCCCATCGATATTAATGCTCAAACAAATATTGGGCTCGTAGCCAGTTGTCGTTAAACACATTGCACGATACTTCCGCTGGGCACCTGTCAGTCTTCCTCATGTAGAAAATCGACGACTGAAGAAGATATCCTCTGTTCTGCAATATAAATCGTACCGTGATTATTCTGTGCGCCTGAGAATCAACAACTTTCGCGTTTGTTGATACAGTTGTAATTCTGTCAAAGGCGTAAAGAACTTGAAAGAACAGCTGAGCGAAATGGTCAGTGTCTTGAAAGGAGGGTATAAGATGAAGCTCAACGGAAGAAAAACTATGGTAATTTAATGAAGTCGAATTAAATCAGGCGATTCTAAAGGAATTGTTTTTGGAAATTACGCACTAAAAGCAGTATACGGGTTTTACTCTTTGGGCAGGAAAGTAACTTATGATCGTCGAAGTAGAGAGTATATTAAATGCAGACTGGCTATAGCAAGAAGAACATTTATGAGAAAGAAGAAAATTTGTTTTAACATTTAATATAAATTTAGATGTTAGAGAGTCTTTTATAAAGGCATTGCAGCCTTCAACGGAAGCAAAACGTGGGCGATAAGCATTTCACACAAGAATTGGATAGAAGCTTTCCAAGTTAGGTGCTAAAGAATAAAATGCTGAAGATTAGATGCGTAGATTGGGTAGGTAATGAGGAGTTACATAGTAGAACTGGCGAGAAAAAAAATGGCACAGCTAGACTGAAGGAAGGGATCGGTTGATAGGACACATTCTGAGATACCAAGAAATTATCATTGTAATACTGGAGGGAAATGCGGAAGACCAAAAACTGTAGAGGGAAACCAAGAGATAAATATAGCAAGCAGTTCCAAATGTACGTAGCTCACAGCAGTTATTCCGAGATGAAGATGCTTGCACATGATAGACTAGCTGCATCAAGCCAGTCTTCGAAGTGAAGATCACAAGAACAACAGACCAATTAAGGTTCAGTACCACAGGTCCTCAGCGCGTAGATCAGATAAGTTCTCTCGATCAGTTCACAGCAATGGACAATTTATATTCGCCACGAGCACCTTCAGAATATGTGACGGCATGTTGTTCCATTGGCTGTTGTGCAATTTCTGGTTCCATAGGGCCGCCGGTGGTGGCATACACTGTGAAACACAATAATATCCGATAAAATTTTAGTCACACGCAGGGAACAGCACTCCAGTACCGTGTAACACGACCTCTAGTCTTCAAAATGGTGTCAGTTTGGTGAGGAGGCGAGTCCAGATGTCACTTCAGCTACACAATATGCAGTTGAATCCTCTCTTTGGTGAAACTAGAACTATCATATGGCACTAAAGGCCGGTCGAGTTGCAAGTCTTTTTTCAAATGATGCCACAATGGGCGATTTGAGTGTCGATGACGACGAAGAAGCTGTGACGACAACACAATACCTAGCTCCACAGCGGAAAAAATCTCCGACCCAGATTGAAGCCGTGCTACTAGCACGGCAGTCAGACGCGCTGGCAACCCAACGAAAGAGGCGGACAAGAATTTGGCAACTGTGGGGAAATTGACTGTCACGTTTCACCAGCTGTTTCAAAGACACGTTTCACACGCTGTTCCAAAGAGCATCAGAAGTTAGCCTCGGTTTTAAGTACTGGTGATTTAGTGAGAGCGTAGTTGTGCATTGCAGTACAAGAGTGTTCAACGGACCAGGAACTATGAGCACAGCTGTGACCATCTTAGAAGACGAGAATTCCCACAGTATATTCATTTGACCACCGAGAATGTTGAAATAAACATCCATGTTCATTTTCACGGTATCTTGAAATAGTGATCCCAAGTCACTGTGGAAAAAAATCCACAAAAATTATAGAACCAAATCTGGCCTGAAATACCTGTGCACAGATAGCTGTTTAAATGCCTCATTGGGCTGTTGGTGCAATCGACGACTTGTAGGTTTTGCAAAAACAAGGAAAATCGCGAATCGCCGGAGCAGACTACACGCCTCCAGTCAGCAGCTGCCCAATTTGTGTTGGTTAGCGCATCGGAGATAAGCAGCTTTATGTACCGCTGTGAGAAACAACTGTTCGGTGGGTACCCGACTCGAAATGTCCAGTGCACGCAACATTCAGTCGGAAAACGGTTGAGATAGACGTCCATTCATTGGCAGCATCAATTCCCGTCGCTTTTAAAACTAATTGTCATTGACTGGGCGTGAAGTTTTTCCTCGTTCCCTACCCACTATAATCTTTTTACAACCGTTGTTCTTACGCCATGCTATATGCCTGAGAGTGATATAGCATTCTACGTAGATCAGACACTCTGTGTTGGTACACCAATAAATCGGGAAACTTCATTCACGGTATCATCACGGACACAACCAAATACACTCTAAGGGAAAAAGAAATCCAGACGCACCACGAAGGAGTTATCCGAATGGAACGGAACCGGTAGATTTGATGTTGTTGTACAGACCAAGAAATGACTACAATTTCAGAAGAAATGGATCATTTACTCAAAACATTCACACCCTGGGCAGGTCAATAACGCCTTGGTCCACCTCTGGCCTCATGCAAGCAATTATTCGGCTTGGCGGTGGTTGACGGAGTTGCTGGATGTGCTCCTGAGGAATGTCGTGCTTAATTCTGTCCAACTGGCGCGTTAGATGGTCGAAATCCAAGGATAGCTGGAGGGCCCTGCCCAAAATGTTCCAGACTTCCCCAATTGGGGAGAGATACGGTGACCTTGATGGCCGAGATAGGGTTGGGCAAGCTTGAAGACGCACAGTAGAAACTATTGCACATGTGAGCGGGCATTACGTTGTTGAAATGTAAGCCCACGATGGCTTGACATGAAGGGCAACAAAACGGGGCACAGATTACAGTCGACGTACCACTGTGCTGTACGGGTGCCGCAGGTGACATCCAAAGAGGTCCTCCTATAAAACCATCACTTCTGATTGTTGGACCATGCAGCGGGCGACTGTCAGGTAGGTGTCCCACCGCTCTGGGGGGCGTTTCCAGCACGTCTTCGACCTGTAATCTCACTGACTAAACTAAAATTATCTTTAGTGATCATTCCCACATCAAACAGAGCGCCAATGATCAGTGAAGACGTGTCTGGAGACGCTATAATCTACCGATCTGCCTGCCACCATCTGTAAGGCCTGACATGCTAGGGTGCTATTTCATTTCAAAGCAGGAGCCGTTTGATTGCCATAGATTCTTCGCCCCATTTTGCTTCCCTCCATGGCAAATATTTCTGGAACTACATTTCAGCAAGGCAGTGTCCTCCCGCACACGACGAGTGTTTCTATTGCATATCTTCGTGCTTGCCAAACACGTCTTCGGCCAACAAGGTCGCCGGATCTCTCCCCCTGTGGACAACGTTTGCAACAATATGGGAAAGGTCCTCCAACCATCCCGGGATTTTAACTATCTAACGGGCCAGTTGGACAGAATTTGGCATGTTATCCCTCAGGAGGACATCGAACAACCCTGTCAATCAATTCCAAGCCGAATAAATGCTTAGATAAGTGTTACTACTTTGCTCAGTTTGTGAAGCTCTAAATCAGTCAATTTTTCTGAAACTGTAATAATTTACTTGTCTGTACATGTAAATCACATCTACCGATTTCCGTCCCATTCGGATAATTCCTTCGATATGCGTCCCTTTTGTGTTGGAGTGAACGATTGTTCCTGTTTACAAATTTGTCACGTATCTACAGCGCCCCATGTTATATTACGGAGTTCATACAACCGACTGACACATACACTCCACTTCCTTGCCATGACTTACATCAGCCATCAAGGTTCACATGAAATTGTGATGCCAGTTCTGCCCGTCAACAGCGCTCCAAAGCGGTCAGTGTGCTCTTTCAAGGGAGTAACTGGTATTCTGACCGATGAGGTCTCTTTCCCACAATATCAGTACACTTAATATTGGAAATTCCACTAACATTTTTATTTTTTAATCTTTTATATTATTTGAATGTACAGCGCGGAAGGAGTGCTAAGCGTCTATAGTAGAGAGGGTGGTCACAGTAAACTGGTTAGTCTTATCAGCCGGATACCCACACCGTGATTGCGAGCACCTAGCTGTAGAGTGTGTTTTTCCAACAAAGATTTCGACTTGCCTGATGGCCTTGGAGGCGGATCTCGAGAAGAGGCAGTAGACGACTGGGTTGGCGGCGCTGTTGAGCGGCGCGAGGCTCTGTATGAAGGAGGCGACCGCGATGTTGGCCTGCGTGCGCGGCACCTGTCCGTACACCTGCAGCAGGTCGAACACGATGTACGGGCTCCAGCACACCACGAACACTGCAACACAACGGCCGGCGGCCGCCTCTTACCTGCTGCACTCCCGAGTTTGTGGTGCTGAACGTTTCCGTCCATTACCTGGGGGTGGTTTGGCTGCAGGAATATTGTTGTTCCTCCAGCAACATCGATTAAAAGTAAAAATAACAATACATCTTATCCGTTATGGACACTGCGAAACATCATAGCTGCATATTTGATGAAATATATCAACAGACAGCTGCCACTAGCCACATAAGAAAGCGAATGAAGAAAGACGTTTACTGTTACCGATCACTGTTTATTTATATTCACAACATGTTTCAAAGGTTTAAACCTCCATCGCCAGGAGAATTTATAAGTGTTATTGCGACATGTGTGTGTTTGGTACGACTTTGGGGAAGCCTGTGCTACTGTCTAGTGGAGAAACGAAACGCTTTCAGAACATGGTTTTTGGGGAGGTTTTTGATTTTTTACTAGAGAGAGAGATTCAGATAAAGAGGGTGAAAGAAGAGCAAAGGTTTTTAGAGAAGGGTGTCGTTATGATCACAACTCTCTCACGATATATAACTATATATAACTACGTAAAGGTTACAGTAACGCATTGATTATGCTTTAAAAATAAACAGATAATATACTGCTAATTGACATACATATATTCTCAAGCTGACACCGGTAAAAGCTGATGGTGTGTTGGTATATTTCTAAATCAGCCCATTCCACTGGTTATCCGGGGAATGACATGGTAATTATTGATGATAAAATATGTTGAGTAGGGTGAAGGTTTTATTTATAGTATATTTTAAAAGCAGAATCAATGTATTGCTGCAACCTTTACTTTTCTATAACACGTAACAGATATAATCTTAACAGTCCCCATGCTCTGAAAACCTTTGCTTTCATTCAGTCACTTCTTTCACCCTCTGTATCTGAATTTCTCTCTCTCTCTCTCTCTCTCTCCCTCTCTCTCTCTCTCTCTCTCTCTCTTTCTCTCTCTCTCTCTCTCTCTCTCTCTCTCTCTCTCTCTCTCTCTCCATCTCCCTCTCTCTTTCTCTTTCCTCTTCTATCCTCCCCTTCATATTTCCGTGAATTAACTTACTTATTTGCAAGTTTCCTTTGATTAATTCACAAAACTAAATATATCCGGCGCCGGCAGTGGTGGCCGAGCTGTTCTAGGCGCTTCGGCCTGGAACCGCTCGACCGCTACGGTCGCAGGTTCGAATCCTGTCTCGAGCATGGATGTATGTGATGTCCTTAGGTTAGTTAGGTTTAAGTTGTTCTAAGTTCTAGGGGACTGATGACCATAGATGTTAAGTCCCGTAGTGCTCAGAGCCATTTTTTGAACCAATATATCCAGCCAGTTAAAAGCAACAGTTTGTACACTGTGTCAGCTTGATATTAAATGTATTACCTTTCTGCATATCTTTAACTCGGTATCAGTCTGTTACTTAGCTAGAACACGAAACAGATGTACGTTTAACAACCCTACAGCTCGAGCATGTTCAGAACTTAGCTCTCTTTCTCGCCATCCTTTCAATCTCTATCCCTGAATTCCACCCAGAATTGCTTTTTATGTATAATTTTACCACTGTTGGCAACATAATTACTTCAGTTAAGGTTTGCAATGTGTCTGCTGGTTACAGATACGAGTATGAAAGATAAGCTATATAAACTTGACAGAAATGGACTGGTACACCTTTTGAAATATTTACTACGATATATGTTTTCATCAACTCAACAAAGTATCTCCACTGTGCTTTAAAAGTCACTCTGAGATAATAGTGTTGTCTTGCTAATGTTCTTCGTCCACAGAAATAATGTCTCTGTTTTTGCTAGATGTTCTTTGCAATTAGTAGTTTCGAGATACTATCTTTGCCCACAAAATGTGACGGTTTATGAATGATGTATTATGACAGAGAAAAGAGCCTGTGACCACTGTAGGTATTCGGTTTTAGTTGTTTTATTTTCACATTTATATCTACATTAAGTTTCAGTCAAAACTATGTTCTGGAATAGTGTTTTGTTTCTTCACTAGACAGTGCCACAGACTAGCCCAAAATCGTAATACAATACATACATATCGTATTAACACTTACAAATCCACCTGGCGATGGAGGTTTAAACGTTTGGGACACTGACTGGTAATAGTGAACTTATTCTTTTATTCCATGTAAATATCAGTCATGGTAAAGCCTGACCTAACACGTTCGCGTTTACGTTAAAGAAATATTGTTTTACTTTCATGAATCATTTTTCTAGTCACTTCCAAAACCAATACCGCCCATACGGCAGCAGCGAGAAAGTGAATTCGGCTTTCCAAATGACTGTCTCACAATACGATACGTTAAAGTGTTTCCTATCATGTCGTCATAGTGAAGCGGCCTCGAGTGCCCAGCATGAACATGTTAATTTTTGCATGCTTCATCTGACGATAAGCCTAAAATTTCTCGGTAACTAGTTCAAGAAAAGTAATGCGTGTTTCATACTGATCGCAGCACTCTGCAGTTACGAGGGGTAGTCATGAAGTTTTCTCATAGGGAATTATCAAGATGCGAGCATGCAACTTTGTTGCGGTGTTGGCCTTTCTCTATGCATATTCACTCTGCCAATGCGATACATTTTTCCCAGCGATGGATGACGTTGCGGAATGTTTGGTTGTGGAAGTCTGCATTTTGGTTTTCAGGAAATCACTTCGTCGTCATTTTGAAAATGCCTGCCACACAACGGTTTCTGCATCTGAACAAACAGAAGAAGATGGCTCCTTCTACTATTTGCCCCTTCCAATTTCAGAACTATCACATTACCCGGTAATGGTTGGGTCTTCACCATTTTCGGCTGTGATAAATTCACATATTTTCACAGCTTTTTGTACTCTTTTGTTCAGGGGTCATAGTGAAGCTCACAGCACTGGATATGACGGGTGATATGACGGGTAAAGAGGCCATCTGGACTGGCCCAACTCAGTTGCAACGTTTCTACCTCCGCTGCTACCTCAGTTCAACAAGCTTTGTGGATGGGTGTGAGTAGTAGCAGAATCCAATGAGCAGCGACATTTATCCATGCTCTAAACGGCATGCCAGATGTTAATAACTGACCCGTATTACTTTCCACTTTTTTCACCCTGGTCTTCTTTGAGATACGTGAGCCTTCTAGCAGCAGGACCACCAAATTCCACTGACTCAGCATGGATTTTTGTAACGTCGTTCGTTAAACGGCACTTCACTTTATCGGCGGCTCTTCTAGTGATGCAGCTCCAAACAAACAAACAAAAATATTTACGTTACTTTATTTCTTCTGATCACAGTTAAAGCTTTATGACTAACTCTCGTACACATTAAAACATATTTGTAAAGATTGAAACGGCGTGATTAACACCAATCTCTGTTTTTAACCTAGCAATCACCTTTCAATGATGTGCAGATTGGCATCCACGTTGAGCATTAGATCGCCTATTGCCGGTTGGATAATAGATTAGCGAGACACAAGTCCCTGTAGCGACATCCAATTGAATGGCTTGTACCAGGACAATGAGCCACACGAAATTATTATTACCAGAATTTACACATACAAGTGGCAGTCAAATGAAAACCGCCACCCGCCACAACGGGGCCATGGAATGGTTCGATTCAAAACTAATCACGATACGCCTTAAGAAATTTATCACACGGGGAGACGAAATGATCAGTTCCTGTTTAGAATCCACAGTCACACTCACTCTTGCACTTTTTCGTCCGATTGAAATAGATGTCCGCACATGGCGTTCTTCAGGTCTCTGAAGATGCGAAAATCACATGGTGAAATATCCGTAGTATATGGAGAATGTTCCAGTGGTTCCGTACCAAATTTCTGAAGTGTAGCTTTCGTAGGATTGGCAATGTGGCTGCAGGCGTTATCCTGCAACAGGATGGTGTCGTCCGACGCAATTCCTGGGCGTTTGGCTTAACGGTGTATTACAGTTTCTGCACCGTGACCTCATAGAACTGAGCATTGATTGTTTTTCCTCGCTCGAAGAACTCGACGAGCAGGCAACCTCTTTAGTCGATGAAAGAGGACATCATGACCTTACCGGAACTTGTGTGAACAGCCTTGAATTTCTTGGTGGGTGAGATGTGTGATTTTTCTCACTGTTGGCTTTGCCGTTTGCCCTCGGACTGTCGTAATGCTGTTGGATGACTCATCCTGTTGCACAATAACGCCCGCCTCCAGACTGCCAGTCAGACGAAGGCTACGCTTCAGTGACTTGGTGGGGAAACATCGCAATACCCTGCGTACAGTCCGGATATTTCACCATGTGTGTCAGCGGGCTCCGGCGTTCCACGGAATAGGAATTGATCGTCTCGTCTCCCAATCGGATAGATGTGAGTGTGGTGATTACTTTTGAGTGCAACAATAGCTTGACCCTGCTGTGGCGGGTATTCAATATAACTAACTGGCTGCACTGTGAAGAATTAAAGGGCCTGGGACCCCCGAAATAAGTACGGTATCTGAATTATGTTAATGAACGATGCGTGAAGGCATCGCCGTGGTAGACTGTCGTACTGCCCTGTAATGGTGAGGGGAGTGGGGTGCCAGTGGTGTGAAGTTTGTGCCAGTTCGAGTTGACGTGGTCCTAGTCAGGCTCGCGCCCAGCCACCTGCACGTATGCGGACAGTTGTACCACGTTCGGAATATGAGATACTCATTAAATCGCGTCGATTTCGCTTTGCTCCAATTAAAAAAGAAACTTGTTTTTTATCAATATACTTTTTTCGAAACATGGTATTTGTTTGTGGATAACTGTAAAAATTTAAGCTGATTTCTGCACAAGGAATTCCTGAAAGAGGTTTTTTGTCGTATATCTCAGCCTCGTCTGAACCGAGGCCATGTTTGATAATAACGTTTTGTGATGAAGTTCTGGTAGATGAAATATTTCCACACCACTAGCAGCTTAAAGTTACAACAACTTCTGACGTGTGATATTTTAGTTTATTTATAAGTGCGTAGTATACGAGTATATACGATGTACTGATTCACTATTAATACATATCACATAACCTTTGACAGGTACAGCAATTGCCGAGCAGGATTTGCCGATGTCCTGCAGTCGTGGACTGTGCAGCTCGTCCCGGCGGAGGTTCGAGTCCTCCCTCGGGCATGGGTGTGTGTGTTTGTCCTTAGGATAATTTAGGTTAAGTAGGTGTGTAAGCTTAGAGACTGATGGCCTTAGCAGTTGGGTCCCATAAGATTTCACACACACAAACAGTGATGCTCAGGCATCTGGCGACCCTTGCATTTAATCAATACACGTAGGTGCAGCTTGCATAGTTCCTCACCCCCCCCCCCCCCCCCATAGTAAGAGATTTCTTTCGTCCGTGCATTTAAAGAAAACTGCTAATTTTTGCAACATATTGAGTTCTTGCGTAGATCTGAGTTAATATTCGAGCAGATTTTTTCAGATAGCTACCTGCGTCATGTAAAAAGAATCTGAGTTTATTTTAACATTGTCTGCCAGACATTAATCTAGAAAATGAAGAGAAATGGTTCCAGTATAAGCACATGGGAGCAAGCCGCAGATTACTTCTGCTTCTTTCGTTGATACTCCATCGAAAATAACATGTCGCGTTCTCCGTACCAACAAGTCTTTAGTACAGTAACAAATTTTATTTTACATCCCATATGATCGCGTTTTTGTCAGTAAACATTGACGTGATACCGTCGTTGGGGCAATTGGGTGTGTAATATTTTATTTCCGAAAGGAAGTAGGATTTCCTTGCTGACTGCATCTGCATCAAGGATATATGTAATGTGCACATTACTTTTTTCTTCAATTCTTCATTAACGCATATTTTCAGTCTACTCTGGTATCCAGAGTTTATCTCATGGAGACAAAATGATGTTCTGTCAAATAGAGAGGTACAGTAAAAGAAGAATTGTGAGTCACTTAGGAGGACTGCTAGGTGACGTATGTGGAGCGCAGCGATGCTGACACCTAGGACTTACTGAAGACGATGACGAAGGTCATCTTGACGGTCTTGACCTTGGCCTTGGGGATGATGCCGCGCGAGCTGGCGCGCCGGCCGTCCGCCTCGTCATCGCGGGACTTCCCCGACGACAGCCGGCTGTGGCTGTGCTGGTGCAGCAGCTGGTGCGGCCGGCAGCTGCCTGCAGCCACACAACACGAGCTGTACTGGAATGCAGTGTAACTGACACAGAGAACAAGTAATACAGTGTAACTTGGGTACATCCGTCCGTGCTTCATTAAGTCATCGGGCAGCTGCCGATATGGCAGTTAAAATGTCAAGAACACCATAACCTCCAATTTATTGGCTACTGATTTCAGCATTACAATACGTCAACATCACGACCTCTATACCAGATACGGCTGAATTCCCTCAATGACAACGGGATGTATCTGTATGTATTATGTGAAAGTAACTAGGCTTCCCCTCTAGCTCCAGGCTGTGTTCGACGTGTTGTCGTGTGCAAAAGCAATGTGAACGAAAGCTGGTGCGAAGTCCGGTTATTTTCACATGTGACATACGTCGCTGAGGAAATGCAGCTGCTATCTGGTACACAGAGCCTAATGATGGCATATTGACGGCCGGTGTGGCCGTGCGGTTCTAGGCGCTTCAGTCTGGAACCGCGTGACCACTACAGTTGCAGGTTCGAATCCTGCCTCGGGCATGGATGAGTGTGATGTCCTTAGGTTAGTTAGGTTTAAGTAGTTCTAAGTTCTAGGGGACTAATGACCACAGATGTTTAGTCCCATAGTGCTCAGAGCCATTTGAACCATTTTTTGATGGCGTATTGTAACGATGAAACCGGTAGCCAATAAATTAGTGGTGAAATTACAGGTGACTCTGTTCCTGACATTTTTTTTACAGATAATACGGTATTAAAACAAATGTCGACATTTTAACTACCTTCATCAAAACTGGGCGTACATGTCACAGAGTTATCCGTTATCCTTATTTATACAAAATATGGTTATTTACTGTTTTTATTTCAAAATGACCGTTTCCTGACAGTTACCCACCTTTAGCTCCTTAAAGCAACAAATAAATTACAATTGGGCTCTAATCAATGTTAACGAAGCTTAATATTTTTCCCAATTCAGTTACAATAGGAAGTTGTACAATGTAACAACTTAATTTTAATTTATTGGCCGTTTAAAAATTTGAAAATTGGTGACAGTACCCGGAACTGGACAATTAGAAACTAAAAAAAAAAAAAAAAAACGGATTCCTGCAGACAGACAGCCTATGTCGTATTTTTATACTACACCAATAAATATCGTTTATTCGCATTTTCGTTATTTTTCAGTGAAAACAGCTCTATTAACTGCTTTTTTCTAATAGCAATCTATTTTAAAACAACATATATCCATCCTAAGGCTTATATCGAGGAATCGACGTATTACGCTTCCAAAAGTGCAAGCTTTAACGGTTTTGGTGTATGACCCATATGCTAAGATCTGTCAAATTTCAAACATTAGCTTAGTTTATTTGGAGACAGCCATTCCAGCCAAGTAATGTGGCATATGAAAAAAGTAATTTGGTGGAATATGAGATAAACTCAACTTTGCGAGGCATGCTGCGTTGTGATCACGCGTTAATCAGTTGAATTACTAACCACCTTCCACACGGAGCACGTCTGTATGTCACCACTGACTTCTAGCCGCATGCAGTTGACGTCAACAAGTGTAAGGGACTGAAGATGACGTGGTTACAACACTGAAAGTAGTTGCCAAAATAAAATCGACACCTTAAATACAGCTGGAGGAATTTCTTCATTTTTAATATAAATTTATACCAGCTGAGGTCCCACTGTGCTCCATTTCAATTATGGATGTACGAAGATTAAAAGATTGATGTTATCACTTTTTTACATGAGATTTAAAAATTGTGCAGAAATGGCTCTGTCAGTCTCTTACCAGCGTACGTTCTACCGCTAGCTTATTGAAGTATGCATGTTTCAGGAAATGGATTGAATTATGTTCAAAGATGTATTATGTAGCGGACGCCAAAAGCGCCACTCGTCGTTAAGAGATGTTCAGCATTTGTGAAACGTACGACGTTAAGGCTACTGTGAATCCGACAGGTCAAATTGCCTTTCTACCAGCCGGTCATTTTTTGTAAACTTTGTTATTTTCTACTGAGTGGTTTTGTATTTTATTAATAGAAATGAACAAGCTTACCTAATATTTTGGAATTTTTACGTTAAGTTTTATGCTTCTTGTTTTGAAACTCGTGTTGCATTGCACTGCACATTTGGGGAAGCTGTTTTAAAGCTACATTGTGGAAGTTTTTCTGAGTTTTGGCACGATATGCATTTTTAGAGATATTTGCCAGTAGCTCCGAATTGTACTGTTTCACTGATTTTAAGGGCTTCTTGGCTTGTAATTTTATGAGTAACGATTTTCAGTTTTGAAGAATATATAGATGTGTGTTAATTTTGGAGGGATATTAGTTACACTACTGGCCATTAAAATTGCTGCACCACGAAGATGACGTGCTACAGACGCGAAATTTAACCAACAGGAATAAGATGCTGTGATATGCAAATTATTAGCTTTTCAGAACATTCACACAATGTTGTCGCCGGTGACACCTGCAAAGTGCTGACATGAGGAAAGTTTCCAACCGATTTCTCATACACAAATAGCAGTTTACCGGCGTTGCCTGCTGAAACGTTGTTGTGATGCCTCGTGTAAGGAGGAGAAATGCGTACCCCATCACGTTTCCGACTTTGATAAAGGTCGGATTGTAGCCTATCGCGACTGCGGTTTATTGTATCGCTACAATGCTGCTCGCGTTGGTCGAGATCCAATGACTGTTAGCAGAATATGGAATCGGTGGATTAAGGAGGGTAATATGGAAGGCCGTGCTGGAACCCAACGGCCTCGTATTACTAGCTCTCGACATGACACGCATCTTATCCGCATGGCTGTAAAGGATCGTGCAGCCACGTCTCGATCCCTACGTTTGCAAGACAACAACCATCTCCACGAACAGATCTACGACGTTTGCAGCAGCACTGACTATCAATTCAGAGAGCGCGGCTACGCTTACCCTTGACGCTGCATCACAGACAGGAGCGCCTGCGATGGTGTACTCAACGACGAACCTGGGTGCACGAATGACAAAACGTCATTTTTTCGGATGAATCCAGGTTCTGTTTATAGCATCATGATGGTCGCATGGTTCGGCGACATCGTGGTGAACGCACATTTGAAGCGTGTAATCGTCATCGTCATACTGGCGTATCACCCGGCGTGATGGTATGGGGTTGCCATTGGCTACACGTCTCGGTCACCTCCTGTTCGCATTGACGGCACTTTGAACAGTGGACGTTACATTTCACATGTGTTACGACTCGTGAGTCTATCCTTCATTCGATCGCTGCGAAACCCTACATTTCAGCAGGATAATGCACGAACGCTTGTTGCAGGTCCTGTACGGGCCTTTCTGGATACAGAAAATGTTCGACTGCTGTCCTAGCCAGCACATTCTCCAGATCTCTCACCAATTGAATGAGTCTGGTCAACGGTGGCCTAGGAACTGGCTCGTCGCAATACGCCAGTCACTACTCTTGATGAACTGTGTTATCGTGTTGAAGCTGTATGGGCAGCTGTACCTGTACACGCCATCCAAGCTCTGTTTGACTCAATGCCCAGGCGTATCAAAACGTTGTTAAGGACAGAGGTGGTTGCTCTGGGTACTGATCTCTCATTATCTATGCACCCAAATTACGTGAAAATGTAATCACATGTCAGTTCTAGTATAATATATTTGTCCAATGAATACCCGCTTATCATCTGCATTTCTTCTTGGTGTAGCAATTTTAATGGCCAGTAGTGTATTATGAGAAAGTAACTAGATTTCCCCACAAGCTCCGGGTTGAGTTCAACTCGTTGTCGTGTGCAAATGCAATGTGAACGAAAGCTGGGCGAAATCCGGTTATTTTCACATGCGACATACGTACTGTCGTCACTGAGGAAATGCAGCTGCTATGTGGTACAGAGAGCCTAATGACGCCGTATTGTAACGCTGAAATCGGTAGCTAATAAATTAGAGATGAAATTACCGGTGACGTTGTTCTTGACTTTTTTTACAGATACTACGTGATTAAAACAATTGCCGACATATTCACTGCCTTCATGAAAACTGGACGTACTTCTCACAGAGTTATCCGTTATCCTTATTTATACAAACTGTGGTTATTTACTATTTTTATTTCAAAATGAGCGTTTTCGGGCATTGTTGCCCTGTGTAGATCCGTAAAGCAACAAATAAGTTACAATTCAGCTCTAATCAATGTTTACGAAGCTTAATATTTTTCCCAATTCAATTACAATAGTAAGTTGTACAATGTACCAACTCAATTTTAATTTACTGGCCGTTTAAAAATCCGAAAATGGGCGACAGTACCCGGAGCTGGACATTTTGAAATAAAAAAAAAACGGATATCTGCAGACAGTCAGCCTATGTTGTATTTTTCACTATACCAATAAATATCGTTTATCCGCTTTTCCGTTGTTTTACAGTGAAAACAGGTGAATTACTGCTTATTTCTAATAGCAAACTGTTTTCAAACAACATATATCCATCCTAAGGCGTATATCGTGGAATCGACGTATTACGCGTCCCAAAGTGTAATGTTTAACGGTTTTTGTTGTGGTTGGCAGGAGAGCCAACCGTGTTCCTAAAGGAGGCCGAAATACACGCGTTTTAGCTCACGCAGGCTGGCGTGAAGTCTGGAACATATATCCATCCTAAGGCGTATATCGTGGAATCGACGTATTACGCGTCCCAAAGTGTAAGGTTTAACGGTTTTTGTTGTGGTTGGCAGGAGAGCCAACCGTGTTCCTAAAGAAGGCCGAAATACACGCGTTTTAGCTCACGCAGGCTGGCGTGAAGTCTGGAACATATATCCATCCTAAGGCGTATATCGTGGAATCGACGTATTACGCGTCCCAAAGTGTAAGGTTTAACGGTTTTTGTTGTGGTTGGCAGGAGAGCCAATCGTGTTCCTAAAGAAGGCCGAAATACACGCGTTTTAGCTCACGCAGGCTGGCGTGAAGTCTGGAACATGACAAGGGAATTAGAATTGAGAAAAACGGACGTAGCTGGTGGAATACTTAACTTTAATCCATTAATGACGAACGTCGCTCTTTATGGTACATGATTCACAATATCAATAGTACGGATACTGGCGCCTTGCTAGGTCGTAGCAAATAACGTAGCTGAAGACTATGCTAACTATCGTCTCGGCAAATGAGAACGTAATTTGTCAGTGAACCATCGCTAGCAAAGTCGGCTGTACAACTGGGCGAGTGCTAGGAAGTCTCTCCGGACCTGCCGTGTGGCGGCGCTCGGTCTGCAATCACTGATAGTGGCGACACGCGGGTCCGACGTATACTACCTGACCGCGGCCGATTTAAAGGCTACCACCTAGCAAGTGTGGTGTCTGGCGGTGACACCTCAGTTTTGGTGTATCACCCATATGCTAAGATCTGTCAAATTTCAAACATGAGCTTAGTTTATTTGGAGACAGCCATTCCATCCAAGTAATATGGCATATAAAAAACGTAATTTGGTGCAATATGGGATAAACCCAAGTTAGCGAGACATGCTGCGTTGTGATCACGCTATAAATCTATCCGACGGAACGACCGAGAAATAAGTTTTGTCGGTTCCCATTGGCTGTACGTAGCACGTCCTTATGAGGAAGCATTGCTTTTCCTGGCCTCTGATTGGCTAGTTTTTGAGAACAGAAACTACAGGATGGCCTGACACGAAGCGTTGTCTTCAGTTCGGGGGTGAACGTGCTTGCAGAACGACCCACGTAATGCGAGAGAGCGTTTCACGCTATTTCAGCCGTGGGTGATGGAAAAAAATGGGGGCGGGCGCGGAGGCTCTTTTACGGCAACGTAGTGGTCAGGTATTACTGACATTTACCGTGTACCCTTGTACTTGTGCTTCTTAGTCTGAAAGATTAATGTTCTAGCTAATGAAATGCTTGTCAAGTAAACGTAAGGCTTGAGTTAGGGCTGAAGTTTCGCTTATATTTGTGAGGCGATATTTGACGTGCTTTACATGTCTCGCTTAACCTTATAATAATTTATTGGAATTATTGTGCTTCACCTTAAAATACTGATCTTATCACTTTTCTGCACGAGATTTAAAAGTTGTGCAGTAAGCGCTACTGGCAGTCTCTTGCTCGCGTATGTTCTACCGGTAGCTTATGGAAGTATGCATGTTTCAGGAAACGGATTGTATTATGTTCAAAGGTATATTATGTATTTGGTTTGTATTGTAATGAAAGCGGACGCCAAAAGCGCCACTCGTCGTTAAGAGATGTTCAGCATTTGTGAAACGTACAATTTTAAGGGTACTGTGAATTCGACAGGTCAAATTGCTCTTCTATCAGCCGGTCATTTTTTGTAAACTTTGTTCTTTTCTGCTGAGTGGTTTAGTATTTTATAAATCTAAATGAGCCGGCCGGGCTGGACGAGCGGTTCTGGGCGCTACAGACTGGAACCGTGCGACCGCTGCGGTCGCACGTTCGAATCCTGCCTAGGGCATGGATGTGTGTGATGTCCTTAGGTTAGTTATGTTTAAGTAGTGCTAAGTTCTAGGGGACTGATGACCTTAGAAGTTAAGTCCCATAGTGCTCAGAGCCATTTGAAACATTTGACCCAATAGAAATGAACAGGCTTATCTAATGTTTTGGAATTTTTACGTTAAGTTTTATGCTTCTTGTTTTGAATGTCGTGTTGTATTGCATTGCAATTAACAATTGGGGAAGCTGTTTTAAAGCTATTAAGACATTGCGGAAGTTTCTCTGAGTTTGGCCATGATATGCATTTTTAGAGAAATTGGCCAGTAGCTCTGAATTGTGGTGCTTCACTGATTTTAAGGACTTCTTGGTTTGATATTTTATGAGTTACGATTTTCAGTTTTGAAGAATGTATAGACGTGTGTTAATTTTGGAGGGGTATTATTATAGTGAATATACTATCTTACATGCATCTTGGATAAAAGGGATGCCATGTGTGAATGTCAGATACTTTTAATTGTACTGCTGTCCTAACGCTCCAATCAAATGGCTCTGAGCACTGGGGGACTTTACTTCTTTGGTCATCAGTCCCCTAGAACTACCTAAACCTAACTAACCTAAGACATCACATACATCCATGCCCGAGGCAGGATTCGAACCTGCGACCGTAGCGGTCACGCGGTTCCAGACTGTAGCGCCTAGAATCGATTGGCCACCTCGGCAGGCTAACACTCCAAACAGCCACGGCAGTTTGAGTAGGGTAATTAAATTAACTACGGTAGACACAGAAGAGGAAATGAACCGTCTGCATACAGAGCAGAAATGACAACATGTCAGTGGACGCGTGATTACTGATCAAATATCAAGGCCTGTTCCGAGTGAATTTTGGAAATCGTGACCGTCGACAGTATATTTTCGATATGTCCACTTATCATTTGCGGAACGTAATTACGGTGTACTGCTCACAGCACCTTTACGAGAGCCACTGTGTGAGTTGTAAACAGCGCAGCGCGTGTAAACAGAAGTGGCGGTGGCGGTGGTCACGCAACGGGCCGCTGTGTGCATTACTGGCGCCCGGACAGCTGTGACGGGACGGCGCATCCATCAGAGGGCCGCCGGCTGTCGGACGTCCTCCCGTCGAGACATCTCTCAGCGGCAGCGGCGGGCCATCAGGGCGGAGCGCGGCTATAAGTGCCGTCATCAACTGGGTCAAGCACCGGACGGCCGACGGCCTCCTGTCATCATTACAGATGGGTGGGAGGCGCCGTCTGTGTGCTTCGTTTCCTCTGTATAATGCCGTCATACTAATACACAGGGTGATCAAAAAGTCAATATAAATTTGAAAACTGAAGAAATCACGGAATAATGTAGATAGAGAGGGGCAAATTGACACACATGCTTGGAATGACATGGAGTTTCATTAGAACTAAAAAATAAAAAAAAATACAAACGTTCAAAAAATGTCCGACAGATCAGAATAGCTATAATTAGCATAACAAAGTAAGAACAAGCAAAGATGATGTTCTTTACAGGAAATGCTCAATATGTCCAACATCACTCCTCAACTACAGCTGTAGTCGAGGAATACTGTTGTGAACGGCACTGTAAAGCATGTCGAGACTTATGGTGAGGCATTGGCGTCGGATGTTGTCTTTCAGCATCCCTGGAGATGTCGGTCGATCACGATACACTTGCGGCTTCAGGTAACTCCAAAGCCAATAATCGCACGGACTGAGGTCTGGGGACCTGGAAGGCCAACCAAGACGAAAGTGGCGACTGAGCACACGATCATCACCAAAGAACGAGCGCAAGACATCTTTCACGCGTCTAGCAATACTTTTTTTTGTTCTAATAAAACCCCATGTCATTCCAAGCATGTGTGTCAATTTTTACCTCTCTATCTACATTATTCCGTGGTTTATTAAGTTTTCAAATTTATACTGACTTTTTGATCACCCGGTACAAATCATCTTGCAAAATAATACTTTTTTTTTTGAGTCATCAGTCTTCTGACTAGTTCGATACGGCCAGCCACGAATTCCTTTCCTGTGCCAACCTGTGCAACCTACTTCCTCAAATATTTGCTGCATCTATTTCAAGCTCTCTCATGCAATACAGATTTGAGCCTCTACAGCTCCCTCTGTTACCACGGAAGTTCCTCCCTGGTGTTTCATTAGCTATCCAGTCAGCCTGTCTCTTCTGCTTGCCAGTGTTCTCCATATGTCGCGCGGGCTAGCCGCGGTCTGAGGGGCCTTGTCGAGGCCCGTGCGGCTCCCTGCGTCGGGGGCTCCAGTCCTCCCTCGGGCATGGGTTTGTGTGTGTTGCCCAGATTAGATTAGATGAATACTTGTTCCATACATCATGAATACGACACTTCGCAATGATGTGGAACGTGTCAGGTTAATAAAAGGTGTCTAACAAGATATTACATTACACAAAATACTACATGACACTTAATATTTTTAATTTTTTTGTGGGGGTTGGAGAAATTACCCACTTACTATATCCAAAAATTCGTCTAATGAGCAGAAGGAGTTGCCATTACGATATTCTTTTAATTTCCTTTCATGTGCTATATGACTACCTGTCAGACTTTTGATGCTATTAGGTCAGTGACCATAAACTTTTGTGGCAGCATAATTTACCCCCTTCTGAGCCAAAGTTAGATTTAACCTTGAGTAGTGAAGATCATCCTTTCTCCTAGTGTTATATGTACTGCTATTACTTTTGAATTCGTTCGGATTGTTAATAACAAACTTCATAAGTATATATATATATATATATATTACGCTTGTGTGCATTGAACACTTTTTTACTCAATGATGAGTTACCCCAGAATATTATGCCATACGAAAGCATAGAATGAAAATAGGCGTGGTAAGCTAATTTACTGAGATGTATATCGCCAAAATTTGCAATGACCCTAATAGCATAAGTAGCTGAACTCAAACGTTTCAGCAGATCTTCAGTGTGTTTTTTCCAGTTCAACCCCTCATCAATGCATATACCTAGAAATTTTGAATATTCTACCTTAGCTACCGATTTCTGATCGAAACATGTATTTATGAATGGTGTCATTTGACTTACTGTGTGGAACTGTATATACTGTGTTTTGTCAAAGTTTAATGAGAGCCCGTTTGCAGAAAACCACTTAATGATTTTCTGAAAAACATCGTTTACAATTTCGCCAGTTAATTCTTGTCTGTTGGGTGTAGTAGTTACACTTGCATCATCGTGAAAAATATCAGCTTTGCATCTTCGTGAACATAGAATGTCAAGTTATTAATATATATTAAGAACAGCAGAGGACAGAAGACCTAACCTTGCGGCACCCCATTCTTGATTGTTCCCCAGTTTGAGAAATCACCAGTTTTTTGCATATTATGTGAACTGCTTTTTTCAACTTTCTGCACTTTTCCAGTTAGGTATGATTTAAACCATTTGAGCGGTGTCCCATTCATACCATAGTACTTGAGCTTATCTAGAAGTAAGTTTAAAAAAAATGGCTCTGAGCACTATGGGGCTTAACATCTTAGGTCATCAGTCCCCTAGAACTTAAAACCAGTTAAACCTAACTAACCTAAGGACATCACACACATCCATGCCCGAGGCATGGGACCGTAGCAGTCGCGCGGTTCCGGACTGCGCGCCTAGAACCGCGAAACCACCGCGGCCGGCAGTTAGTTTAAGTTAGATTAAGTAGTGTGTAGGCTTAGGGACCGATGACCTCAGCAGTTTTGTCCCATACGACCTGACCACAAATTTCCAAATTTTCCATATATTCCTTTCCTTGTCGATTCCTCGCAGAACGTCCCCATTACATACCTCATCAATTCACCAATTTTTCAGCATTCCTCTGTAGCACCACATCGCAGAGGCTTCGATTCCCTTCTGTTCCGGTTTGTTCATAGTCCAAGCCTCACTACCATACCATGCTGTGCTGCAAAAGTACATTCTCATAAATTTCTTTTTCATCTTAAGGGCAGATCTTTGGCAGGAATGCCCTTTTTGCCAGCGTCAGTCTGCTTTTGATGTCGTCCTTTCTCCGTCCGCCATCGGTTATTTTGCTGCCTGGATAGTAGAATTCCTTAACTTTGTGTGGTGTCACCGCCAGACACCACACTTGCTAGGTGGTAGCCTTTAAATCGGCCGCGGTCCGGTAGTATACGTCGGACCCGCGTGTCGTCACTATCAGTGATTGCAGACCGAGCGCCGCCACACGGCAGGTCTAGTCTAGAGAGACTCCCCAGCAGTCGCCCCAGTTGTATAGTCGACTTTACTAGCGATGGTTCACTGTCTACATACGCTCTCATTTGCCGAGACGACAGTTTAGCATAGCCTTCAGCTACGTCATTTGCTGCGACCTAGCAAGGCGCCATATTCAGTTACTATAATTACTTCAAGAACGTATTCTGACCAGATAATACTGTGAGTCATGTACCGTCATGAGCGATGTCCATCATTAACGTATTAAAGTTAAGTATCAAACTAATTACGTCCGCTTTCTGAATTCTCATTCCTTGTCACGTTCCAGACCTCACGTCAGTATAGTTCTTCCCTCCTCACGCCAGCCTGCGTGAGCTGAAACGTGTGCATTTCGGCCTCCACTCGTAACACGGTGTTGGCTCTTCAGCTGACACAAAGCTTTGTCTACTTCATCTTTTCCAATTCTGATGTTAAGTTTCACGCAGTTCTTATTTCTGCTACTTCTCATTACTTTTGTCTTGGATGTACTCTCAGTCCATATTCTGTACTCATTACACTGTTCATTCCATTTTTTCGCTGACGACAAAAGTCATCACCGAATGCTATCATTGATATCCTTTCACCCTGAATATTAATCGCACTCTTGTACCTTTCTTTTATTTCCGTCATAGCTTCTTCGATGTTTACATTGAATAGTAGAGACGAAAGACTACTCTCCCACGTGACAGCCTTTTTAATGCAAGCGCATCGTCCTTGGTCTTCTAGTCTTATTGTTCCCTCTTGGTTCTTGTACGTATTGTAAATTACCCCTCTTTCCTTGTAGCTTACCCCTATTTTTCACAGAATTTGGAACGGCTTGCACCATTTTGCATTGTATAAAGCCTTATTCCAAGTCGACAAAACCTGTCAACGTGTCTAGATTTTTCTTCAGTCTTGCTTCCATCCTCAACCGCGATGCCTCTCTAGTGCTTTAACCTTTCCCGAAGCCAAACTGCTCGTTATCTAAAATATCCTCAATCTTTTTCCGCTCTTATGTGTATTATATTTATTAGCAACCTGAATGCATGAGCTGTTAAGCTTATTGTAGTGTAATTCTCGGACTTTTCGGCTCTTGTTATCTTTGGAATTGTGTAGATGATGTTTTCCCGCAAATATAATGGTATATTGCCATTCGCTACACACCAACGTGAGTAGTCGTTTTCTTGCCACTTTTTGAAATTTCGGTTAAATGTTATTTATTCCTTCCGCATTATTCGATCTTGAGTCTTTCAAAATTCTTTTAAATTGTGGTTTTAATACTGGATCCCTACCTCTTCCTTCTCGACTCCTGCCGGACGGAGTGGCCTAGCGGTTCTAGGCCCTACAGTCTGCAACCGCGCGTCCGCTACGGTCACAGGTTCGAATCCTGCCTCGGGCATGGATGTGTGTGATGGCCTTAGGTTAGTTAGGTTTAAGTAGTTCTAAGTTCTAGGGGGCTGATGACCTCAGAAGTTAAGACCCACAGTGCTCAGAGCCATTTCGATTCCTGTTTCTTCTTCTGTCATCTCTTGAGACACATTTTCCCTTCATAGAGTTGTTCAATGTACCCTATCACCTCTCGACTGTCTCCTCTGCACTTACCGGCGGAATTCCCATTGGACTCTTTATGTTACCACCCATGCTTTCAATTTTGACTTTTCTATACGCTATATTTCGACAGTCAATTTTTTTTCGATTTCTTCACATTTCTCATGCAGCCATTTTACCTTAGCTGCCCTGCACTTCCTATTTATTTCGTTCCTAAGTGACTCCTATTAGTGCCACTTGTAGCAACACTTCAGTGGCTGATGCTCTGATAACGGTGACAACCCTCTGCGCCGCCATTTAAAAAACCACCATCATCATAAATAATGTCCCAGTCTCAAACATCTAGCACCTGTCTTGTACCGACCTTTCCTTTACAAACCCACAAATTCAGAAAACAACTACCGTCCGAGTAATGAGGAAGGATCACTCATATCTGCCCCAATTGCAGCATTCCGTCCATAATTCTCTTCAACGTTCAAGCGCTTTTAGAGATTTAATCTCTATTCTTTGTAACAGACAACCTCTATAAGAATCAATATCGGCAATCACCACCATAGTCCCTGTCTTCTCCCCAACATATGCCTGTTTGTTTAAACCATACGTCCATGTCTGTACCTGAATCATTGGCGCTGCTGATTGCCATGGGGAGGGCGGATATTTTCCTTGGTATGAGAGCTGGTACAGGGTGCATTCAGCATCATGAGACATACTTGGGAGCTACTCGACCAATTAGTACCGGTTACAGTGTTAAGAAACCCGCCAACAAATGGAAGAAAGGTGTATACTGACCACATATTGTCCCCCATATCGAATTTAATGATGCCATTGATAGAGGACGACACGGCGGTCGATCAAGCTCGATTGGTCCTCTAGGGCCAGAACGCGGAAATTTACCATCTTATCTTACTGGCTTACAACACACATTACACATTATATACACTCCTGGAAATTGAAATAAGAACACGGTGAATTCATTGTCCCAGGAAGGGGAAACTTTATTGACACATTCCTGGGGTCAGATACATCACTTGATCACACTGACAGAACCACAGGCACAGAGACACAGGCAACAGAGCATGCACAATGTCGGCACTAGTACAGTGTATATCCACGTTTCCCAGCAATGCAGGCTGCTATTCTCCTATGGAGACGATCGTAGAGATGCTGGATGTAGTCCTGTGGAACGGCTTGCCATGCCATTTCCACCTGGCGCCTCAGTTGGACCAGCGTTCGTGCTGGACGTGCAGACCGCGTGACACGACGCTTCATCCAGTCCCAAACATGCTCAATGGGGGACAGATCCGGAGATCTTGCTGGCCAGGGTAGTTGACTTACACCTTCTAGAGCACGTTGGGTGGCACGGGATACATGCGGACGTGCATTGTCCTGTTGTAACAGCAAGTTCCCTTGCCGGTTTAGGAATGGTAGAACGATGGGTTCGATGACGGTTTGGATGTACCATGCACTATTCAGTGTCCCGTCGACGATCACCAGAGGTGTACGGCCAGTGTAGGAGATCGCTCCCCACACCATGATGCCGGGTGTTGGCCCTGTGTGCCTCGGTCGTATGCAGTCCTGATTGTGGCGCTCACCTGCACGGCGCCAAACACGCATACGACCATCATTGGCACCAAGGCAGAAGCGACTCTCATCGCTGAAGACGACACGTCTCCATTCGTCCCTCCATTCACGCCTGTCGCGACACCACTGGAGACGGGCTGCACGATGTTGGGGCGTGAGCGGAAGACGGCCTAACGGTGTGCGGGACCGTATCCCAGCTTCATGGAGACGGTTGCGAATGGTCCTCGCCGATACCCCAGGAGCAACAGTGTCCCTAATTTGCTGGGAAGTGGCGGTGCGGTCCCCTACGGCACTGCGTAGGATCCTACGGTCTTGGCGTGCATCCGTTGCTCGCTGCGGTCCGGTCCCAGGTCGACGGGCACGTGCACCTTCCGCCGACCACTGGCGACAACATCGATGTACTGTGGAGACCTCACGCCCCACGTGTTGAGCAATTCGGCGGTACGTCCACCCGGCCTCCCGCATGCCCACTATACGCCCTCGCTCAAAGTCCGTCAACTGCACATACGGTTCACGTCCACGCTCTCGCGGCATGCTACCAGTGTTAAAGACTGCGATGGAGCTCCGTATGCCACGTCAAACTGGCTGACACTGACGGCGGCGGTGCACAAATGCTGCGCAGCTAGCGCCATTCGACGGCCAACACCGTGGTTCCTGGTGTGTCCGCTGTGCCGTGCATGTGATCATTGCTTGTACAACCCTCTCGCAGTGTCCGGAGCAAGTATGGTGGGTCTGACACACCGGTGTCAATGTGTTCTTTTTTCAATTTCCAGGAGTGTATTTCATGCAACCTTCTATCTCCACTGCCTGCTGATGCGAGCCAAATCTTTTTACGTCATTTAGTGCCATTGCCCATCTCTGAATAATCGTTCGTATACAGTCACCCTGAAATGAAGCTCTTTGCACCCCGGCTTTAGTAACGAGAACATTATGGTTGTTTATGGAAACTTGCCACGATATCAAGTGGAAATATATATCTGTGACAATTGTATTCCTAATAATTTTTATTTTAGTTCGTTGTCCCGTTTTGTTAATTATGACTATCGATTTCGTTCATTATAGAATATCCTCAGACCTCTTAAAATAATAGAAAGACATGCAAATTCTTGTACGATAGTGAAGTGCTTGCTCTGCACATAAGAAAGTCATGTGGAAGGTATCCTAAGAGACGAACGCAATATTCTAAAAAATATATTCGGTTCGAAAAGAAGAGAAGGTGAATACAGAATCCAATCGCTAAGAAATCCGAAAAACTATCTAAACTCGCGGCAGACATCAGAAAAAGAAGATTGCAAAATTTTATGGGCATATTGAAAGATCCTCAATAAGACTCACTCAAAAAATTACGACGTACAAAGAACAATTCAAAACCATACCCTGGTCCCAGCAGCACAAAAATTATTTAGAAAAAGCTCAACAACTTCATCAGACATTTTCAAGAGAAACCTATACAGTCAAAAATACATGTACTCTCTCGGTCAGTATCACATTTCTCCACTCCCAGAGATGTTGTGTGACTAATTTACGATATGACTTTGTTTTATGAAAAATGATAGTGTCTAAGGGCCAACCTTTTTCTCTGACCTGGTCGTCTCAGCGAACGGATGTGATAAAAGGTTATGTCTTACGATGTTAGATAAGATGAGTTGGGATACAATTTTATATTTACTTTATTCATTTGTATTATTTAATTTACTTCTTGTTCTCATTTAATATTTTTAATGTTTTCAGCAAATATTCATTGTTGGTCGTATTAACACGACGATGCAATGGATCGGCCGCCATTGTCGCAGCCTTAAGTGCTCACAGCACTTTCCAGAAAACGAACCTCATGTAATCACATGAGAACGAAGCCCGATGCCAATTAAAACCGTATTCTTATTGCGAATATAATTCTGACGCACAAAATTGATTAACCATCTTTCCGTGGTAAGGCATCTTTCTTTTAGTCGTTGGATACAGGCATCGCCGATTTTCGTAATTCATCTCAGCATTTTTGCCTCTCTTTCCCTCTTGCGACTTTTATTTCCACATCAAATAGTGTTAACAGCTTACTAAATGGAAAGATCGATTATAAAGTAGCAAATGGGAAGTAGTACTGCCAGAGAATGATACCACCATCAGGAAAGGAACAAAGTGGACCGGAGAAAGAAAGAGAATCCACGGAGAGAAAAATAGGAGTTGCTTGGAAATTCCGAAGATTGAAACATAATAGCTTTGCACAGTCGAAGAGGGTCTAATCTCACCTAATAATAATAGTAGTAATAGTAATAATAGTAGAAATAATAATAACACATATTGTAGTTACAGAGCTAACCTTAGGCGCAGTGCTCGGCTTCCGTGAGTCAGTAATGCAAGTACACTACCCCGCAGGCACGGATTATTAAAGAGTGTGGCCAAGTATACTAGGAACTGTCGTCTTCTGTATGTGACAGATCAAGATGACAGATTCGCTGTGTTAAAACAAAACGGTTAGAAAAATGAAATTGCGGTCAATGTATAAAAGTAAAATTAGAATACAGTAAAACCCCTCTAATGTGTCACTTTCAGGAATATATAATATTTATTGCAAAAATAAAAAAAACATTTAGTACAAAAAATTAATCGATTTAAAAACTATTTAAAAACTAAAAGACGTCTGCAGTAATATAAAAGGATGTTTTTTTACACGGTGTTAAAAACCATATTAACTATAAGCGTCTACACACACTATAATATGTATTGGTTTTAAAAGGAAAAACGACATACACTGTAAACTAAAGAACGTTTGTAGCACTGTATACAAAAAGAAACTTTTTGCGAAGAAATAAACTACTGTATGTATAAAATAACAGATTATTATACGGTATGCATTGATTTTACAGTAAAAACGAAAACAAATTACAGTACTGTCCTGTTCTTAATAACGTATAAACGATGTGTTTTGTAATCCTTCAGAGTGCTTTCACCATCAATCGTAACTGTATAGCATTCAGTGTCTTTCCGATTCTTCCTCCAATCCTTAATTGTCGTAACACTTACATTCAGTTCCTTTGCAATGTTTTGGTGCGATTTTCCTTCGTCCAGTCTTAGTGGCACTGCTAATTTTTCATTTAGTGAAAGAGTTACGTGTTTACGTTTTATCCAGACATGTTGAAAAACAGACAACTGTACACACAATGAATCTACAGTAATAAGTAGTGTAGAGAACACGGAATAAAGCAAGCAACGACTTTTTTTAATCCCAACAAAGGATAAAACTGCACAATAACGTACAGTGTAACAATGTGCTCAGCGACAGACACCACAACTATGGCCCGACAGGCGTCCAGTCAGTGACAAGCCGGCACAGGCTCGCGAGCCTCAGCCTGGTCGAACTAACCTGAGTGACGGACCATCCAAGGTCAGATTAGAGGGGTTGTACTGTAGAAGAAAATCTCGCAGATTTTCTTCGTTCTTGCACATTAGTATACTTCTTTCCTGCGAGTGCTCCACCAGAGGGTGCTGTTTTCCGTGGCTCAGGAACACACTAAGCACAGCGTGGACTCCTCTGGTGGGCTGGCCGCGTTGACACTAGGCTGATCCCATCGGCCGGTGCACACGTGATAATGCTTTGACTGTCACAGCGTGTGTAAATCGATATACAGTATTTAAAATGTCATGGTTCAGAAAACTGATTCTTTCATTCAGCAGACCATCATTCCAATAACGGGCGAAATTTTCAACTTCCACCCCTATATTGAAGAAACGAAAATCAAATGGTTCAAATGGCCTTGAGCACTATGGGACTTAACTTTGAGGTTATCAGCCCCCTAGAACTTAGAACTACTTAAACCTAACTAACCTAAGGACATCACACACATTCATGCCTGAGGCAGGATTCAAACCTGCGACCGTAACGGTCGCGCGGTTTCAGACTGAAGCGCCTAGAAGCGCTCGGCCACAACGGCCGGCTTGAAGAAACGACTTTTTCTGTCTCTATATTCACTTTCCAGTCACATTAATTCACAAGCTTGAATAACAATCGCAGCGAGGACCGTTGCGAGACATGCTGCAAGAGAGTCAGCTAGGTTCTGGAACGTGCTGACAAGGATGTAGAGCCATGTAGACTCCAGTGCAGTGGTCAGCTGCGCTAGGTGTCTTGGTTGAGGATCCATGGCGCGAAATCCCCGATATTGGTGGTCCCACAAATTATCGGTTGGGTATAATTCCGGGAGTTTATTGGCCAGGGGAGTACGGTAAAATTATCCCGCTGCCTTTCGAATCACGCACGTACAATACCGGCTCTGTGACCCCTTGTATGGTTCTGCAGGTAGATGCCATCATGCCGAGGTGTACATGGTTTCCAAGTACAGAGCGTACTTGCGTTGACCCATTGTACCTTCCAGACAGATGAGTTTACCCAGGGGTGCGATATTGGCATGCAAATTCCACATTTTGTCGCCGATGAGCGCAGTCAACGCAGATGCGTGAACTAAGAGCCTGTTGCAACGGCACAAACGCAGCAACGCTCACTATTGGTAGTCCCATTGTTCCCCTGGGCGGTCAGCTGCTCAACACTCACAGTTCTATTCGCCCGCACATATCTCGGCAGCTGTCGTTCACACCTGTCATCTATGACGCATTATGCACAACAGCTGGCTAGGTGCTGTTTTGGTTGGCATCAGTTTGCAATATACGATATACTTTAAGTACGATGGCACGTGAACAGTTTAAAAACTGAGCGCCTTCGGAAACGCTTCCTCTCTTGGTCTGGAAGACGGTGATCATGCATTATAGGACGTCAGATAAATCGCTCCGTTTCTGCATTACGACAAGGACTGCGTCTGTGATTGGTTACCGCACGTTGATGTCAACCAGAGGCGGTTATCACAATAATGTTACTGGACTATGTGTTAATTCCATGTGCTGTTCTACATTTGATAATTCATGTTTCGCTCATTTTATGTGTCTACTAACAGCAGTTTTATTTTTTATGCTTACGTGTTTCTTGAATCGAGTTTGTAAATTTCGCCTTGTCCCTTCTATGTAAACCTAGTCACACTCTGCACGTTTTACTTCATATATTAGTCTTGAAGTTTCGTGCTTAGTCGTCACTCTTAAGTCGAAGTTTCATTTTAATGGGTTCTTGGGTTGCAAACGCTATGCTGATCCATTCAGGACAACATGTTGCTAGTTTTTGGGATATGTTTCCTCAATATGTTAGCGTTATATATTTCGTGTTCTTGGTGCGTAGCATTCATGCCACACAATATACCATAAACGAGCGTAGTTAGAAGCACTATTGATTGTGTTTCAAAGCTGTTCTTGACTGAACTCGAAAAGCCGCACGAATGATATTTTTTACGGCTCAAGTAACACATTCATGGTCAAAATACCGAAAGTTAGACAAAATTGATAGGTAAAGTACAATTTTTATTCAGGACATCATTAGCATTATGTTCCCATCACGACAATAGTAGAGAATTAAGGGGGTATTAGGCGCATGGTTTTCATTGACAGAACTTAAAACTGTAAAGTCACATCATCCGTAAATTATTATAACCATACCATAATAAGTGACTATTACAAATACACCGAAGAGCCAAAGAAACTGATACACTTGCCTAATAGCGTGTAGGGCCCCCGCGAGCACGCACGAGTGCCACAACACGACGTGTCATGGACTCGACTGATGTCTGAAGTAGTGGTGCAGGGAATTGACACAATGAATACTGCACGGCTGTCCATAAATCCGTAAGAGTACAAGGGAGTGGAGATCTCTTCTGAACAGCACGTCGCAAGGCATCCCAGATATGCTCAATAATGTTCATGTCTAGGGAGTTTGGTGACCAGCGGAAGTGTTTAAACACAGAAGAGTGTTCCTGGAGCCACTCTGTAGCAATTTTGGACGTGTGGGGTGTCGCATTGTCCTGCTGGAATTGCCGAAGTCTGTCTGAATGCACAGTGGACATGAATGGATGCAGGTGATCAGGCACCTGCCAAAGTCTTAGCTAGACATATCAGGGGTTCCATATCACTCCAACTGCACCCCCCCCCCCCCCCTCGCAACAACATTGCATAGCCTGCACCATCTTGAACAGTCCCCTGCTGCCATGCCATGCACTGTCCATGGGTTCATGAGGTTGTCTCCATAGCCGTACACGTCCATCCGCTCGACACAGTTTGAAACGAGACTCCTCCGACCAGGCAACATAATGTGAGTCATCAAGAGTCCAATGCGGGTGATGACGCTGCCAGCGGACAGCTTCTTGTCGTGGAGTCATCAAGAGTACACGAGTCGGCCTTCAGCTACGAAAGCCTATATAGATAATGTTTCATTGAATGGTTCGTACGCTAACATTTGTTGATGACCCAGCACTGATATCTGCAGCAATTTGCGGAAGGGTTGCACTTCCGTTACGTTAAACGACTCCCTTCAGTCGTCGTCGGCACCGTTCTTGCAGGATCTTTTTCAGGTCACAGCGATGTCAGAGATTTGATGTTTTGCCGGATTCCTGAAATTCACGGTACACTCGTGAAATTGTCGGAGATACTGTTTCCCATCGCTCGTAGCCGACTATAACGCCACGTTGAAAATCACTTAAATCTTGATAACCTGCCACTGTAGCAGCAGTAACCGATCAAAAAACTACGCGAGACATTTCTTGTCTTACATAGACATTGCTGCCCGCAGCGCCGTATTCTGTCTGTTTACATATCTGCGTATTTCAATATGCATGTCTATACCAGTTTCTTTGTCGCTTCAGTGTAGCTGACCATCAAAAAGAGACATTCACTTATTAAACCAAATTCAACAGAGGGGAATATGTGATAACCCAGAAGTTAGTGACTATTAAAATGGTTATGGCCATGGCTATCTAGTATTCTCCTGTTGCCATCATTAGTATCTTAGGAAGTAACTAGTACACGGCAGTATAATAGGATCCATGGTTCATCCAGAAAGCCACTCGGAAATGCGTAATAGGTGCTAATCTGTGGCAAAATTACCTGCAGAGCACAATGCTGTGAACTATATAAGTAGTTCATCATCACATGTGCTGATCCACAGCAGACAGTACGTTGACCCGAAGACGTCGTCCATCAATATACACCAATGGAAGAACGTGTAGCATGTGTAACGGTGAATTCTGCCCTCTAAAGAACTGTGAAGTAACCCTTAGGTAGATACGTTACCGTTGGTCAAGCTTCTCAAACGCAACATGCACGTCCCATGACTGATCAAGGACCACACCGATGACGAGATGTGCACGAATAGTGAGCCACTATTCCAATTGCACAATTAGATATGCAGAATATCAATTAATTTTAAGGAGTCCCTTACATGAGCACAAAAAATCACTGTCGCTGAGGGGCTGGAGCGACTCAGCAAAAGCGGAAAAAAGCCGTACTTAGAACTAACTGGCACATCACTCTTTTCCTTGCAAACACTGAAGAAATGTAGATGATAGGTAACAATTCTGGCCAGTCACTAATGGCTATACTAACAGCTCTCTATTTCAGAAAGGTCAAAAGGTGACTAGAAAACCATGGTCAAATTCAGTAATCTGATTTTAAGTAGTTCTTAAGTGATGCACATAGTGCTGACACGGATTATGAAAAGTAAAATAATTGCCCGAAGTTTTATTTCAGGTCATCATTCGTCTCTCGTTGAGTGGCAACTAGAGGTGAGCATTATATCGATATAAATGCTTTGAGTAACTGTGTTGCGACCCACCTCTGTCTTCATTGCATTCTGCTGCGTTAGTGGAGCAACGCAGTAACAATTATACAGATCAAATGAATTCGCAATTGCGAATAAGGACTACTATCAGCTGTAGACTGGAATGACATCCATGCACTGCAATATCGTAATTATTGACTGCAGACACTTCAACATCGTAATTATACAGATATTCACGTTAGAGCTAGTAACTAAAGTTGCAATTATGACTGGTATTTTGGTCGATATGCTAGTTCCCAGATTCGCCAGATATTACTCTTATCAACATATTTGGGGCTAGAAGAGTGTCAATTCAGAGGTGGCAAAACATCGTAATTTACGGGAATGTCGCGGACTTCTGATGCTGTATACCTTCTTCCGCATACGCCACGTAAGTCAAACAGCTGTAGGTGAAGCTACAGTGACTGGGAAGAACTTAAAAAACAAACAGAAAATGGAAACTGAAGATTTCAAATACTCACACGAACACTTCTCAGTGGTATTCTGAAATAAAAAGCCGGCGAAGGTTGAATAGGTACACAAATCGCGAAACTCCCAACTTCATTCCAGAATCTCGGATCGCGCATCTGGGTAAATGAGGTCTAGCCATCGAGATTTCATTTACACTAAGGTGACAAAAGTCATGAGATATCTCCTAACATCGTGTCGGACCTCCTTTTTCCCGGCTTGGTGCAGCAACATGACGTGTCACAAACTCAACAACTCTTTGGAAGTCCTCTGCAGAAATATTGAGTCATGCTGCCTCTATATCCGTCCATAACTGCGAAAGTGTTACCGTGCAGGATTTTGCACATGAACTGACCTTTCGATTATTTCCCATAAAATTACGATGGGACTCATGTCGGGCGATCTGGGTGGCCAAGTCGTTCGCTCGAACTGTCCATTCGAGAACAGTTGTGGCCCGGGTAACATGACGTCCTTGATTGGGAACATGAAGTATATGAATGGCTCCAAATGGTCTCCAAGTAGTCGAACATAAACATTTCCAGTCAATTACAGTTGGATCAGAGGACCCAGTCCCTTCCATGTAAACACTACCCACACTGTTATGGAACCACCACCAACTTGCACAGTGCCTTGTTCACAACTTGGGTCGAAGGCTTCGTGGGGACTGCACCACACTCGAACACCGCCATCAGCTCTTACCAACGGAGATCGGGACTCATCCGAGAAAGCCGACGAGTACCTGTCGCCCAGGGTCCAGCCGATATAGTGACGAGCCCAAGAGAGGCGCTGCAGGCGACGTCGTGCTGTTAGAAAAGTCACACGCTTTGGTCGTCTGCTGCCACAGCCCATCAACCCCGAAATTTCGCTGCACTGTATTGATGGATACGTTCGTCGTATGTTTCACCTTGATTTCTGCGACTGTTTCACACAGTTTCGCTTTTCGGTTAGCACTGATAACTCTACGCAAACGCCGCTTCTCACGGTCTTGATGTGACGTTCCTCGGCCGCTGCGTAGTCCATGGTGAAAGGTAAGGCCTGAAATTTGGTATTCTCAGCACATACTTGATACTGTGAATCTCGGAATATTGACTTCCCTAACGATTTCCGAAATGGAATGTCCTATGTTTCTAGCTCCAACTACAGTTCCACGATCAGGGTCTGCTACTTCCCATCGCGGGGTCATAATCACGTTCGACTCTTTATCAAATGAATCGCCTTAGTACAAACACCTGCTTCACCAATGTACTGCACTTTTATACCTTGTGTACGCGATACTACTGCCATTGCATATGGGCGTATTGTTTTCTCATAACTTTGTCTGTCTCAGTGTATGCCTTGTGCTAATTCAAAATAGTAGTGCCACAATCGCAAAGAAAAAACTCCGGACGTACAGGTTGTTTCCCGAGTGCTGGGATGAGGACGAGCCAGAAAAGTGGAGCGCTTACCGGTCCTGGCGTCGGTGTAGGGCGGCGGCGGCGCCATGTGCCGGCCCTTGCTCCAGATGGTGGACACGATGACGGTGTAGCAGGCCGAGATGATGACGGCGGGCAGCGCGAACAGCGTGAGCGCCACCAGCGTCATGTACAGCTGCCACTGCCACGCCTGCGGGAAGTCGATCCAGCACTGCAGCCGACCTGCCGGGCACGACACGCCGCTCTCAGCACGACCCCTCTGAGGCTGCACGTAGTGGAGGGACTACTTTGTTTGCGCTCACAGTAAGGCCATCGCCCTATGAATGTACAACTACAGCTGTTGAGCAAAGTTATACTGCTCTTACGACCAATGCGGGATACAGCCAATTGTGACATCCAAAACAGATTAAATCCTCTGAGATATTGGATTTTATGGGCAAGGAGTGATCATCAGTGGGAGATCATATAACTTTGTTTCACAGAGGAAGACCGCACTGTAGTTCCTTCTCTAGATTGTCGCATAGATGACAAAATGGTAGATATCGAAATAGACGACAGGGGGATAGAGAAACAATTAAAATCGCTCGAAAGAGGAAAGGCCTTTGGACCTGATGGGATACCAGTTCGATTTTACACAGAGTACGCGAAGGAACTTGCCCCCCTTCTTGCAGCGGTGTACCGTAGGTCTCTAGAAGAGCGTAGCGTTCCAAAGGATTGGAAAACGGCACAGGTCACCCCGTTTTCAAGAAGGGACGTCGAAAAGATGTGCAGAACTATAGACCTATATCTCTAACGTCGATCAGTTGTAGAATTTTGGAACACGTAAGATGTTAGAGTATAATGACTTTTCTGGAGACTAGAAATCTACTCTGTAGGAATCAGCATGGGTTTCGAAAAAGACGGTCGTGTGAAACCCAGCTCGCGCTATTCGTTCACGAGACTCAGAGGGCCATAGACACGGGTTCACAGGTAGATGCCGCGTTTCTTCACTTCCGCAAGGCGTTTGATACTGTTCCCCACAGTCGTTTAATGAACAAGGTAAGAGCATGTGGACTATCAGACCAATTGTGTGATTGGATTGAAGAGTTCATAGATAACAGAACGCGGCATGCCATTCTCAATGGAGAGAAGTCTTCCGAAGAAAGAGTGATTTCAGGTGTGCCGCAGGGGAGTGTCGTAGAAACGTTGCTATTCACAATATGCATAAATGACCTTGTGGATGACATCGGAAGTTCACTGAGACTTTTTGCAGATGTAACAATGGAAAATTGTACTGAAATGCAGGAGGATCTGCAGCGAATTGACACATGGTTCCTCAAATGGCAATTGAATATCAATGTAGACAAGTGTAATGTGCTGCGAATACATAGAAAGATAGATCCCTTATCATTTAGCTACAGTATAGCAGGTCAGCAACTGGAAGCAGTTAATTCCATAAATTATCTGCGAGTACGCATTAGGAGTGATTTAAAATGGAATGATCATATAAAGTTGATCGTCGGTAAAGCAGAGCCCAGACTGAGATTCATTGGAAGAATCCTGAGGGGATGGAATCCGAAAACAAAGCAAGTAGGTTACAGTACACTTGTTCGCCCAGTGCTTGAATACTGCTCAGTAGTGTGGGATCCGTATCAGATAGGGTTGATAGAAGAGATAGAAAAGATCCAACGGAGAGCAGCGCACTTCGTTACAGGATCATTTAGTAATCGCGAAAGCGTTACGGAGATGATAGATAAACTCCAGTGGAAGACTCTGCAGGAGAGACGCTCAGTAGCTCGGTATGGGCTTTTGTTGAAGTTTCGAGAACATACCTTCACCTAGGAGTCAAGCAATATATTACTACCTCCTACGTATATCTCGCGAAGAGACCATGAGGATAAAACCACAGAGATTAGACCCCACACAGAGGCATACCAACAATCGTTCTTTCCAAGAATAATACGAGACCGGAATAGAAGGGAGAACCGATAGAGGTACTCAAGGTACCCTCCGCCACACACCGTCAGGTGTCTTGCGGAGTATGGATGTAGATGTAGATGTAGATGTAGATGTAGATGTAGATGTAGATATACGCAACGAAACAGTTCTGCCTACTAAGAGTGGCCAGAAGATAGCTTTTGTGGAAACCACGGAAGACTTACTGTTTTGTTACCTTGTCCGACATTTTTCATCCTATGCATGATATCCGTAACTGCAGGTACTAGTTTTACTGCAATCACGTCCAGCTGAACCAAACATTTTACATGACGGTTTCGGCCTTAGGCATTGTAAAGTATTGACAACTGAACAAAAGAAGCCTTTTTGCCAGTTTTAAGTGTGTCGTGAGCTCCGTCATTCAGTGAAATTAGCTATTCTCCCATAAACGCGAACTGCTGCCACGACACTAGATACAGTAGCTCTTACCGACAACCGACAATTTGTCCTTGTTGGGATTGCAGCTTTTCCGTAAAGTCCCAGGGCTGACTTCGCACGACTCTATGTACAGCAAATTTTAAATGATTGGTTTCGGCCTTAAGCATTTTAAAGTGCTCACAACTGAACAACAGGAGCCCTTTTGCCAGTTTGTCGTGAGCTCTCCCATTCAATGATACGACGGAAATTCGGTTTATGTTATAACATGTTCGATATTGAACCATGGACCTTGCTGTTGGTGGGGAGGCTTGCGTGCCTCAGCGATACAGATAGCCGTACCGTAGGTGCAACCACAACGGAGAGGTATCTGTTGAGAGGCCAGACAAACGTGTGGTTCCTGAAGAGGGGCAGCAGCCTTGTCAGTAGTTGCAGGGGCAACAGTCTGGTTGATTGACTGATCTGGCCTTGTAACAATAACCAAAACGGCCTTGCTGTGCTGGTACTGCGAACGGCTGAAAGCAAGGGGAAACTACGGCCGTAATTTTTCCCGAGGGCATGCATGATTACTGTATGATCAAATGATGGTGGCGTCGTCTTGGGTAAAATATTCCGGAGGTAAAATAGTCCGCCATTCGGATCTCCGGGCGGGGACTACTCAGGAGGATGTCGTTATCAGGAGAAAGAAAACTGGCGTCCTACGAATCGGAGCGTGGAATGTCAGATCCCTTAATCGGGCAGGTAGGTTAGAAAATTTATAAAGGCAAATGGATAGGTTAAAGTTAGATATGGTGGGAATTAGTGAAGTTCGGTGGCAGGAGGAACAAGACTTTTGGTCAGGTGACTACAGGGTTATAAACACAAAATCAAATAGGGGTAATACAGGAGTAGGTTTAATAATGAATAGGAAAATAGGAATAAGGGTAAGCTACTACAGACAGCATAGTGAACGCATTATTGTGGCCAAGATAGAAACGAAGCCCACACCTACTACAGTAGTACAAGTTTATATGCCAACTAGCTCTGCAGATGACGAAGAAATTGAAGAAATGTATGATGAAATAAAAGAAATTATTCAGATAGTGAAAGGTGACGAAAATTTAATAGTCATGGGTGACTGGAATTCGGTAGTAGGAAAAGGGAGAGAAGGAAACGTAGTAGGTGAATATGGACTGGGGCAAAGAAATGAAAGAGGAACCCGCCTGGTAGAATTTTGCACAGAGCACAACTTAATCATAGCTGACACTTGGTTCAAGAATCATAAAGAACGCTGTATACATGGAAGAAGCCTGGAGATACTGACAGATGAAAGCAGAAAGGTGGTAGGAGTATATAGAGGGTCTATACAAGGGCGATGTACTTCAGGTCAATATTATGGAAATGGAAGACGATGTAGATAAAGATGAAATGGGAAAGACGATACTGCGTGAAGAGTTTGACATAGCACTGAAAGACCTGAGTCGAAACAAGGCCCCCGGAGTAGACAACATTCCATTGGAACTACTGACGGCCTTGGGAGAGCCAGTCCTGACAAAACTCTACCATCTGGTGAGGAAGATGTATGAGACAGGCAAAATACCCTCAGACTTCAAGAAGAATATAATAATTCCAATCCCAAAGAAAGCAGGTGTTGACAGATGTGAAAATTACCGACCTATCAGTTTAATAAGCCACAGCTGCAAAATACTAACACGAATTCTTTACAGACGAATGGAAAAACTAGTAGAAGCCGACCTCGGGGATGATCAGTTTGGATTCCGTAGAAATGTTGGAACACGTGAGGCAATACTGTCCCTACGACTTACCTTAGAGGCTAGATTAAGGAAGGGCAAACCTACGTTTCTAGCATTTGTAGACTTAGAGAAAGCTTTTGAAAGTGTTAACTGGAATACTCTCTTTCAAATTCTGAAGGTGGCAGGGGTAAAATACAGGGAGCGAAAGGCTATTTACAATTTGTACAGAAACCAGATGGCAGTTATAAGAGTCGAGGGACATGGAAGGGAAGCAGTGTTTGGGAAGGGAGTGAGACAGGGTTGTAGCCTCTCCCCGATGTTATTCAATCTGTATATTGAGCAAGCAATAAAGGAAACAAGAGAAAAATTCGGAGTAGGTATTAAAATCCATGGAGAAGAAATAAAAATGTTGAGGTTCGCCGATGACATCGTAATTCTGTCAGAGACAGCAAAGGACTTGGAAGAGCATTTGAACGGAATGGATAGTGTCTTGAAAGGAGGATATCAGATGAACATCAACAAAAGCAAAACGAGGATAATGGAATGTAGTCGAATTAAGTCGGGGGATGCTGAGGGAATTAGATTAGGAAATGAGACGCTTAAAGTAGTAAAGGAGTTTTGCTGTTTGGGGAGCAAAATAACTGATGATGGTCGAAGTATAGAGGATATCAAATATAGACTGCCAATGGCAAGGAAAACGTTTCTGAAGAAGCGAAATTTGTTAACATCGATTATAGATTTAAGTGTCACGAAGTCATTTCTGAAAGTATTTGTATGGAGTGTAGCCATGTATGGAAGTGAAACATGGACGATAAATAGTTTGGACAAGAAGAGAATAGAAGCTTTCGAAATGTGGTGCTACAGAAGAATGCTGAAGATTAGATGGGTAGATCACATAACTAATGAGGAAGTATTGAATAGGATTGGGGAGAAGAGACATGTGTGGCACCAGAAGAAGGGATCGGTTGGTAGGACATGTTCTGAGGCATCTAGGGATCACCAATTTAGTATTGGAGGGCAGCGTGTAGGGTAAAAATCGTAGAGGGAGACCAAGAGATGACTACACTAAGCAGACTCAGAAGGATGTAGGTTGCAGTAGGTACTGGGAGATGAAGCAGCTTGCACAAGATAGAGTAGCATGTAGAGCTGCATCAAACCAGTCTCAGGACTGAAGACCACAACAACAACAACATGTTCGATATGCGTGCCATCATTGGCGTTGATGTGGCGCAGAGAAATAGCGAAATTCTGCATGAAATGCTGAAGTGCCGGAACATCGATGCTGTCGATGATCTCCTGAATGACCGTTTAAGCTTAGCGATGGTTTTGGAGTTATTGCCGTACACCTTGTCTTCAGTATAGCCCCACAAAAAGGAGTTGCATGTGTGTATTCAGATCCGGAGAATATGGCGGCCAATCGACAAGCATACAAGTGGCCTCTGAGTATTCCACTGCCAAAATGCGGTCTCCGAAGTGCTCCTCCAGGACATCAAACACTCTCCCGCTTCGATGTGGTCGAGCTCCGTCTTACATGAAACACATCTTGTCGAAATCAGGGTCACTTTTGATAACGGGGCTGAAATTACGTTCCATCACCTTCACGCAACGTTCGGTAGTCACCGTACCATCAAGGACTGGACACTGCACAGCACGTAGTCACCAGTTGAGGGGTGAACAGACTTCTCGATCGCGAAATGCGGATTCTCAGTCCCCCAGATGGGCCAATTTTGCTTATTGACGAACCCATCCAGCTGACAGTGGGCTACGTTGATAAACCAAACCATACAGCACATACTAATACCGATCATGCCCCGTGGCCAACTGCACAATTTGAGAGTGCTAACGCAAACCGTTCAGAAGCTGCGACGATTTTATTTCATGTAGTTCAATTATTGTCACCCTATACCATGGGATAGACCTGATCAGCCAAAATGGTGAGATAATCCTTGGCACTAATCCGACCTCGCAAGATAAAAATTGGGCCCATGGAATACCACGACATGAATGCCCATATGACCATCTAATCCTCCGCCATGTATAACTCTTGGGACGAAAACTCAGCCATAAGCTGGAATCAGTGTAAAGCTAGACTCAGCCGACTAAATGACTTACTTCTATTGGTCCATAGCCCAGGTTTTAGGGCTTCGGCACCTCGTTTTCCTATTACAGACATTTGCATCACTGATGAGTGGTTCGAAATTTCAGCTCGTTCTGCAGGTCCCTGCTTCTGCAGCTTCCTTCGTGTTTTGTTGTTGTTGACAGAGTTCGTGAATGTGATATTCAGTTCTGCAGTGGCTTTTGCTGCTGTTGTCCCCTTATTTTTATTCACAGTTCTCTTCAATGGCCGTCTGTCAAGATCACTTAAAACATACTTTCGTCGGTGTTGTGATTTAGCGAATGATGCTTTTCCGCTATCCCTATATGCCCTATAAATGTTCAATACGGTGCCTCCTCAAACACCAAACGCTTGTGCTAGATTGGTTGAGGAAGCAGCCACCATACGAATACCAACAATAAGATCGCGTTCTAATACGTTCAGCTCCAACATAATGTACTCAACACTACACAGAGTACTGTTATAACCACGACTGATACTTGCAACGTAGTGCGGACGTTGGACAGGTGCCGCTGGTAGTCAGGTACGATAATGCAACCTGTGCGTTTGAGTAGCATGCGCAGTTATGAAACTTCCTGGCAGATTATAACTGTGTGCCGCACCGATTCTCGAACTCGGGACCTTTGCCTTTCGCGGGTAAGTGCTCTACCATCTGAGCTATCCAAGCACGACTCACGCCCCATCCTCACACTGCCAGTATCTCGTCTCTTACCTTCCAAACTTTACAGAAGCTCTCCTGCGAACCAAGCAGAACTTTTTGTGTTGTGGTCTTCAGTCCTGAGACTGGTTTGATGCAGCTCTGAATGCTACTCTATCCTGTGCAAGCTGCTTCATCTCCCAGTACCTACTGCAGCCTACATCCTTCTGAGTCTGCTTAGTGTATTCATCTCTTGGTCTCCCTCTACGACTTTTACCCACCACGCTGCCCTCCAATACTAAATTGGTTATTCCTTGATGCCTCAGAACATGTCCTACCAATCGATCCCTTTTTCTAGTTAAATTGTGCCACAAACTCCTCTTCTCCCCAATCCTATTCAACACTTCATCATTAGTTATGTGATCTACCCATCTAATCTTCAGCATTCTTCTGTAGCACCACATTTCGAAAGCTTCTATTCTCTTCTTGTCCAAACTATTTATTGTCCATGTTTCACTTCCATACATGGCTTCACTCCATACAAATACTTTCAGAAACGACTTCCTGACACTTAAATCTATACTCGATGTTAACAAATTTCGCTTCTTCAGAAACGCTTTCCTTGCCATTGGCAGTCTACATTTTATATCCTCTCTACTTCGACCATCAACAGTTCTTTTGCTCCTCAAATAGCAAAACTTCTTTACTACCTTAAGTGTCTCATTTCCTAATCTAATTCCCTCAGCATCACCCGACTTAATTCGACTACATTCCGTTATCCTCGTTTTGCTTTTGTTGATGTTCATCTGATATCCTCCTTTCAAGACACTGTCCATTCCATTCAACTGCTCTTCCAAGTCCTTTGCTGTCTCTGACAGAATTACAATGTCATCGGCGAACCTCAAAGTTTTAATTTCTTCTCCATGGATTTCAATACCTACTTCGAATTTTTCTTTTGTTTCCTTTACTGGTTGCTCAATATACAGATTGATAACATCGGGGAGAGGCTACAACCCTGTCTCACTCCCTTCCCAACCACTGCTTCCCTTTCATGACCCTCGACTCTTATGCTATCTGGTTTCTGTACAAGTTGTAAATTGCCTTTCTCTCCCTGTATTTTATCCCTGACACCTTTAGAAATTGAAAGAGAGTATTCCAGTCAACATTGCCAAAAGCTTTCTCTAAGTCTACAAATGCTAGAAACGTAGGCTTGCCTTTCCTTAATCTTTCTTCTAAGATAAGTCGTAAGGTCAGTATTGCTTCACGTGTTCCAGTATTTCTACGGAATCCAAACTGATCGTCCCCGAGGTCGGCTTCTACTAGTTTTTACAAGCAGAACTAGCACTCCTGAAAAAAAGGATATTGCGGAGGCATGGCTTAGCCACAGCCCTGGGGATGTTTCTAGAATGAGATTTTCACTGTGCAGCGGAGTGTGCGCTGATATGAAACTTCCTGGCAGATTAAAACTGTGTGACGGACCGAGACTCGAACTCGGGACCTTTGCCTTTCGCGGGAAAGTGCTCTACCAACTGAGCTACCCAAGCACGACTGACGCCCCGTCCTCGCAGCTTTGCTTGTACCAGTACCTCGTCTCCTACCTTCCAAACTTTACAGAAGCTCTCCTGCGAACCATACAGAACGAGCACTCCTGGAAGAAAGGATATTGCGTGAGGCGTGCTTGGGTAGCTCAGTTGGTAGAACACTTTCCCGCGAAAGGCAAAGGTCCCGAGTTCGAGTATCGGTCCGGCACACAGTTTTAATCTGCCAGGAAGTTTCATATCAGCGCACACTCCGATGGAGAGTGAAAATCTCATTCTGGATGCACAGTTATGTTGAAGCATGCATGTCCCGCTGTGGTCCAATATTTTCGTCCAAACGTTCCATAACGAGGTGTGTCCATGGTGCGGTGACCGTGACTGGTTGTTGAAGAAGGAGCGTTACTTGTTACAGGAACTTGTTGCCGTGCGCACAGCGTATGATGTAGCTTTCCGCAGTGTCCAATGAGCGTACAGAGAGAAATTTCGTGACAGGAGAAGTTGTAACCTGAAGAGGTGTGTTGAGTAGGTGGTGAGTGGACTCACCTTCGACGGGTCGCTCGTGGTAGAGGACGGCGATGGGCACCGAGAAGACGGCGCTCAGCAGCCACGCCGCCGCCACCAGCAGCCGCGCTCGCCGCCCTGCAACACCACGGCGCAGCACAACATACGTCACACACTGCCACAAAATAAGGTAAGTACTGTAACACCTGAGCAACGCTTTACAGTGGAAAGAGGTACGCAGCAGTATGGAGTGATGAGTTTGCTGACAAGCTCGGTCCTATAGCTTTGCTATCGGTGGACGGAGGCGCATCTATGACGGAGGCAGTGAAAATCGTTTTAGCGGCTCCACCACAAGCGGTGATAACTTCGCTAGCTGACCGCCGCTACACTTGCCGGTCTTCTGGGGAATTACGGAGATTGCAGTACTACCGGCCACAGAGCAGGTTCTAATCTGTTCTTTTCGGGCAGCCACTTCAAAAAAGATCGTCGCCAGCTACGTGAATGCTATCAGTTCTTAACGGCAAAAACAGGCACACTTGACTTTGTCTTTCTCTGTGCTGTTCATTTTTGGAACACAACCTAAAACTAGAGACCGAAGTGATGACACGTTCTGCAGGACTTGACCATCATTTTGCAGGACAATGCTCAAGCACGTACAGTACAAGCTGTTACTGTTTTGTTTGACTGTTGGGGCTGCTAAGTGCTATACCACCTACTGCACTCCCCTCACTTAAGCCCTCGTGAGTTCAACTCGATTTCTAAACTGAAAGAAACACTTCACCGTTCAAATGATTCAAATGGCTCTGAGCACTATGGGACTTAACATCTGAGGTCATCAGTCTCCTCGAACTACTTAAACTTAACTAACCTAAGGACATCACACACACCCGTGCCCAAGGCAGGATTCGAACCTGCGACCGTAGCGGTCGCGCGGTCCCAGACTGTAGCGCCTAAAACCGCTCGGCCACAGCGACCGGCACACTTCACGGCATTCGCTTCAGAACTGCTACAAATTCATCAGGCAATAGACCGCACCGCTCCAACTGTCAACACAGCTCGAACTGTTAAGAGTATCCTACAACTTCCACATCGCTGGCAGCGGGTTGTACACAATGCTGGTGACTACTTTGAAGGTCAGTAAAACATTGAAACACTTGTCTATTTTTTACGAGCTGTAAATAAATAGTTGCCACTATTGAAGTTGCAACCTTCGTAGGCTATATTTAGTAATACATTTATGACCTGTGTTCTTGACATTCGTACAGCAACTTTCCCTTTCTCGAAAAATTTCTTTAATCTTCCTGTACGCAACATCTACCTTTCCCCTGGTCAACGATGCTTCTACACTTTTGCTTTTCTATTGTAGCCATTGTGTTCCGTGAGTATTTGTCAATCTTATTTTTGGATCTATGTATTTACATTGGCTAATTCAGTCCCTCTATAATTACATTATTCCTTCATTATCTCTTGTGTTATCCAAGGATTTATTGCCTAGTCGTTCTTTTGCTGTATTCGCTATTTGTTCCCAAACCTACTATTTCGTCTTCTATTGTATTTTTTCCTTTGTTTCAGTAAATAGTTTCCTATTGATTGCTTTGGAATCTCAATAACCATTAGTTCTTTCAACTTATTCTTGTCCCAAGTCGTTAAATTCTTTTTTACACCATAGTTCATAAATATAAACCTTTTATATTGGCGGAAGGGCCTCTCGTGACATCTAGTCGTGAATTCCGCATTGTGTAGGGGTGTTCAGATATTTTTGTTCTGATGGGGTATGCTACATATTAGTTAAAATGTCTGTGTTATATTCTCGTCTGAATTTTCGTCCTTGTACTCAAGAAGGGAACCACACACTTGGAACTTAGACAACAAACATGAATTTAAATGAGTGCGTATAATATTGAATCACAGACTGAATACCTTTAATTATGAAAAATTCTTCAGAAAATATATTATCTGAAGTCAGATGCCCTGTGAAAAGATAACTGAAATATATTACAATGGTTTGAAAAGATCCGTCACAGGTTTTTGCCATGTTGGTACTTTCATGGCCACATTCAATTCAAACAATTCACGACACATGTGAGTACCGACGGTATTGTGATATGTAGTGCAGGGTGTTTCACAACGACACTAGCACCGTTTCTAAAACTGCACAGAAGCCAACGCCACCGTAGGCAAGTTGTGGAAACCACACAGCGCTCCAGCCCATGTGGCAGACAGTGTACAGGTTTTAGATTAAAAAAAGTCGAGTTGGTATGGCTTGGGTAAGAAGTGCGAAAAATCGTTGTGTCATTTAGCTCTTCAGACAGGTGTGTAAGCAGCATATTGTTGCACCACGACTCCGTCGGTTGAGACGAGCTACTGGTGAGCACGTCATACAGAAGGAAGAGACTGTCAGCCTGGTCCAGACACCGTCTCTCGAAAAGGCGTATTCGGAACCAAAGAATATTTGTTTAGGAAGCTGACGAAGTGGAAGAAGCTAGCCAGCACCTTCGAAGCATACCACCACAGCTCCGAATAAGCTCCTAGAAGAGCGGAGTAAACAATAAAAGGAGAACGAATGAAAAACTCACCGCCCTATGGCTACAGGCTCTTGTCCCTTCCGGGGTAGGTCTGCTGCTGTTAGAGAAGCACTGGCTAGCACGCTCTCATAAATACCCACGAGTTAGTAACGCTGCTATCGCTGCGCCTGAAACATTTCGGAAGCGGTTTCGATGACACCACTGTTTCTCGCCGCTGGCATATGCTGTGTTGTCTCCCAAGACGGCAGTTGCTGACTATGGCGCTACGTGCGGCGGCAGCCACCAACTTATCGATATCCCGTCTCATATAACGCCATTCCTGTACTAAAATGAATAAGGTTCTACTGTTGACAAGGATGTTCCTTAACAGCTCTCCAGGCGGTTGCAGCCACCGCCAATTCCCAGTTACGGCTTGAAAGCGGGACCTTCTCTTGCACTACATCTACATTATACTCAGTAAGTCACCTAACGGTGTGTGGCACCACTAACTGATTCCCCATACCCTGTTCCACTCGAAAAACGTGCGTGGGAAGAATGATTGCCCGGAAATCTCGGTATTAGTTCTAAATGATCGATATTTTTCATCATTTCCTGTCGTGAGATGTATGTGGGTCGACGTAATATGTTGTCCGGCTCTTTCCGAAAGTACTCCCTCGAAATTTCAATAGTAAACAGTTCCTTGATGCACAGCGCTTCTCTTGCAGCGCCTGCCAACGGTGTGTGCTGAGCATGTCTGTAACGTTCTAGCGCGGACTAGGCGATCTTGTGACGAAACACGTTGCTCTTAATTGGATCTACTCTTTCTCTTCTATCAGTCCTACCTGGTAAGGATACAAGGTTGGTGAACAATACTCAAGAATTGGTCGAACAAGTGCATTGTAATCCACTTCCTTCGTGGATGAGTTACATTTCCTGAAGAGTCGTCCTATCAATCTGTGTGGCGTCTGTTTTTACTACTATTTGTTTTATTTGGTCTTTCAACTAAAGGTCGCTCTAGATGGCTAGTCCTAGACGTTTCACGGTAGAGACTGTTTACAGAAATACGTCATCAATAATGTAGCTGTACGGTGGTGGATTTCTTTTCCTACGTAAGGGCAACACGTTACATTAATTTACGTTTAGGGTGTACTGCCAGAACCTGTACCAATCAACAGTGGTCTGCAGGTCATTCTGCAAATCGATGCTGTCGTCTGGCATTGTTATATTGTTATAGACAACCGTATCATCTACGAAGAGACTTAAATAGTTTCCGTCACTTTTAACTAGGTTATTTATATACACTGTAAACAGTAAAGGTTCTGTCAAACTTTCTTGGGGTACTCCGGAAGCTGCCTTTACATCTCTCGTTTTTGCCCCGTTAAGAGCGACGTCTTCTGTCCGTAAGATAGTCTTATATCCAGTCGAAAATAGAGTTCGATACTCAATAAGCAAGTGTTTCTTCACTAAACACTAGTACGGGACGCTGTGAAATGTCTTCCTGGAGTCAAAGAACACGGCATCAACCTGAACGCCGTTGTCTACAGCACTATGGATCTCTTGGAAGAACAGAGTACTATTGTAATTATGTAATAGGCGTATTTAAACTGTTTTAGCATGTAATTATCTGAACTGTTTCTTATTTAAATTGTTTTGTTAATTAAATTGCATTGTGTATTATTGAGAAAGAGCGGGAAACCGCGCATAGATACATTTTGAGAAAGAGCGGGAAACAGCGCGCAGTAATACATCTGTAATGGTAGCAGGGATTGTCTGCACCAAAAACCATTGTTGGCGGCGAGACCGCACTTTTGTAGCATTGAGCGTTGGAAGCGAGCAGTTGCGAGTAAGATGTGAGACGAGGCAGTCGTAGCTAGCGAGACATGAGAGGAGATCGCTGTAAGCGAGGTATGAATTAACACTTTGAAAGAAGCGGTGTGCTCGCCAGCCACTCGCTATATGTAGCGCAATGCTAGTTTTTAAGAATTTTTGTAAAGAACTATGCCCCTTGTAATTGTTTGTCAAGATCGTTCTCAGAATATAGTTATGTAATTTTGATGGAAAATTAGGTATGTAGCGCAACGCTACTTTTTAAGAATTTTTGTAAAGAACTATACCCCTTGTAATTGTTTGTCAAGATCGTTCTCACTAGTGAAACCTTCCCGTCTAATATTGGATGAACGTTTGCTTGCTGACTGAACGCTGCGTCTCTTAAAATCTTTTAACTGCTGCTCTGTCAAGACTACCTGCTGATTATTACGACGAAACATAAAATGTGTTGTCGCCGTGGCCCTCAGTCGTTACCTGAAATTATTAAGACTGATTCTTACCTTTAATTATTTATACTGGATCGCCATCTGACTGCTACAGCAAACTGTGGAATGAATATACTTACTTCTCTTTAACATAATTATAAGCTGCTGGTGGAGTTTCATAATACTTTGTGACTGGAATTCTTTAAGTTGAAGTTAATTTAGATTTGATAAAAGCTGAAGCTCAGTTTAGACTTTTCTTTTAAGATAACAATAAATTCCGTAAAGCATTTACGTGAATGATTTTGGGATAGAAAATTCTTAATGCATTTAATCTGGTAGAAGTTAACTATATTCTGAGAACGATCTTGACAAACAATTACAAGGGGTATAGTTCTTTACAAAAATTCTTAAAAAGTAGCGTTGCGCTACATACCTAATTTTCCATCAAAATTACATAACTATATTCTGAGAACGATCTTGACAAACAATTACAAGGGGCATAGTTCTTTACAAAAATTCTTAAAAACTAGCATTGCGCTACATATAGCGAGTGGCTGGCGAGCACACCGCTTCTTTCAAAGTGTTAATTCATACCTCGCTTACAGCGACCTCCTCTCATGTCTCGCTAGCTACGACTGCCTCGTCTCACATCTTACTCGCAACTGCTCGCTTCCAACGCTCAATGCTACAAAAGTGCGGTCTCGCCGCCAACAATGGTTTTTGGTGCAGACAATCCCTGCTACCATTACAGATGTATTACTGCGCGCTGTTTCCCGCTCTTTCTCAAAATGTATCTATGCGCGGTTTCCCGCTCTTTCTCAATAATACACAATGCAATTTAATTAACAAAACAATTTAAATAAGAAACAGTTCAGATAATTACATGCTAAAACAGTTTAAATACGCCTATTACATAATTACATATGCCGCTACTCGGCTTTCTTAAAATTTTACTACGTTGTTGAGTCATATGGACTCAACATAAGTATAAAATTTGATTATAGAAAATAGTTTGAACAAAGTGTATACACAAATGCTGTCATACGAAATGATTTGTCTATCTCTAATAAAGAGAATATGTAAATAGAAAGGGTTTTAGTAGGAATTGTACATCAAGTAAAATTTGGTTCCCTTAAATTTAACAACAAGAATAAGAGTAAATGTGAAAATCAATATACCAATATTAGACGGGAAGGTTTCACTATGAGTTTTGCAAGGTCTCTGTTGGAGGAATCCATGTCGATTTATCTAGATGAGATTTTCGTCCCACAATAGTGTCATAATACGTGATCATAGAACACGTTCCATAGTAGGTCAGTGATATAGGTCTATCATTATGTGCATCTCTCCTACGGCACTTCTTGAAGCCATGCTTTTTTCCAGTCGCGAGGTACCCTTCGTTGCTCCATCGGTCTACGATAAACAGCTTCTAGAAAGGGATCAAGCACTTTCGCATAATCTTTGTAGAATATTATAGGCATCTTACCTGGTCCTGATGCCTTTCCAGTGCTAAGCAACTGTAGCTGCTTTTCTAGTCCGCCTTCGGTTATCTCGATACTGCCATTTAGTCGTCCGTACGATGACTGAAAATAGGAACCGTTTTACGATCTTCGCAGTGAAACGATTTCGGAAGGCCGAATTCAGTATTTCGGCGTTCTTCCTGTTGTTCAACGTTTAGGTGCCATTATGGTCACTGAGCGAATGAAAGTAAGGTTTCAAAACGCATTCTGATTTTACCTAAGATCAATACGTCTTAGGTTTCTAGTTTTTGTTCGCTTCTTTCGTTGCTGTCCTTGTGCTCATTTCCCCTTCGTTCAGCTTTCGTTTATTACCTAGGATTCTACTCCATCTGTAATGAAGCTCTCTTTGTCTACGTAGCAGTTTTATGACACGGCTATTACACCACGGCCATTGTTCGCCACCCTGGGGTCCCGCCAAGACCCCACAATACGATCACAGAGATGCGCACAAGTTCAGACTGGAATATTACGAAGCAGGGTAAGTTCATAGACTAAACAATACAGATAGTCGACGTCAGTACTGTAACTGGGTATGGCACTCTATGCTTTATAGGAGGATGTTTGTGAAGTGCTCGTTTTGTCTTTTCGCAGAGGCGTCGACATTAAACCCCAACCATCTTTTCAGAGATTAATAACTGTGATAGCTCTCATCAAAAGCTCTCATCATTTAGCTACAAAATAGCACGTCAGCAACTGGAAGCAGTTAATTCCATAAATTATCTGGGAGTACGCTTTAGGAGTGATTTAAAATGGAATGATCATATAAAATTGATCGTCGGTAAGGCAGATGCCAGACTGAGATTCATTGGAAGAATCCTAAGGAAATGCAATCCGAAAACAAAGGAAGTAGGTTACAGCACGCTTGTTCGCCCACTGCTTGAATACTGCTCAGAAGTGTGGGATCCGTACCAGATAGGGTTGATAGAAGAGATAGAGAAGATCCAACGGAAAGCAGTGCGCTTCGTTACAGGATCATTTACTAATCGCGAAAGCGTTACGGAGATGATAGATAAACTCCAGTGGAAGACTCTGCAGGAGAGACGCTCAGTAGGTCGGTACGGGCTTTTGTTAAAGCTCCGAGAACATACCTTCACCGAAGAGTCAAGCAGTATATTGCTCCCTCCTACGTATATCTCGCAGAGAGACCATGAGAATAAAATCAGAGAGATTAGAGCATACACAGAAGCATACCTACAATCCGCCTTTCCACGAACAATACGAGACTGGAATAGAAGGGAGAACCGATAGAGGTACTCAGGGTACACTCTGCCACACACCGTCAGGTGGCTTGCGGAGTACGGATGTAGATGTAATACGCTTAGACGCATTGGCGGTCTGCGTTCTCGTCTTCCCCCTTCTTTTAACATGAAGACTACAAAGGAGACTGCAGTGATGAAGGCGCAAGCAAACTGAATAAAAATTATCTGATAAAGTCAAGTAGTATTCATATCTGCCAGTTAAACGTGACTGGGCAGATCTTTTGGGCGAAAATACAAAAGGAACACTCTTTCTCCAACACACACAAACGTACCACGCGGTATGTCCCTCGAGTTTAAATTGCAGAGAGTACGGTAGAAATTTAACAAAGTGGGTGCACCTCGACCGCCCTTGACGCGCAGAGGAGCAGCAACAAGTCGCGTGGGAAGCCGCCTCCGCCCCCACCCCTGCCCCCGCCCCCAGACTCGCGTGGGTGGCAGCTTGCCCCCGCGGTCACGTATCGCCAGAGGCCGGCTGCTCCGCCTCTCACATCCATTAACGAGCCGAGCTGCGTCACCACTCTTGCAGAGTAATCCTCTCAGCTTCCCTGACACATTGTGCACTATACTGTAAGATGAGAACGTTCCGTGTACGAGAATAAAGCCGTTTAGGAATTAGCACGAATCCTCCCATAAAGTCCCACACTCTAATCAGACATCTTGCACCGTCTATACTAATAACTGTAAAATCATCGCGTCTGTCTGTCTGAACTCTCTAATCTCCAAAACTCCGTGTTTCGCATGGTTGGCGCAACTTCAGATTATCCTGAACAGCGCTGTTCAAGATAATCTGAAGAGGCGCTAACTGAATGCCGCAATCTTATATTTACGAATATAAACTAACAGCGGTAACACAATGCGAAATCATTATATTAGACAACTAATTTTTGCTTTTGATTTTTGTATTAAATACTTACAGACATTGCACTGCTTCTTTCCATATGTTCTATTTATATTTGACTGTTTTCCTAGGAAAGACATTTTTATTTCACTGTCGTAAGTTCACGTCAGTGACTCATGGGTTTACATCAGTGACCTGAGTTAAGCGCCACAATCTTAACTTTACGAATGACTCACACTGAATTTATTTGGTTAGGATATACAAATGCACTAATTTCGCTTTGTGTATTAAAAATTTAACGACATTGCTCTGCTTCTTTCGATAGATTTCACTTCTATTCTTTACCATAAAATCGTATTTATAGTTTGCTTTGGTATTTGAGTGCCTACTGACAACATTTTGATTTAGTTTTGTTTACGAATAAAATTGCCTAAAAAACGGTCGTGTCTTTTTGAGTAAACCAGAAGGGCAAAACGACTGAGAGCTATGTGGTCTCAAGAATCCAATGAAGATCGTGAGGAAAGATGTGCTGCAGCTTAAGAACATCAGGCTTTAACTCACTCTCTGAAAACTTCTTCTAAAAGCGAGGCGCGACGTAAAGTTGATCATTGCTTCATGAGTTATCTGCTTCTTAGTGCTCTTCATTCACACATCTTTAAGGTTACTTATCACCATTGTAACAGCATAGAACTGGAAATGAAGAAGGGAAGTGGTGCCCCGCGTCTCTTTTATTCAAAAGTTCAAATGGCTCTGAGCACTATGCTACTCAACTGCTGTGGTCATCAGTCCCCTAGAACTTAGAACTACTTAAACCTAATAACCTAAGGACGTCACACACATCCATGCCCGAGGCAGGATTTGAACCTGCGACCGTAGCAGTCGTACGGTTCCGGACTGCGCGCCTAGAACCTCGAGACCACCGCGGCCGGCCCTCTTTTATTCCTAACAATATATAATTTAACTGTATTGTCAGATGCTTTTCATATGGCCAGCTCTACGTGACTCTCTTCGGTGTTAGCGAAGCAAACAAGTTCTTCATTCATGTGTCCAGTCACACTACTTCAAAATATACACTCCTGGAAATTGAAATAAGAACACCGTGAATTCATTGTCCCAGGAAGGGGAAACTTTATTGACACATTCCTGGGGTCAGATACACCACATGATCACACTGACAGAATCACAGGCACATAGACACAGGCAACAGAGCATGCACAATGTCGGCACTAGTACAGTGTATATCCACCTTTCGCAGCAATGCAGGCTGCTATTCTCCCATGGATACGATCGTAGAGATGCTGGATGTAGTCCTGTGGAACGGCTTGCCATGCCATTTCCACCTGGCGCCTCAGTTGGACCAGCGTTCGTGCTGGACGTGCAGACCGCGTGAGACGACGCTTCATCCAGTCCCAAACATGCTCAATGGGGGACAGATCCGGAGATCTTGCTGGCCAGGGTAGTTGACTTACACTTTCTAGAGCACGTTGGGTGGCACGGGATACATGCGGACGTGCATTGTCCTGTTGGAACAGCAAGTTCCCTTGCCGGTCTAGGAATGGTAGAACGATGGGTTCGATGACGGTTTGGATGTACCGTGCACTATTCAGTGTCCCCTCGACGATCACCAGAAGTGTACGGCCAGTGTAGGAGATCGCTCCCCACACCATGAGGCCGGGTGTTGGCCCTGTGTGCCTCGGTCGTATGCAGTCCTGATTGTGGCGCTCACCTGCACGGCGCCAAACACGCATACGACCATCATTGGCACCAAGGCAGAAGCGACTCTCATCGCTGAAGACGACACGTCTCCATTCGTCCCTCCATTCACGCCTGTCGCGACACCACTGGAGGCGAGCTGCACGATGTTGGGGCGTGAGCGGAAGACGGCCTAACGGTGTGCGGGACCCAGCTTCATGGAGACGGTTGCGAATGGTCCTCGCCGATACCCCAGGAGCAACAGTGTCCCTAATTTGCTGGGAAGTGGCGGTGCGGTCCCCTACGGCACTTCGTAGGATCCTACGGTCTTGGCGTGCATCCGTGCGTCGCTGCGGTCCGGTCCCAGGTCAACGGGCACGTGCACCTTCCGCCGACCACTGGCGACAACATCGATGTACTGTGGAGACCTCACGCCCCACGTGTTGAGCAATTCGGCGGTACGTCCACCCGGCCTCCCGCATGCCCACTATACGCCCTCGCTCAAAGTCCGTCAACTGCACATACGGTTCACGTCCACGCTGTCGCGGCATGCTACCGGTGTTAAAGACTGCGATGGAGCTCCGTATGCCACGTCAAACTGGCTGACACTGACTGCGGCGGTGCACAAATGCTGCGCAGCTAGCGCCATTCGACGGCCAACACCGCGGTTCCTGGTGTGTCCGCTGTGCCGTGCGTGTGATCATTGCTTGTACAGCCCTCTCGCAGTGTCCTGAGCAAGTATGGTGGGTCTGACACACCGGTGTCAATGTGTTCTTTTTTCCATTTCCAGGAGTGTATCTACGAAGAAGCTTTATTAGCCAAAATAAATTTCACGCAAACAGAGTGGCCGCATTAAAGGAGATCGCAAGAATGTTCAACAGGACTGATGTAAAAATTCTTTTCGCACAAATAGACTATGACTCCGAGTAGCTCACTCCCTAAAATCTTGGCAGAACAAATGAACAAAAGGTGTAACATACAAAATGTGGTGCAAAGTCTGTCCTGAACGTTGTGTTAGTGACACAGGCAGAAGACATCACTCCAGTTGCAGAGAGCGCCTGGATGGACATCGTCAGAACTATTTTACTAAATCAGCAATTCCTAGCTATAACTACACCTCTAGACAGCAAATGACAAAAAGCAGCTGAAGATATTGTTAAGGATGTCTTTCAAAGAATTATTAAGTGGTTCTCAGATAATGGTCTCTCCCTTAATTTTGAAAAAACTCACTGTATCCAATTCTGTACACCGAATACATTCATACCGACAATTGATGCCTCATATGAACAGGGTTCAGTTAACAGGGCAGATTTCTCCAAATTTTTGGGTGTTGACATTGATAACAACTTGAACTGGAAGAAGCATATTACTGAGCTTCTCAAACAAGTTCAGCTTCTTTCACTCTTCGTATAATCGCTAGTCTTGGTAATATACAGATCAGCCTCCTAACATACTTTGCATATTTCCACTCAATAATGTCTTATGGAATAGTTTTCTGTGGCAACTCACCACTTAGACATAAAGTATTGATTGTACAAAAGAGAACAGTGAGAATAATTAGTGGTGTTCACCCAAGGACGTCATGTAGGCACCTTTTAAAACAGTTAGGTATTTTAACTGCACCATCAGAGTACATATATTCGTTTAAGAAATTCGTTGCAAATAATACATCTCAGTTCGCGAAGAACAGTGATGTTCATACGTACAACACTAGAGGGAAAACTGACCTTTCCCATCCGTTATTGAAGATTTCAGTTGCTCAAAAAGGAGTATATTATTTAGCAACAAAAATCTTTGATTATTTGACCAACAACATAAAGTGTCTGGCAGGTAGCAGATCAAGTTTTAAATATAGCTTAAAATCATTTCTTTTGGACAACTCATACTCATGGACGAGTTTCTGTTTCAGAAATGGTAAAAAAAGTACCTCTAAATTTAGTTGCATGCGCAGAACTCAAAATTTCAGTAATATGAATATTAGCACTGTTCATGTGTGTGTATATATCCTGTAATCCGATTTGTTCCACATCATCGATAAAATAATCGGGAAAATGATCTACGGAACATGACATAACTAAAACTAAAACTAATGTAAACGGTATGGGTACTTTCACCTCTACTTTAAGACATCTTTAAAGCATGTTTCAAACTGGTTTAAACAAGGTGTATTTATTTAAGAATATGTTCATAGCAGACACACAAATGACCAACAAAAGCGGGGAGGGAGATTGTTTGGTTGTTTCTTCATTGCAAGAGCAAGGGTGCAGTATGGTATATAAGGGGACAGGCAAATGAAAACGAGACAGATGGTAAAAAATAAATAAACTGTTTATTATTTCAAAAGTAATAGCGGTAACTGTTAATGAGTTTATCCAGTTTATGAAACAATGCGATCATGGAAAAAGCTTGCGGTTGCCTAGGGAACCATGATATTACCCAGCTGTGCACCTCTTCGTCCGAAGAGAATCGACGGCTACGAATGTCTTCCTTCAAGGCTTCGAAAGTATGGACATCGCATGTGGAGCGAAAGGGGCTGTATGGAAGATGTACAAGGGCTTCCCTGCGAAATTTGTGCAGCGTACTCGAAAGAACTTTGGCAACACGCGAACCTTCTCACTTACTTTTCGCTATCTGTCCCGTTTTCATTTGACTGCCCTTTATAAATGGAGATCGATAATTGATGGGTATCCACATATCAGGATAGCACTGTATCAGTGAACTTGCGTCAGGCAAATGTACAAGGGAAAAAAATCTGAATCTAATTTAATGTAATTTGGCCACTGATCTCATTAATATCGATTCTATGTATAACGATAACTTTCACTAACGCGCGAGCTCAAGAATACAACATACCGCATAGTAGAAATATTATATATATTTCAATAATTAATTTCACCTGGCTTTCTAGCAGTCATTACGTCGAGGTAACAGATTAGTTTGTGGAGAGTTGTGTAGTTTGGCTCTGTCTGATCCGTTAATAAAAGACGTTGTTGAAGACTGATTTGATGCTGTTCTCCATGCCACTCAATCCTGTGCAAGCCTCTCCATCTCCAAATAACTACTGCAACCTACATCCTTCTGAATCTGCTTACTGTGTTCATCTTTTGGTATCCCTCTAAGATTTTTGTCCCCCACTCTTCTCTCCAGCACTAAATTGGTGAGCCCTTTATGTCTCAGAAAGTGTCCTTCCAAACGATCCCTTCTTCTAGTGAAGCTGTGCCATAAATTTCTTTGCTCCCACTTCTGGTCATCCTCATTAGTTACACGATCTAGCCGTCTGATCTCCAGAATGCTTCTGTACCAAACTAGCCACAGACTGCACACAGCACAGCCAGTGAATTTCATACAGAGCGCTACGTGGCGTTACCAATAAGAAAACCTATACAGCCTACTTACAGACTGATGGGGATGCTAAGTGCTACACCACCTACTGTAATCCCCTCACATAAGCCCTTATGAGTTCAACTCGATTTCTAAAACGGAAGGAAACGCTTCACGACATTCGCTTCAGAGCTGCCACAAATTCGTCGGGAAATAGACCGCACCTCTCGAACTGTCAACACAAATGGCACTGCTAAAAGTATCCTACGTCTTCCACATCGTTGGCAACGGGTTGTACACAATGCTGGTGACTACTTTGAAGGTCAGTATCTACTTTGTACGAGCTATAAATAAATAGTTGCACTATTAAAGTTCCAACCCTCGTATCTCCGAAACCCAAAATGGTCTTCCCCGATGTCGGCTTCTACCAGTTTCTCCACTCTTCTGTAAGGAATTCGTGTTAGTATTTGCAACTATGACTTATTATCCGGGCGCAAGGCGTGCCGTTCCCCGGGACGAATCCGCCCGGCGCATTAGTGTCAATGTCCGGTGTGCCGGCCAGTCTGTTCTCCACGTACGCGTATACCATAATTACTCTACCACGCACGGTTTCACTAGTCTGGTGTGAAACGTTCCTCGGGGGGGGGGGGGGGGGGGGGGGTTCTACTGGGGGCCGAACCGCACAATAACCCTGGGTTCGGTATGTGGGGTGGCGGTAGGGTGAGTGGACTGCTGTAGTCTGTTGTGGGGTTGTGACTTATTAAAACTCATAGTTCTATAATATTCACACCTTTCTGCATCTGCTTTCTTTGGAATTCGAATTATTATATTCTTCTTAAACTGAGAGGATATTTAGACTGTGTCATAAATCTTGTTCTCCAGATGGAAGAGTTTTGTCATGATTGTCTCTCCCAAGACTATCAGTAGTTCTAGCAGAATCAGAATGTTGTCTACTCACTGGGCCTTCTTTCCACTCAGGTCAGTCAGAGCTCTGTCAAATTCTTCTCGCATTATCGTACCTACCATCTCATCTTCAGCTATGTGCTATTCCATTTCTATAATATTGGCCCAATTCCTGTAATAAATTACGTATTAGGCTAGCATTTGTGTTTATTTCGGCAGGAATTGGGTGAAATTTGGCTGGTTGGTAGAGCAGACACAACGTCCGAAAGCGGAGCCAAGTCTGCGCTTGACAGAACGGCCAGCCGGGTGCAGATGGCCCTACACCATTTAATCTTCCCGAGCCCACTACGCCTTGCCAAGACAGGGCTGTATACAACGTCGATGTATTACCGTTGTTATTGCAGCTCTCCATTTAATTTTCTTTTATTTATAGCTCGTGTAAGCTGTTAAAGTGTTAACATGCTAATTTTCCAATAGAATGATTAGTAGATTTATTTACATAAATGTCTTTATGCAAGTGTGACTTGGCCAACTGAAAGGTTGTTAATCTTACTCCTTGTATGCGCCGTTAATTTTTGAACTGGTCAAATACTAACAGGGTTAAATCTGTTAATTTCATGCAGGTTCTCACTATTTCTACCATTCTGGACCCAATATTTAACATCAAGTTTGTCTGGTTATTTCTCTTGCGTGTCTTGCGCACCTGCGCTATCCGGCGCTACATTAATTTTTTTTCGGAGTGTACTTCTGTTTGGATTGTAAACTTTAGTTTCTTCCGAGAAAGAATTTTTAGCTCTTTTATTATATTGCTACTGTTTTTATTATTGTATTTAATATGTTTGCTATTAATTAGTGTGGTACAATTGTATGCCGGCCACGGTGGCCGAGCAGTTCTAGGCGCTCAGTCGGGAACTGCGCGACTGCTACGGTCGCAGGCTCGAATCCTGCCTCGGGCATGGATGTGTGTGATCTCCTTAGGTTAGTTAGGTTTAAGTAGTTCTAAGTTATAGGGGACTGATGACCACAGATGTTAAGTCCCATAGTGCTCAGAGCCATTTGCACCATTTAACTCACACCTTAAGCATTTTATCGGCGAAACCATTTGAACAGTTTTATGATTGTAAATTATTCTGTTCCTTAGTAGTACCACTTGAGGTGTTTTTGCAATAGATGTTCAATAAATCTTAGTGTGTTTTGTTAAAATAAAGTTCACAACATGAATGATGTTCGGTCTTCCTTTGGCCCAGTTCTTCCTTCCACAGACAGCCTGACACGGGTATTGTGTACCATCCTGATAGCAAGAGCCTGGTTGTCTACCGGTTGAAGGATTGATATCTATTGAAACCATTCGTGTTACTACATTCAATTACAGTTTAATACTCTATTTTGTATCTTTCATGTTTACACACACCTGCTGAAATTTGAGTTCCAGTTGCGTTCCGTTACACATGGAGTCAAGAGTTATGGTCGGAGTGGGCTGCTTGAGGAAGGAACAGCCAACGTTTGAGTGTCGCATCCGTGAATTAACCGAAGATGGAGACGTTTCTGATCTATTGGTTCGACATAGTTCGGCTGTGCGGGCGCATAGGTAAGGTGAGCGTTGCCCTTGAATGCTGTGCCGGTTGGCACAGGAACCCCCTCCAGTTCCTAAAAGCCAGTGTTCCAGCCTGTATGCAAGTGTATCGAATGCAGGTGCAAACCGCGCATTGGTTCAGGAACGTTGAAGATTTAGCGACAGTGGTCGCTGTTCATAAAATCAAACCCGACACTGACCAGCCTTATAATAGGGTGGTCAGTTTTGAGATTGGTTTGAGTGCATTGGAGAGCGAGAGCGATCAGGGGGTTAGTGAATCAAGGGAAACACAAGTTACTGAACATCAGGAATTCCCATCGTCACCCAGAACTAATATAGAGAAAGATCCCACCGGATGTACTAAATTACAAAGCCTTTTTTGAGTGTATTGTGTGGCATGGGAAGTCTCGCAGTTGACAGGCAGAAGGAGTTTTTTGTGGATTTCCGCTAAACTATAGAAGCAAGTAGACTTTTTCAGGACGCCGCGGGAAACTCTTTTCCAGCTGATCTATCAAGGATCCTTGGCCGAAATGGTCAGCGCGATTTTAGATAGGACCTTAAAAGAATTCCACGTGGAAGTTCTGAGGGAGCGTTTGTCAGTTAGTTAGCGATCTAGTCAATCATTATTTCTTTCGGGTTCAGAAGGGGATGATGACCTAATTCACTGTCTCGTGAAATACGTACGTTAGCCGTAGCTTTTGACCTACAGCTGTCTGAGTATGATCCTGGTAATACTATCTTGCAAGGTATTATGTCGAGGTTCACTCCAGGGTTCTACTTGCTGAGATCCGTGCCTTATCGCAACTTGGATAGTCTGGTTACTCTTGTAAGGGGGTTAAGCAAGTCGACGAAAGGAGAGTCTGAGAGAGGACGTCCCTCAGGCGTTTGTTAGCTCCACTCCAAGAGCCTTTGAATCACGCCCAGTACCAACTTCCTGTGTGCGAAGAGTCCGAGGCGGCCACAGCTTTCTGTACCAATTGCAGCCTAAACGAGTTTAAATGTGTTCCTTTTAGCCTGTCTTCCGGCCTTGAAAGTTTCACGTCATCGTTGTGGTCGGTAGGCACAGTTTGCTCGCCAATGCGAGTCTGGCGGCAAGGAACGTCCTAACAACTGACGCTAGAAGAAGGCCCGGCATGTTACCATTTCGTTGTTGTCCCGTCAGTGTAGTAAACTTAAAGTGGTGACAACAGTTCTCTCCCTTTCGTTTGCTCTTATGTTAGTCATGAGCCCTTGTGTGCCTTGTTAGCAGGTTTCGCTAATGAGTCGTCAGTAGTATTTCAGATACCGGAACATTTGTAAGTTCTCCAATTAGGAACTTGTCGACATACCTCGTAGCACAGTTAATGATGAAGCTCTTCCCCTCATTGTCCATGTACGAATTTCTTGTCGGATTGGCGAGTTTTCTTGGCCTGTGTAGTTTCGGTGACGAAGGGTCTCACTACTGACCTTTTACTGAGATGCGATTTCATTAGTCGGACTGCGCTTGTGTTAGGTTAAGCGTGCCGCCGATTTTATTCTGGATTCCGCCCCAAAGTGAAGTTGCTTTTGTGCCAATATTCTAAGGAGGTGAGCCTGTGTAATTATCGTACTTGTAGTACGGACTTTGATGTGGTGCACCTACCTTCCAGTAAAGCTCAGGTCTGGCTAGACATATTACGCAGTTTTCCCGAGGCGTTGACTGACAGATTCTGTGTTAGCAACCGTATTGAATGTAGTATTTTGTTGTCTAATCAGATTCTGCCAGATTCCGTTGTTCCCCTCCTAGACCGATGGTGTTGCATGAGTAGGTTGACAAAATACTCACGGAGGGGATTATATGGCCGTCCACTTCGCAATAATTTCGGTCGCGAAATATAATGGAGGGAGATTCTGACTGGTTGTGGTCTTCAGTGTTTTTAATTAAGAGGTTATCTTGGAGTTGATTTCCCTTCCCGATTTGCACGTATTTTTCTTGGTTTTCACGTGCTCGTTACGTTTCTGTTTGTGATTTGTATCAGGCCTAGTACCAAATTCCTTTGGCCGAAGACTACAAGGCGGCCACAGCTTTCTGTACCAATTGGAACTTACACGAGTCTTACAGGGTGCCTTTTTATCTGTCTACCGGCATTGCGGTTCTTTTGACACCGTCATTTTTAGTGTCTCCTTTGGCGATCATTTGAATCATCTTTGTTAGACTGTTTGCGACAGGTCTTAACGTCAAACCATCTAAGGTTTTCTTAGCCTAGTGTGAGATTTCCTTTTTGAATATAGTTTCGGCAGAAGGGGTTAGGATTGTCCAGTCAAGGACCAAGGCCATTTATAGTTTCCGTCCTCCCAAAACTAAGAAGGGCGTGACGAATTTTATCGGGATGACCAAACATTCGGAAATTAGTTCCAAAATTCGCGGAACTGGCTGCTCCCTTGAAACTTTTACGAAAGGAGGATGAACCCTTTGCCTGGACTGACAGCCAACAAGCTGTCTTTGATTCTCTAAAAATCGCAGTGAGTAATAATCTGTTTCTGAAGGCCCTTAGCCTATGCCTCAGTGAAAAGAAGTAGTCACGAGTTGGAAGCACCGGCAACTATTTTTTCGCTGGAGAAATTAAAGTTTTACTTGGAATACCGGGAGTTCACCTTGGTAACGGACAATCAGTCACTTAGTTGGATTTTAAACCATCCCCATAAAACGGGTCGTATTGCGCGATGGGCTGTAGGTTCAACGTGCGTCTCATCAGGGAGTGTGACAATGTTTTTGCCGATACCCTGAGAAGTAGGTTCGAGGATCATGGGGGGTCCTGGACAGATTACTGTGGACGCTCTACTTACTGACATCTCTACATCTACATCTACATCTACATCTACATCTACATCGATACTCCGCAAACCACCTGACGGTGTGTGGCGGAGGGTACCCTGAGTACCTCTATCGGTTCTCCCTTCTATTCCAGTCTCGTATTGTACGTGGAAAGAAGGATTGTCGGTATGCTTCTGAGTGGGCTCTAATCACTCTGATTTTATCCTCATGGTCTCTTCGCGACATATACGTAGGAGGGAGCAAAATACTGCTTGACTCTTCGGTGAAAGTATGTTCTCGAAACTTTAACAAAAACCCGTACCGAGCTACTGAGCGTCTCTCCTGTAGAGTTTTCCACTGGAGTTTATCTATCATCTCCGTAACGCTTTCGCGGTTACTAAATGATCCTGTGACGAAGAGCGGTGCTCTCCGTTGGATCTTCTCTATCTCTTCTATCAACCCTATCTGGTACTGATCCCATACTGCTGAGCAGTATTCAAGCAGTGGGCGAACAAGCGTACTGTAACCTACTTCCTTTGTTTTCGGATTGCATTTCCTTAGGATTCTTCCAATCAGCATCTCCATACTGTTTGGCAACGTCGTTATGCAACAGCATAGTGATTACGATCTAGGCTCCATTAGGGATCTGTTGAAGTCCAGGCAAGTCATTCCCAGTTATAACTTGTAGTAGGACGTATCGCGTTGCAGTGGTCCATGGAGTGAAGGGGTTAGGATTTGCCTATGTATCGTTCTTGTTCCGATCGTCTTTAAATATTTTCACACCATGCTGGCAGGGTCATTTAGGAGTCCAAAAGACCTCCATAATATGTCTCTCTCTCACCTGACCCTGGTGAAGTGGGCTGCTCCAGTCCGCCTTGGCAGAGGCGCCCATGGAGCGTCTTTTTGTGGATTATGTCGCTCTCCTTCCTCTCAGCGTTATATACTTTTCACGGTCGATGGTTTTATCCAATTCAGCTGTCTGTTGCTTAGTAGTGGCATTACAGCGAGGCGAAGTATTAAGCACATAGGTAGGGTTTTCTCTTGGTTTGGTACTTCTGAGTCATTGTTGGCGACATTTCTAGAAAATTTCCGAACTTTTGCTTCTGTTCTGGGGTTAGACATGACACTGCCACTCTGTATTAACCCCGGCCTTCAGATCGTGCTGATCACAGCGTAAAGTCTTCCTTAATCGCCTTTCACTCTAAGGCTCAAACCAAGTGGCACCTTGCCTTACCTTGGATGAACCTGTCTTCTGACACTGCCAGGCATGAGAGACACCAGGTCACTCCTGCCTCTCTTACACTAACTTACCCCTTAGTTCCCCCTTGGCAAACATTTGATCCACTCATGACCTTCTACACTGTGATACTATTCCGCAGGTAATCAATGTTAATGGGCGCATTGTAACCGGGGACGGCGTCTGGGGAATATGCAGGTGTCTTCGTTAAGAGATTCGAGGACAGTGGTCCTTCAGGTAAGGCTCTGGTAAACTGGCACCCCATCTGGTGGGTCACTATAGGATTATAGAAGTTCCCATTCAGGTCGCGATCAGGCTTGAAAATTGGAGGGGTTTCGTGTCTCTCTGAGCCAGTTTAAGCAGGGTACTGCTGGTTAGGTATTGGGGTCTCCCATCTCCCCTGTGGTTTTGGTTTCAAGGGGTGGCGGGGAGGGGGGGGGGAGGGGAGGGGAGAGAGAGAGAGAGAGAGAGAGAGAGAGAGAGAGAGAGAGAGAGAGAGAGAGAGAGAATGAACTGTTGCACCATCGATAGGTCATCCCATGATGTCTAGTAGAACATCGTTGCCTTAGGATCGCGTGGTCTGCAGGGAGATCAGAGGCGAGTGGAGTGACTGTGAGACCAGGAAGGTGAAACAGTTCGCGAGGGGTGAGGCGGCACAGTTTGAAACTGGCCCGAGGCGAGTAGTGTGCCATCAGCTGACCTATAACTAAGTTCATTAATCTGTAAGTCCATGTGGGATAATTCTGTCTCAGCTATCAGGAATCACAAAGGTACTATCGCTAAGTTCCGTGCGAAGGACGTGAAACTGAAGGCGATAGAGCGGTACTGAAGCATCGTCCTCAGGAAGCGAATGAAGGCAAAGGTCAACACGGGCCGCTTCACGAAACCAAGGTGGTGAAGGGTTCACACCCACCGGGAAAGTTGCAGGTAGTGTAATGTTAAGCCACCGGAGCAAGTGCCGAAAGTGGACTCCAGGAGGTAACAGAGAAGAAGGCCGCGCCCCATACTGGCGATCAAAGGAATCATCAAAGAAATAGGCATAGGATGGGGGCCACGCGTGGAGACAAACAGCATGCTTACCTGCTGAGGAGGCGGTAGGATAATGGTAATCCAGCAGCTTCAGCATTCAGACTCTCAATCGGGTTAGTGTAAAAGACGCAGTGGTCAAATGAATTCCACGATGGTGGATAGTGTTGAGACGGCGTATGGGTGACGGACGGGTAGACGCATAAACAAAGCAACCATAGTCTAGATTCGAACGGACAAGAGGCCGGTATAAACGGAGGAGGGTGGTTCGATCTGCACCCCAGGAAGTACCATTGAGGAGACGTAACAATTTGAGGAACCACGTACAGTGGGCTGCCAGATAAGACACAAGGGAGGAACAAAAGTTTTCTATCGAGCATGAGCCCAAGGAACGAATGGAAGAGCAACAGGCCCAGGATGTAAATATGGTGGGAGAAACCCCTTGCGCCACAAGAAAGTCATACAGACCGTTTTGTCAGTGGAGAAACGAAAGCCATTGTCGATGCTCCAGAAGTAAGGACGATCAAGAGAGCGCTGAAGACGCCGCTAAGTGGCACAGGTCCGTGGAGAATTGCAATAGATGACAAAATCGTCAACAAAAAGGAAGCCAGAGATGCCCAGCGGGAGACATTGTAGCACTCATGATTCTGAAAATAGAAGGTTATCGCCCTAGCTTCCTCCGCTCGTTTCCAATGGAGCAAGGCAGGGTGACGCTGGGAAGAGCTCGAAATTTCCACAAAATGGCGGGCCAAGATGTTGGAGATAGCAAGGTCCACGATGACATCGTAAGCTTCTGTCAGGCCGGAAATTGGCGAATGGACCTTGGTTCCAGAGAGCTGTCGGAGGCTGGCCCCACACAACAGAGGAAGGGATGGAACTGTTAAAAGAACTAGTGAAATCCGGCCGCGGTGGCCGAGCAGTTCTAGGCGCTTCAGTCCGGAACCGCGTGACCGCTACGGTCGCAGGTTCGAATCCTGCCTCGGGCATGGATGTGTGTAATGTCCTTAGGTTAGTTAGGTTTAAGTAGTTCTAAGTTCTAGGGGACTGATGACCTCAACTGTTGAGTCCCATAGTGCGCAGAGCCATTTGAACCATTTTTTGAACTAGTGAATGAAATCCAGCTAGCTTTTCTGCTATCCCGAAGAATGCGATGACACTCTGCACACATTTGTTTATAGTGAATGCAGCTTTCCATTGCAGGATGGCGGTTAAAACTTCGGAGAAAACGTTTCCGCGCTCCAATTGCGTCGCGGCATGCCGCAGTCCACCAAGGGACCAGGACACGGCGTGATAAAGAGGAAGTGCAGGGAATGGAACGTTCCGCAGCAGTAAGGATAATGTTTGTGAGACACTCCACTTGGTCATCACAAATGGGGAAATCTTGATAGTACTCGGGAAATGTTCGCTCGATTAGGTGTCAGGAAGAACAGACCACTCGAAACGATGCGCAAGCTGAGCAGTGCAGAAGGAGAGGTCCAAGTGGGAATAGGTGTGTGAGGAGTCAGAAAGAAATGTTGTTCCTCCTGCGTTAAGGTAGAGGAGGTTAAGTTGATTAAGAAGGTCAGCCAAGAGGGCACTTCTCTAACGGGTTCTGGGAGAAGCCGAAAGGGGATGATGCATATTAAAGTCACCGAGCAGCTGCCCAATAAGCTGAAAGAAGTCTGCCCTGGTGACAATGAATGACGGAACGACATAAATGGTACAGAGGGAAAAACTCAGGTGAGGAAGTAAAAGGCGAATTTCAACAGCTTGAAAATGGGTAGTCAGGGTGACGTGTTGACTATGAACGTCATCCCATATGAACACATGATGCCCTCATGAGACGTATTACCGACCTCAGGAGGGGAGGTCGAAAGGACCTGGGAAGAAATGTGAAAGATCAAAGCGGTCGTGAGGATGCAATTTTGTGTCCTGAAGGCACAAGGGACATAGCTAGTCTTCACGAGTGTACTACTCCTGTCTTTGCAGCCTATCAGTTGTGTTGTTGGTGGCGGTAACGTTCCCGCTTACCACGCAAGGGGGCCCGGGTTTGATTCCAGGCAGTGGACTGGGTATGTTCTCATCGTCATTGACACACAGGACCCCGAAGTGGCGTCAAGTGAAAAGGCTCGCAAAACGACGGCCGAACCCCGAAGGGAATATCCCGACCAATAAATGCTATACGATCATTTAATTTCACATGGTCATTTCACAACCTCAGAGCTGAGTTTGAGGTCGCATGTCTGCGTCGCCATGTCCTTTCATGGAGCGAGGGGTATCAAGAACGGAACTGTAAGTGCCAGACGGGAGAAAGCAGGGTTTGGAACTAGCCAGTAACTTGCGAGCGACTGGGTAACGCACTTTTTCCTTTAACTGGATCTCCTGGACGGCCCGCTCATCAAGATACACGGGACAATCCCGAGAGGAGGCGGCCTGGACGCCATTGCAGTTGATGCAGCGAAGAGAAGGTGACAGACAATCGCCCTCATGCACATGCCTACCACAGGTTACACATTTGGCTGGATCTCGACAGGATGTTTCAGTGTGGTTTAGGCGATGACACTGGTAGCAGTGCATCACGTTCGTAGTGTACAGTCGGACTGTGATACTTTCATAGCTTGTTTCGCACCACTCTATAAAACGTGAGTAAAAGAGTGCAGGTTGGCACTAAGGTGGAATCTACCTTTGGCACACTGGTCAGAGAGGTAAGACTGGATTTCGGCCTCGGTCAGACCGTCGAGCAGTCTCGTCTAAATAACACCATGAGAAGAATTCAAAGTTCTATGGCCGTCAGTACAAACAGGATAGCCGTGGAGAAGCGAGGCAGCAAGCAGTTTTGCTTGAGAATCAGAAGTAGTCTCCAAAATCAAAGTGCCATTTCGTGAGCAGGATTTCACAGGGTCGGCAACTGCATAAACACCTTTCTGAATAATAAACGGATTTACCTCTGCGAAGGACTGACCGTCTTCAGTATGTAAAATGACGAGGAACCGTGGTACAGCTGGAAGGGTCTTTGAATCGTTAGTCTCATTTCGTTTAAGTTTCGTAGACTTGATTGTAAAGATGATTAGCTCATTGCGAGAAAATTCCCTATTAATGGCAGCATCTCCAATAGCATGTTCCTTCCAACTGGGGGCTCCTTCAGAAGGTGGTGCACCAGCCTTAGGTGATTGTTCACACCTCTGGTCATACCTTCCGAACATCTGACAGATGTACCAATCAGCAATTTGGGAAGGTAGTAGCTCATGCAATCACCCCTCCCAGGGTCTGACCTGTACGAGGGTTACGTGCGAACCATACCTGTCGACCCGGGGTTGGGGATTACGCGTTACTCAGTCACCTGTTACACGTCAGACGCGTTGGCCGCCCTCGGGAGTGCACAGGCAGGATGAAGAAAACCAGGACCCTCAAACGCCGAAGAGGAGGAACGAGAAGAAGAAAGGAAAAGGGAACGAGAGACAATGTTGAGACTGTACCATGTCAGCGACAGACAATGTGGAATGTTCCCAATAACAAAATGGCTCTGAGCACTATGGGACTCAACATCTGAGATCATCAGTCCCCTGCACTTAGAACTACTTAAACCTAAGGACATCACACACATCCATGAACGAGGCAGGATTCGAATTTGCGACCGTAGCAGCAGCGCGGTTCCGGACTCGAGTGCCTAGAACCACTCGGTCACCGAGGCCGGCGTTCCCAATAACATCCCAGACATGTTCCCCAAAGGGAAGTAGCCAACCACAAACCCGCTGGCGTCGGGTGTGCCTTCGCCATTGGTGCCCAGATCTTTCGAACACTGCTCAGTATTTACAGCCGAGCTCTTCGCTCTGTATCGGGCCACGGGGTAAATCCGGTGACACACTTTACAATTGTGTCCTATGCTCACACTCGCTGAGCGCCATCCAAAGTCTGTGCGCGTTGTACACTGCCCATTCCTTAGCACAACGGGTCCAGCAAAACTCACTTGCTCACTCTTGGTCCAGCCAGTCGGGTTCCTGGTCATGTCGGTCTGCCAGGAAAAGAGGCTGTTGACGCTGCTGCCAAGGCTGCAGTCCTCATACCTCAGCCCTGTATTCCCTCCAGTGATCTTTGTGTCGCCTTCTGTGAGGAGGTGGTGTCCCTTTGGCATCGCCCTGGTTGTCCATTCATGGGAATAAGGACACTTAAGCCTCTCCCAGCGGCTTACGACCTTATCTCGGCCCTCCCGCCGGGAGGAAGGCATTTTAACTCGATTGCGTATTGGCCACTACATTTTTAGCCATCGTCATTTGATAAGTGGTGCTGTCCCACTACTTTGTATCCATTGCGCCCTAGTGTTAACTGTTCGTCACTTCCTGAGGGAATTCCCATTTTTTAACCGTTTATGTTCCCGCTTCGTTTGCCGTCTGAGTTACCAGTCGCTTTAGCAAACGACTCGCTGGCTGTCGACCGCGTTTTACTTTCTATCCGTCAAAACAATTTGGCGAAGACCATTTTATTTTTAGTTTGGAACCGTTTCTGTCTGGTGTCTTTTGTAGCCCTTTCTCCACGTCCCTGTTTTTGGCTGTCTCCTCCTATGTCAATTGGGATTGACGTAAAGTCGTTTTTTAACTCCTCTCTGTCTTCGCATTGTATTGTTTTGAGTTGCGGGCTTATGACCCCAGTTGTTTCTGCCCCGTAAAACAAAACAAAACAAACAAAACCTTCTACACATGAAAACTGGCTTAATATGTCGAAAAATATAACAACCAAATAGCTACTGAGCCGTAGTACTAAGTGAAATAGGAGTGAAGGTACTACATGATCAAATAACGACTCGAATCCTAACTACAAACTAACAGTAAGCTCATTGAAAATACAGTGTCATAAAAGACCAGAGGAATACCAGTGGGCCCGCAGATTTTGGCGGGCCCGATTTCATTGAGGGGTAGGGATAGACAGAGCCGTTACCTAACTTGTAAATTATGTACATTTAAGGTGGAGGAGGAGAAATAAAAGAAAAATAACTGTTGATGTCAGCTGCGTCGGGACTTTATGTGGAATCAGCGGCGGCAAGTGAAGGTGTATGTCAGACCGCAAGTCGAACTCAGGAGCTCCTGCTTACTAGGCAGGTTGGTTAAGTACTGCGGGTCCGAACACAGTGCTTATCGCAATTATGTGGATTACCTCTACACGTCTTCCGGCCGACCCACATTCCTACCCAGCGCCAGCTATCCGCATTCCCTGTCCATATCCTCCGTGGTGACTACTTTGAGATTACAATGAAATGAATACCCTTAGCTGCATGAAGGCGTTGATATAAGTCAACAGGGACAGTTGAAAACGTGTGCCCCGACCGGAACTCAAACCTGGGATCTCCTGCTTACATGGCAGACGCTCCACCCATCTGAGCCACAGAGGGCACAGAGGATAGTGCGACTGTAGGGACTTATCTCTGGCACGCCTCCCGTGAAACTCACATTGTCAACTTAGTGTCCCGCATTACATTCATAGTGCCTCTGTCCATTATACTGATTACTCGCGGCTTTTTGCCGGTTCCTGTAAGACTTCGGGCACTGTTTGGCACCCGCACAGAAGAAGATGGCCAAATGGTCGGTGAGCCTTAGTTAAGGCTCACCGGCCATTTGGCAATCTTCTTCTATGCGAATGCACAAACAGTGCCCGAAGTCTTACAGGAATATATATACTTTGAGATTCCCACTGGAGGTAGAACATAATTTCGCACCCACACTGAAGATAGTTGATTCATTATCCATCGAGCCGAATCAATTGTATGAACGAGTGGCGTCTGTTCTTTCAGACATGTCCGAAACAACAGACACCATGCATGCATACGAGGGTTGGAACTTACAGAGGCAACTATTTATTCACAACCGATACAAAAGAGTCACATCTTTGCACGTGTTACTGTCCTTCAAAATAGTCACCAGCATTGTGTAGACCCCGTTGCCAACTATGTGGAAGGCGTAGTATACCGTTAGCAGAGCTTGTTCTGTTGATGGTGCGAATGGAGTGGGCTACTGCCTGTCGAATCTCTGGAACAGTTCTGAAGCGAATGCCACGAAGTGGTTCCTTCATCTTCGGAATAAAATCAAAATCACAAGAATTTAAGTGCTGGGAGTATGGTGGATGGTACAGTACTTCCCAGTCCCATCGACCGAACCGAGCATGCCGCCAGGGGCTCAGCATTCATTTGCTGGGTACGGGCTTGGCGACCACGGGGTTCCTGAGCTGGGGACTGGTAAGCGCCGCCAGTCCTCTGTCACCGTAAGCTCTGGGCATGCTTCAACGACCACCGTGCGGCGCGGCGGTGGAATGTTGTGTGTCTCAGGGAGTGGGGATCTTGGCTTGGCCACCCGGATCGTGAGGATGGAATAAACCTCTGTAAACAACCCGTAAATCTCAAGGTGTGCTGCACGCTGATGAGATACATGGCTGTTGAGGTGGAACGGTCGTTAGTGGGCAACCTCTGGGGAACCTGCCGCACCTCAGTTGTATAAGGGTTACCTAGGCAAGCTGGGCTCTGTCTAGGTGGACTTCCAGTTCTCTAGCTGCTCGTGGGATCGAGATAGATCCTTCGAAATCCTCTTTTCGTCCTCCCAGCGGAAAGGGTGGGCCACTGGAAAGTTCTAACACCCAGTCTCTTAAGAGGGCTCGTGTAGTCAGTCCCCCTGACTCAGGCACTTCCTTGACAAGTCCAGTCTTAGGTAACAGAATGCATTCTGGCAATCCGAATGTGTTTCTCATTGTGAAACGGAAGGGGGGTAGTTTCGAGAAGGTTTCGCCCTTCTATATACAAAAGGGATTGGAGGGCATCTGTGGCTCCTTAAAATCGGTGAAGCGCTTACGTAATGGGACCTTGCTAGTGGAAACTTGCACTTCCGAGTATGCCATAGACACTGAACTGCACAGCACCTTGAACCTACAGCAAAGGTGTTGTGATATGCCGGTATCCAGTTGACATTCCCAAAGGACGAACTGCAACGTTAGTGGGCTCCGGAAGGTATCGTTGATGTCCAACACATTATGAAGAGGGTTTATGGCAATCTTGTCAAATTCGACTTCTTTATTCTGACCTTCAGTCGCACAAAACTTCCTGAACATGTTAAAGCTGGCTTCCTTCGACTTAGTGTGAGGCCTTATTTCCCGACCCTAATGCGCTGTTTCAAATGCCAGCGTTTTGGGCATACCACGTTAGGATGTAAAGGCGAAGCGACTTGTGGAAACTGTGGTAAGGCTGCACATGAAGGAATTGGTTGCTCGTCTCCGGCTAAATGTATTAATTGCTCTGGGAACCACCCTGTTTGGAGTAGGGACTGCCGAATATTTTTAGAGGAACGCAAAGTCCAGGAAATAAAAACAACCAAGCGTATCCCCTATGGTGAGGCCAAGAAGATCTATAAGTCGATGCAACCTTCCACTTTTGCTACATCTTTTACATCACTGGTTCAGAAGCCTACTCCAAAATTCGATGCCTCAACGCAGACCGAGGTGGTGAGTGTTGGCACTAACACCTGCAGCTGTCAGTGCACTTGCAACGCAGCCAGTATTTCAGAGCCGGTAGCCCCTACTCGAACGGCAGACAAAGGATCAGTGGCGAACTTGGGCCAGCCCCTGCCACCTCCAACAGCTGAGGCTGTTCCCAAGCCCAGTGCGCCAATTACCACTCCCACATCAGCTCCCCCAAAGCCCACCAACCCGCAGAAAGCTCCTGTACAGCAGCAACAGCGGGTCAAATCCCGTGGTAAACCATCTGACCATGTGGATGTTGTTTTACGTGAGGCTTCATCTGACTCTTCTCCTGAGTTGATGGAATTCGATGTATGTGTGGGGCAATCATCTCGTCCCACGCTTGCCCCTCCATCTGCTGCTGTCTACCCTCCCCGTCGGAGAGACAAGATGAAGGTGCTACCCCCAACATTGATGGCTCCCATACTTCAGTGGAACTTTCAAGGGTTCAGGACGCATGTGGAGGAACTTCGTCTACTCTCTCAGGGTAGACCACTGTGTCTATGTCTCCAGGAGACGTATTTCCATCCATCATACTCCCCTGAGATACGAGGCTATACACTCCACAAAAAGAACGACCTGTGTGGAGAGAGAGCTAGAGGAGGCGTGGGTATTTTCGTCAGGACGGACTACCACTCCTCGCCTCTCTCACTTATGACAACTTTACAGGCCGTCGCTGTGTCCGTGCACGTGCGTCATCCATTAAATGTATGTTCACTTTACTTGCTCCCACATGATGATGCACTTGATGAAGCGGCTCTCACCGACCTTCTGACACAGCTCCCCCAGCCATTCATTATTTGTGGTGATTTTAATGCCCACAATGTGCTTTGGGGCTCTGCAATTACCTGCCCCAGGGGTAGAGCAATTGAGAGGCTTCTCCTGTCATCCTGTGCCTACTTGCTCAATGGAGGACAGAGTACTCATTTCCACACAGCGACTGGGTCGTTCTCTGCCATTGATCTCTCACTTTGCTCTCCTGCTGCCAGTGCTCACTGGGAAGTGGTCGTTAACTTGCACGGCAGTGATCATTTCCCAATTTGGATTCAACTGCCAGATCGCGTGGTCCCCGAAAGGAGACCTCCACGATGGGTGCTCAGTGGAGCTGATTGGACACTTAATAGCCAGATGGCCCAATTCGAACACTGTGCGAATGTTGAGGTGTGGGTGGGTCATATTACCAAAACGGTCCATCACGCCGCTGAAGCATCCATTCCACAGTCCACAGGCCACCGTAAGAGGCCAGCTGTGCCTTGGTGGAGTGCCAAATGCCGCTCTGAAATCAGGGCCAGGCGTGCGGCTCTGCGTTGGTTCAAGTGTCGGCAGACTGCTGAGAATCTTGCAGCCTTTCGGGTGGCGAGGGCAAGATGTCGCCGCATTATTCGTGAGAATATGAATAACGGCACTCTCCACACGGATCCGCGAGACATTGCCCAGACTATGGCAGCGTATTTTGCTACAGTTACTGTAACAACCAGTCAGGATCCAGGCTTCCAGCTCCATAGAGCCGTTGCTGAGAGATGTAGTCTGGACTTCCATTCCACCTGTCGTGAAGTTTACAACTGACCATTTTCTATGTGGGAGCTGGATTCTGCATTGTCTGGAGCTCGTGACACATCCCCTGGTCACGACAGGATCCATTACAGTATGCTATGGCACCTCACAATGCGCAACAAAGAAATCCTCCTCGCACTTTTTAATGCCATTTGGGCGTCGGGTCACTCTCCTGACGCATGGCGTGAGGCAGTTTTAATCCCTTTTTTAAAACCTGGGAAAGACCGCACGAGCCCAAGTAGCTACCGTAATGTTGCCCTTACTAGTTGCATAGGGAAGACCTTGGAGCGGATGGTCAACCGCCGCCTTGTATGGATGTTAGAATCCTGACAACTCGTTAGTCGCTTTCAGTGTGGGTTCAGGAGGTTTCGTTCCACCTTCGATAACCTTGCCCTCCTGGAGGCGGCTATACAACAAGCTTTCCTACGCCGTCATCACATTCTAGGTGTATTTTTTGACGTCGAGAAGGCCTACGATACCACTTGGAGGCGTCTCATCCTGGAGCAGCTCCACGAATGGGGTTTTCATGGTTGTCTTCCTCTTTTTATTCAGTCTTTCCTCTCGCCACGATATTTTCGATACCGAATTGGTGACATCCTGTCTGATCGCTTTGAGCAGGAGAACGTTGTCCCTTAGGGTAGCGTTTTAAGTGTGACTCTCTTTGCCATCGCTATTAATAGCATTACGACCATAGTGAAAAGTCTTGTCCAGTGTTCTTTGTTTGTGGATGATTTCTCTTTGTTTTGCTCTTCTTCAAGCCTTGCAACTCGTCAGTTGCAACTTACGATTAGACGTTTGGATGACTGGGCGCGGAAGAGTGGTTTTAAGTTTTCCACCGAGAAGTCTTTTTAACCGTTCTCGTTCGATTTTAACCTTTCCTGAGTTGCTGATGAGGGACACTATTCTTACTTTTAAGGACACGGTGAGGTTTCTGGGGCTCATTTTTTATTCGAAGCTCACGTGGTTACCTCATCTTAAAGACCTGAAACGGCGGTCACTTAAGGCTTTAAGTCTTAGCCACAGTACATTGGGAGCTGACAGGACTTGTCTGCTCCAGTTTTACAGGGCGTTTGTGTGATCTCTGCTCGGTGCACGGTGTATGGGTCTGCGAGGCCTTCTTACTTAAGGATGTTGGACGTTGTGCACCATGAAGGGCTTCGGTTGGCCACTGGGGCATTCCGAACTAGCCCCAAACCGAGCCTCTGTGCAGAGGCTGGTGAACCGCCACTTCAAATGCGGCGACGGCTACTTACAGTGCACCAGGCGTATAAAACTTTGTCCACACCATACACCCCTGCATACCATACCGTTGCTCAACCTCCTCTGGCACAGTTACTTCATAACCGGCAACGTGCGACGCAGCCCTACGGGATTCGCGCACAAGATTGCCTCGCTGCGATGTCTATGGCTGGTCTTCGTGTTTTGCGTCGCGGTTGGAGCAGATCTCCACCTTGTCTCCTCCGGAGACCCAAACTTATTTTAGATTTGACTAATTTTAAGAAAGCTCGCACACCAGATTTTAATTCCAATCTCTGTTTTTTAACATTTTAGATGTGGATCACGGTTTCACTGTCGTTTACACTGATGGCTCCAAACAGGAGAATTTCGTTGGCTGTTCTGTAGTGATCCCTGATCAAGTTACCCGGATTCGCCTCCCTCCTGAATATACCGTTTTCGCAGCGGAGCTCCACGCGATCCTGAAGGCACTGGAGCAGATGAATCGTGTTCGGGGCGATCGATTTCTTCTCCGCTCCGATTCTCTTAGTGCCTTACAATCACTGCAGAACCTGTACCCGACAGAGGAGATGGTCCAGCTGATACATGACCAACTGTACTTGCTCCAACGGCGGGGTACAGAAGTATCTTTCTGCTGGGTGCCTGGTCATGTCGGCATATGGGGCTGCCAAGGAGGCCTGCAGAGAGCAGGATGTGGTCCAGTGTCCTATTCCCTTGCAGTCAGTCATCGCTGCACTCCACAGGAAGTGCATGAAGTTGTGGGAGGACGAATGGCTGGCGGTGACAGCCAGTAACCTGCGGTTGATAAAGTGAACCACTCGGCCGTGGCGTTCCTCCTGCCGGCTGCTCAGGTGGGAGGGGGTGGCCCTCACACGTCTTCGGATCGGGCACTGTCCTCTCACACATAGCTTTTTATTACGGCGGGAGGATCCTCCGTTTTGTGATGCATCTCTGTCCGGCAAATTTTACCAGACTGCATTTTATACCGTGATGCACGGGCAGAAGCACAAGTTGATGCACAAGTTGATGGGGATCTGCCTTCTGTTTTAGCTAATGATGAGACGTGTGTGTCAAGGCTTTTTAAGTTTGTGATGTGTCTGGACTCTGGAGGTTTTAGTGTATTGAAGAGTGACTGACTCCTCCCCTTTTTTCCTTGCGTCAGCCAGCCACTTCCATCTACTACATTATTTTAGCTACCTTTAGCATTTTCTCCCTGTGTTGTCCATGTTTTACTGCTGACGCTCTGCTTCATCCCACGCTTTGGTGTGGGTGAGAACATGTTTTTCAACGATTGTTACCCATGTTTTCTGTTTCGTTTTATATTCCTGTTCTGGGGTTTTTCTTGACACCCGTCTCACTATGTTACTGAACGGGCGCTGAAGACCTTGCTGTCGTGCGCGCAAAACCCCTCTACTACTACTACTAGTACTACGACGAACCGAGCAGCCACAGCGTGAGCTGCATGCGCCCGCGCATGGTCGTGCAAAATGATGGATGGGTGGCGCAGAAAGCGTCGCCGCTTCTTTCGCAAAGCTGGTAGCAGGTGATGCTCCAAAAACGAATAGTAATACTGTTATTAACGGACTGCCGTGGAGGAACGTAATGCGTTAGGATAACACCATCACAGTCGTACACGAGAATCACGATAACTTTCGCCATACTGGCGCTCTGACGCTCTTTCGACTTTCGCGGCGACCCATAATGACGCCATTCGTCGGATTGGCGTTTCCGGTTTGTCTCGTACGATGTATCCCATGTCTCATCCAGTGTTACGATCGGCGTAAGAAAGCCTCTCCTTCGCGCTCACAGCGCTCCAAGTGCGTCTGAGCAGCGTCGTAACGCATCCATTTCTGCATTTCTGCCATTTCAAGCGGAACCCCTCGTGATGCAATTTTTCGCACGCCCAGGCGTTCCTTCAGGATGTGAAGCATCGTCGTATGCGCTAATCCGGTTTCGTGGGCGTGCTCCCGAATCGTATGACGTCTATAACTGTCCACTAACGCGGCAACAGCATGCACTTCTTCTTCGGAGACGCCTGATGCATGTCGGCCACTGTTTGCTGACTTCCGTTGAAGGCTTTCACCCAACGTGCAAATGTTCTGTAAGGCAATGCCGATTCTCCACGGGCCTCTTGAAGACCTTGATGACACTGTCGTGCTGTACAACCTCTGGCGCATTCAATCTTGATCCAGTTCCGGTGTTCCTGTCTCGAAAACATAGTGGCACCGTTACGTTAGACCGCTCGCTCACAAGTGACTGTTTTCTCTCGATTGTTCGCACGCCTGAGACGTGGGAAGGGCGAGTCCATTTGCACGGAGGTAAGGTAGGTATGTCAACAACATGTGCTATCAGCGACAATAGTAGATTCCATTGCATAGTGTCTCCACAGCAGTGTTGCCACTATTTAAGTTCCAACCTACGTATAGCTGCCAATTGCAGGATGACACGCACTGAAATCTTCGTTTGCTCTACAACAGCTAAACTACTCCAAGGTTGGCATAGCTCATGCAGGATGGGGCTGAGTCTCTGGTCACCGCGGAACATTTAAAATAAATTGATCCATCCATCACTTATTCAGAAAAATTTGCTGGGTGGAAGGTGGATTAAAAGGTATCAATGGGTGATAAATAAATGAACTGTCCCCCTCATCTTTCTTCCAGAGACTCCTCATCACAGAAAGAGTGATATTTAATGTTCCCCACGTCTTTAAACTCGGTTGGAGGTGTCAGTGGACAGATCGTATGAAAAGAAACAGGCAATAGCGTTCCAGTAATGTGCTGTGACTGTAAGCGCCATCGCAAGAGGATTCGAATGGATATTAGTACGTAGTGCGATAATAATGCAGAGTGCTTCACGTACCACGCAAGCTTGCATCCGCAGTTACGCGGGAACCGATACGGGAAAGCGGGGTCTGATCGCTGCGTACGCTGAAACTCTTTTTCCGGTCTCTGGAAAGTGACTTGGGTAGCCAAACAAGGAGCGGTCGTGGAAAGAAGTCTGAGAAAACGGCTCCACCATTCAGCACTTTACTAACTGCATCTGCTCAGAGCTGCGCACACACTCAAGATGACGCATGGAGACGTTTGTCAGCGGATATAAACTCTCAGTACAATTAACACTGGAGTTCACGAAATGCTCATCACATACAGAAAGATCCTCTACAAGGTGTGAATACAGTGTCTCGCGTGCAACTACTGGAACACGAACTACTGGACGGATGTGTGGTAGTTTCCTACAGGGCAATGGAAGAACAGTATTACGAGGTTTTAATAATAACTATCCTATCAGAATATCATTGTAATATGGTTTGTTGGGAGGTCTTTCAGCCAATAATATATAGGGTGTAAGGAATACAAGTGCAGATATTGTTATATGTGCTACCGCAACTTGTATGAACATCACTGCGTCTGTTGTTTCTTCTCTGCGTCGAACAGTCTTATCACAAACTTCATGAACTGATGTTTCCTGCGCGGTCGTTCTGTATCAGCAACGAAGAGAATATTGCACGTGCCATAAGACGATTCCCAGAATTTTCACTCAGAGGAAGAGGAGTCAAAATAAACGAACATTTGTTTCGGCTTATCCGTACATAATCGTGGGTCCCTTGCTCAAAACCCGATTATTCTTATTTATTTTATTTGTTTCATTTATCTAGTCATATCTGTAAAAGATTAGAACACGAATGTTTCTTATCAAGTTAGGGGCCTCCAGGGTGTTATATACAACTAGGTGTGTGTGTGTGTGTGTGTGTGTGTGTGTGTGTGTGTGTGTGTGTGTGTGTGTGTCTGATATTAAAATCTTTTTAAATTCTCATATTCTTCTATTTCATTCTTTTATCGATTCTTAATGCATATATTAAATTCTCATGTTTATCCTTGAAGAAGATTTTGTGAATTCCTTGGATTACACCGATGGTAGAAACATTCGGAACAAAGAAATTTGGAACACGACGAGCATCGCGCGAAGGCAGGTTTGCTACAGCGACATTGCTTCGGAGAAATTATTCGCGGGCAACAGATGTTAACATTACTGAAGACTACACGCGTTGGAAACAATTTCGAGGCAAACCACGCATAACGGATTACTTTTCCGAAAACTGGCGCTTGCAGCTGATTACGGATCGAGATACACTATAGGAACTTCACCGAAAACAATTTCAGTTACTTCGTTCTTTTTTTGTACACTCCTGGAAATTGAAATAAGAACATCGTGAATTCATTGTCCCAGGAAGGGGAAACTTTATTCACACATTCCTGGGGTCAGATACATCACATGATCACACTGACAGAAAGACAGGCACATAGACACAGGCAACAGAGCATGCACAATGTCGGCACTAGTACAGTGTATATCATCCTTTCGCAGCAATGCAGGCTGCTATTCTCCCATGGAGACGATCGTAGAGATGCTGGATGTAGTCCTGTGGAACGGCTTGCCATGCCATTTCCACCTGGCGCCTCAGTTGGACCAGCGTTCGTGCTGGACATGCAGACCGCGTGAGACGACGCTTCATCCAGTCCCAAACATGCTCAATGGGGGACAGATCCGGAGATCTTGCTGGCCAGGGTAGTTGACTTACACCTTCTAGAGCACGTTGGGTGGCACGGGATACATGCGGACGTGCATTGTCCTGTTGGAACAGCAAGTTCCCTTGCCGGTCTAGGAATGGTAGAACGATGGGTTCGATGACGGTTTGGATGTACTGTGCACTATTCAGTGTCCCCTCGACGATCACCAGAGGTGTACGGCCAGTGTAGGAGATCGCTCCCCACACCATGATGACGGGTGTTGGCCCTGTGTGCCTCGGTCATATGCAGTCCTGATTGTGGCGCTCACCTGCACAGCGCCAAACACGCATACGACCATCATTGGCACCAAGGCAGAAGCGACTCTCATCGCTGAAGATGACACGTCTCCATTCGTCCCTCCATTCACGCCTGTCGCGACACCACTGGAGGCGGGCTGCACGATGTTGGGGCGTGAGCGGAAGACGGCCTAACGGTGTGTGGGACCGTAGCCCAGCTTCATGGAGACGGTTGCGAATGGTCCTCGCCGATACCCCAGGAGCAACAGTGTCCCTAATTTGCTGGGAAGTGGCGATGCGATCCCCTACTGCACTGCGTAGGATCCTACGGTCTTGGCGTGCATCCGTGCATCGCTGCGGTCCGGTCCCAGGTCGACGGGCACGTGCACCTTCCGCCGACCACTGGCGACAACATCGATGTACTGTGGAGACCTCACGCCCCACGTGTTGAGCAATTCGGCGGTACGTCCACCCGGCCTCCCGCATGCCCACTATACACCCTCGCTCAAAGTCCGTCAGCTGCACATACGGTTCACGTCCACGCTGTCGCGGCATGCTACCGGTGTTAAAGACTGCGATGGAGCTCCGTATGCCACGTCAAACTGGCTGACACTGACTGCGGCGGTGCACAAATGCTGCGCAGCTAGCGCCATTCGACGGCCAACACCGCGGTTCCTGGTGTGTCCGCTGTGCCGTGCGTGCGATCATTGCTTGTACAGCCCTCTCGCAGTGTCCGGAGCAGGTATGGTGGGTCTGACACACCGGTGTCAATGTGTTCTTTTTTCCATTTCCAGGAGTGTATTATTCACAAGGCATAATATTAGTACATAATAAGGATAGCACTATTTTGATATACGGTAGAAAAGATTCGTCTACACACATGGGTAGATAAACAGAAACCAAAACAAAAGTAAAAGTAAAAGTAATCAGACTCGAACACGGAGCTTTAAATTGTAAAGATGCGATGCTAGCTACTGTGCCTCCAATTCGCTTAAACCACTTGCTCGCTCAAAGGCAATGAATTACTTTGAAAATTTTTCACCGCCGTCTTCTCAGAAACGGTCGAGTATCTACGGATAAGGTCAGACACGTATTCGCTTATGTTGGCTCCTCTTGCACTGAGCGAATTTTTGTAAAATGCTACGGCACTTGCTGTGCTCTCCTCGTAAGTCGACTGTGCCTGTCAGCTTATACTAACGATTTTGCGTACACATGCCGACAGTTCAACACCTGATCTACTGCCCAGGGGAAAACAAGTATTATTGGCTTGCTCTTGCCACATATACTTGGAGGCACTAACCAGTCTAAAACCTTACCTCTTGTAAGGTACATAACTTTTAGTCTGCAAAAATACTGATGTAATATCGTTCAGTACGTCTTCCTCTTTCACCGACAGAAATATCTACACTTACGTCTGTTACACACTGTATAAAAACCGAAGTGCAGAAGAAATAGTAAGTGTCGCAAATCATGGAGCTTTTATCCTTAGGATTTGATTTTAAAGTCCAGTTTCGGTAACTCTTATAGCGTCATGTGTATAGCAAGAGGGGCAATACTCTCTTGAATTGCTACTGGACTAGTGCAATAAAAAATCTGAAAAGACTCTACTAGCTAACATCTGAAGAACGACACTAAATAAATTATTAAACACTTTTTTCACCACTCTCATGAGATAAATATTTTTTTTTTCAAATTCTCGATACTCTCAATACCTTAGCATCTGGCAGTGATTCGGGTTCCCTGACTAGCCCGAATATCGATACGGGGCACAGGTCAGAGTTACTCGCACCACATACTCCAGCTGGCTCCCGTGCCAGGCGTCGCCATAGCAGACATGTCATGTAGAGCTTGCACTGAGGCGAGACTGCCTGCAAATACTACAGCCACACTCGCCTCTCGGATTCGCTAGTTCACTGAAGCATTAAGCACGTATCTTTTAGCAGCAAAGTTTTTACCTTACTTGTAATACGTTTGCTCCTGGGACACTTTTCTATGCTCCAGACTTGTTTTTTGTTAGCCGTTCACTAAGTGAACTCTACCTTTATCGACGTCACGAATCTCTTGTTTGGTTCACCGGTCTCTGCATCACTTCTAGCGCGACTGGTCCTAAACTGTCTACCTATACAAAGTAGAACACAAAAAATGCCATGGCGAATCGTTACGTCTTTGTAAAAGGGAAGTCCAAGCGAATCTACATTCTCAGCTCAACTGAAACACGGCAGGCAATTCTGCATGGAGGGTAAGTCGGTATCAGAACGTTTATTCATTAATTGGATTCACGGTGACTGGTAATACGGCCCTATTATTTTTACTTCTGTCTTTTATTAACACGTTGACGGGCTCAGTGACCTGTGAACGATGTTGGTACGCAAACGAATAAACAGTGCCTTTGATTTGAGACAGTGAGCAGGGAACACTACTGGTAAATACATTGAAGCGCCTAAGAACTTGGTATGGCATACATATTGAAAAAAAAGAGATATGTAAACAGGCAGAATACGCCGTTGCGGTCGGCAACGCCTATGTAAGACAACAAGTTTATGGCGCAATTGTTAGATCGGTTACTGCTGCTACAGTGGCAGATTATCAAGATATAAGTGGGTCTAAACGTGGTGTTATAATCAGCACACGAGCTATGAGACACAACATCTCCGAGGTAGCGACGAAAAGGGGATATCAAGACTCCGGTAAAACATGAAATCTCCGACACTGCTGCGGCTGGAAAAAGATCCTGCAAGAAGGGGCCCAAAGACGACTGAAGAGAATCGTTCAACGTGACGGGCAAACCATCCACAAACTTCTGCAGATTTCAATTCTAGGCCATCAACAAGTGCCAGCGTATTAACCATTCAACGATACATCACTGATATGGGCTTTCGAAGTCGAAGCACAGTCGTATACCCTTGATTACTGGTAACATGTTGCCTGGTCGAACTAGTATCGTTTCAAACTGTATCGAGCGGATGGCTGTGGAGACAACCTCATGAACCCACGAACACTGCATGGCAGCAGAGGACTGTTCAATATGGTGCAGGCTATGTAATGGGAGGGAGTTCAGTTGGAATGATATGGAACCTATGATACGTCTAGATAAGACATTGACAGGTGACACGTGCGTAAGCACCCTGTCTGATCACTTGCATTCATTCATGTCAGTTTTCTATTGGGCAATTCCAGCGGAACAATGCGACACCCCACACGTGCAGAATTGCTGCACAGTGGCTCCAGGAACACCCTTCTGAGTTTAAACACTTCTGCTGGCCAGAAAAATCCCCAAACATGAACATTACAGAGCATATCTGGGATGCCTTGCTATGTGTTGTTCAGAAGAGGTCTCCCTCCCCTCATACTCTTAAAGATTTATGGACAGCCCTGCAGTATTCATGGTGTCAATTCTCTGCAGCACTACTTAACACTCTAGTCCAGCCTATGCCACGTCGTTTTGCGGTACTTCTGCTTGCTCGCGGGAGCTCTAAACGATATTAGGCAGGTCTGCCAGCTTCCTTGGGTCTTCAGAGTATATCGTACTTGGCGGTGGAAGTTGGAAACATAACACTGCAACATTTATCGCGAGAGATTGAGCACACTTTTGTGTATGGATTAGATTAAGTTTAAAAAATATATAAACAAATGCAGAAACACAATGGAACATGTCAGAGAAACGTACTGTAAAGGCACGTTGTGAAGGTCCATAGAACGCGATCACAGAAACAGCACTGAGAGAATTTAACTAGTCAGTAATCTTATTTTAAAGGAATAACTGTATTCCCGTTGATTCTCTTAAGGCAATATTGTTAGCTGTTAGTGTACATCAAGAGACCTTATTTTAAAAACATCTCCGTTAATAGTGCAAAATTCCATTTTTTAAAAACATCTTCGTTAATAGTACAAAATGCCGGCCGACGGGTACTGGTCAGTAGCTGAAAAAATTTATGCACCATCTCTTATGTTGGTTAAATTTCAGGAACATTCCAAAAAGGTTACAGTCTCTCCAATAGTACATCAAAATTTTCATTCAGTATTGAAGAGAAATGAGTCCTGCAGGACTCATGGTGTCAGTTCCCTCCAGCACTTCTTCGCACATTAGTCAAGTGCATACCACGTCGCGTTGCGGCACTTGTGCCTGCTCCCGGGAGTCCTAACGCTATTAGGCAGGTGTACCAGTTTCTTTGGCTCTTCAGTGAACAAGTGAATGTACATTTTCAGTGCAGTTGAAGCACGAGCTGGCGATTTTGCATGGCGTTTTCATCAATTTAATGTGATTTTGTAATTCAGAGGCTGACAACGGCTTAAATCGGTATGAGAAAGTTTATTCATTAATTGGAATCACGGTGACTGGTAGCAGCGTGCTATTATTTTTATTTCTGTGCTGTATTAACACGTTGTGTTAAAGTGAAAGTTTTTGGTGCGCAAGCGAATAAGCAGCGCGTTGGATTTGAGACGAGCAGGGAACGCCACTGCCAAATAGGACCGACCGGGAGTAAAGATCGACCGACCACTCGGGTGGTGAATTCTCAAAACGGAGGCTGAAGCCGCTGTCTTGAGGGGTTGAAAAATATTGTCCACCTATACTTGTGGACCTCCTTTGAAGACCAACATTTACCGCTAGTAGAAAGACGTGGGTAACAGGTAAAAGTCTAGCTCCGTAGCGACTCTTTCTTTATGTCTCAAGTCTCAGTAGCGATTCTGACGAAATAGGTGGCTGGGAGAACGCGCGACTGGCGTAATTGTGTGTGACATACAGAGTGCATCACTGAAGTCAATGTTTTTTGGTAACAGGGGAGATGTTCATTTTGTGAGTGTTGCCTGAAGGACATGTGCTATTTTGACGAAATTCTCTAGTTGGAGGGAACCTTCGTGCAGCAATGCTTCTTAATTTTGCAATTGGCCACTATCACTGTTTGGCGGGAAAGGATTAGGAACACATAAGTGAACGCCACAAGAGACACTTCGGGCTTGGTCGTGGTAGTTTCCGTATCAAGTTGTGGTTCGTTCACTGTGGTGTCTGCATCGTCTGGTGCTCCCGTCGTCGAGATGTCAGGATGGAATCCAAAGATGGTACCAGTAGAGGACGAATCGACTTGTCGCTGCATTGCGGTTGTGTCTGAAACATCTTAGAGTTGCGACAGGACGCGTACGTCATCGTCGTCCCAGCACTTCTGTAGCGTACAGCGTAGTGCTCACTTCTATCTTTATGGCCAGTATAATTCACAGCAAAAGGAAAGTATTTCAGTTTGATTTCACATTTACGAAATCCAGGACGATCGCCTGTCTCAGTTTAATGAGACCTGTACTGAATATGTGAACATCGGGGGATGGTCACCAACTTCGTTACTGTTTTGGTCAGAAATTTGCGGCGTTATGTAGACTGAAGTTATTTTTCTACTTTATTTGAATGTAAATCCTCAAGTGGTAAGTTCATAGATGGACAGTTATCGCTGCTATCAAGTTAAACTTACAACTGACTTTGGAAACACAGTTATCATTGTTTTCATAGTATAATTTACATGTTATTTAATAGATGTGTTTATGTATAAATTTGGGTATTTTGTTACCTTCGCTATATTAAGTTAGATCCAATCAAGCAGAGTTCTTGGTGATATTCAATCACAGTAAACCATATACAAATAAATATTCTCCACTCAGGCAGCGTTAGTCACTCTCTGATTTATGCAGATTCCCCACCTTAAGGTCTGTGCCGAAGGCCGCAATTTCACCATCCACTTAACTTTGCGCACAACTGAAATTTAAAGGGTGGACCTTAAAGAAGTGGCCTGCCCACAGTGTTGAGGGTTGAAAATACAACCAACACCAGGATTTTGCGCAGTTTAGTAGTGCGTATTTTGTTTCCAGTTGTGAACAGGACAAAGCTGCTTCTGTACACTCCTAATTCTGTCAACGTGCCTCGAAGTGTCATCTCAAGACTACACCCAACGTGAAGTGTTACTTTAATTCAACAAGGCCTTCTAGTAGTTGAAGTTGCCCGCCCACCCAATCGACGTGCAAAACAGGGACTGAATCGAACATCCAGCCTTCATCGTAACACGGAGAACATTGAAGTACTGCCTTGAAGTGGTAGCTCATGGTCAGCATCACTAGCTGATAACCGCAACAGAAACGCATCATGCGTTTTAAGAGAAAACTGCGAGGGACATGTCGACCCGGACAGTACTCAAGCGTCTTCAGACGACTAATTCGATGTCTGTACCAACAGTGCAACACTCCCGGCACATTAGTGTGCAAGAAAAGTGGATCCTGAACCAGTAGTATCTGGTCCTTTTCACTGACGAGGGCAAGATTTGTCAGACGACTGATAGTTGTCCCACCGAAAAACGTGACCTAATGGGTAACGTTGAATCCAAAATACTTGTGATTCCAGGAGACACAAGACTGAAAATTTCTGTGCTCTGGCAGAGATTCGATCCCGCAACTTCTGTTTCCAGGCACACGCCTTTACGCTAGACCACCAGGCCCAACTCTGATGAGAGATGATCGCTACCCTACAATAGTGTGTGCCTCAGAAGCTCATCTAAAAAAAAAGTTTGATTTAAAGTAGTTGTCACTTGACAGGCAACTGCCTGCAGGGCTCCCGCCACCAATAAACCAACGGCAGCCGGCGCTGTCGGCTGCAACTGCGTTGCCACTTCGCTCTGCTGAGCTGACTAAGGCATTGTGCCAGCCAGTCCTCAGCGAGCCGTTGTAGACGTGCGGGTAAGAGATGTGAGTGACTTGTAGCTTCGTGTGTTTACGATGTCTGATGAAAGCAGTCTCAAGAGAGGGAGGCCGAGGCTGCACACTCCTCGGAAACCTACAAAAAGTGGCGGACATGGCGTCGTTATACGCAGTCAGGCGCGTGAATACGTGTATACCTTAAGGGAGTATTTTGAGAAAGAGGGGGATGCAGTAGGGCCTCTCGTTCCTTTGGATAAGGTGGTGGAGCGAACTGCAGCTGCTCTGCAACTTAGCGAACGATCAGTAATAAGAATCTGCAAGGAGAAATTCACGAAAGAAGGCTCAAGTGACTCATCTAAATTGGAGACACCTGGGAAAAAGAGGTGACTGGAGAAGAGGGTCACAAAACTTGACTCTTTTCAGGAAGATGGCAGCATTCGTCGTCAAATGTACGCATTTTATTCGAGGAAGGAGTATCCAACACTCAAAAAACTACATGCTACCCTCACAGCGGCTGACCTGTTTCAGGGTAGTAAATCGCCTTTGTTACGAGTCGTGAAAATGTTAGGATACCGCTATAAATCCATCTTTGGCAGAAAGTTACTAATGGAACGCCAAAATATTGCAGCCTGGCGATGCCGCTTTCTTAGAGAATTAGTGGAGACAAATTTTAATGAAATCGTTTGGCTTGATGAAACGTGGGTGAATGCAGGACACAGTTTAAAAAGAGGCTGGACAGACTGTACCATCAGCGGTAGTGTGGCAGCTCCGACCAGCAGAGGAAAACGGATAATTGTAACACATGCCAGTAATTCAAAAGGTTTCATTCCAAATTGTCTGCTGCTATTCAGTTCAAATAAGACCTCCGACTACCACGAAGAGATGAACCACAATACTTTTGTGAAATGGTTTGAAGACTGTGTGCTCCAGAACTTAACAAAAAACTCTGTAATTGTTATGGATAACGCTCCTTATCTTTCAGTAATACAAGACAAAGCACCCACAGAGGCAACGAGGAAAAACGACATTGTTAGCTGGTTACAGAAACATAAGGTGCAGTTCGACAGTAATTTTACAAGGGCAGAATTATTAGAACTTGTACCGCAACACAAGCCAAAGAACCCGATTTACATCGTGGATGAAGTAGCAAAAAAAATACTGGCATAAATTGCTCAGATTGCCTCCTCACCATTGCCATTTCAACGCAATAGAGCTGATTTGGGCTCAGGTTAAGCGGCATAGTGCTGCAGAAAATAAGAAATTTACCTTAACCGAAGTGGAATGCCTTTTGAAAGAGGCAGTTGAAATTGTGACATCGGAAGACTGGCAGAAGGTAGTACATCACGTGAAAGGAGTGATACAGGACGCATGCAACAATGAAGGTATCTTACAACAAAGTGTCGAAGACTTGATTATATCTGTCAATACGAGCAGCGAGGCTGATAGTTCCACTGACTCTGAATTAAGCGGTGTTTTCGCATTGTCTGATTAGTGTGTAGTGTACTTACTGCCATTAAATAGTGTGTTTGTGAATTTATTTCGATTAATTCTTATTCTTGTTGTGAGACTAAGAAATACTGTTTGGCCAGCTCCCTACGGTAAGTTAAACTGAATTTTAATTCTATTTCATTTTGTTTATACACCAAGATGTTATTCAATGTGTATAATAGTTTTCGAGATTTGCAATCTAAAGAAGAAAACTTTTCCGGACGCGAAAATTTCTTACACTTCAATAATTAATGTAACAACGGCCCTAATTAAAATTAAAAAAAAGATATTTGATTTGCTTATAGATACCACTGAGACCGATACTGTGTGTAAATTTCAAAATATTTACAAAATATTTATAGGAGATATAGATTTTAAACGTCATACTTGTTTCGAGTTCAGTACTGATAGGGTTGCTTAAAAATGTTGTTTTCAGAAATTTATATACAAGAAACGTGATGCACTACGAAAACTTTTAAGTATTCTTTGCCGAGTGCATTATTTTGTTAATGAATGGAAAAAAAATATATTGCTGTGACACCAATAGTTTTTCAGTAATGACGTGATAAGTTAGAAGCTGTTTGCTAAATCGATAATTTAAATGGTTTCAAACAAATTAACGTAACTCTTGTCCTAATTAAAATTAAGAATAGATATTTGACAGCTTGACAGACATTGTAGAGATATTTATCATACCTGGGTTTGAAGTTTTTTACTTACTTGTGGACACGAAATTAAGCTGACACGCTAAAGAAGATTAGAGCCAACATCAAATTGTACTGGTGTGGCCGAGCGGTTCTAGGAGATACAATCTGAAACCGCGCGACCGCTGGGGTCGCAGGTTCAAATCTTGCCTCGGGCATCGATATGTGTGATGTCCCTAGGTTAGTTAGGTTTAGGTAGTTCTAAGTTCTAGGGGACTGATGACCTCAGAAGTTAAGTCCCATAGCGCTCAGAGCCATTTGAACCATTCGACCCATCAAACTGTGCTGCGGCAGGCAACTAAACTAGTTGCAAAATGCGCAAAGAATAAGAACCTAGGTATTAAGGCGTTTCCAGACGGAGATACTTCCAGCTCCTTTTGCCATAACAGGTGGCATCCGATGGGCAGTGCACTGATTTATTATGAGGGGAAATATTTTTAATATGGTTTACGGCACCTAAACACTGCCAACCGTTCGTCTAAACCTCACAGATTTAAGAGAAAAATACAAATCTCTTCTGATTAACTGCATGCGCAAAAAATAAGGGAGAGGGGAACCACAGTCAATAGGGATGAGTAGGAAGAACAAACCTGCATCGTTAGGATATAGTATTACTGGCGTCGCGCTTGACACAGTTAAGTTGTTTAAATACCTGTGCGCATCATTTCAAAGCGATATTTAATTAAACGAGCATGTGAGAACTATAGTAGGGAAGGCGAATGGTCTACCTCAGTTTATTAGCAAAATTTTAGGAAAGAGTGTTTGAGCTGTAAAGGAGACCGCATGTACGACGCTGGTGCGATCTGTTCTTGAGTACTGCTCGGGCCGAAGGAAGATACTGAAGCAGTTCAGAGGCAGGCTGCTAGATTTGTTACCGGTAGATTAGAACGAGACGTGTATGGAACGGAGATGCTTCGGGAACTCAAATAGGAATCCCTGGAGTGAAGTCGACGTCCTTTTCGAGAAACACTATTCAGAAAATTTAGAGAATAGGCATTGGAAGCTGACTGTCCAACGATTCCACTGCCGCTAACATATGTTCCTTGTAAAGACCAAGAAGATACCAGAAATTATGGCTCATGCGGAGGCATATAGTCAGTCGTTTCTCTCGCTCTATTTTCGAGTTGGTCAGGAAAGGAAATGACTAATAGTGGTACAGGGTACCCTCCCCCACCCACCGTACGGTGGCTTGGCGAGTATCTTTGTAGATGTAGATGTAGACCTTAATTAACACTTGGGAGAGAATAAGCATGGAAGCACCAGTCGACATAGCCCCGCTACCAGAAGTCTTAACAGACATGAAGTCATATTTTTTCGAGGCCAGTTGCATACGCACGAACGACAATCCGCAATAGATCTACGATTTTATGCCGAAGAACAGTGAAAAAAAATCACCTGGAGGGAGCCTTCCCTCACATAAACTCGATTATTAACTGGAGGAATTTGTACAGCAACGTTCTTTCATCCAATGTTAAAGCCATCCCGCCATGACCGTCGAAGTAAAAATACTAACCGTCACATTTATAATCTACCAGCCGTTTTCAACGATTATTATTCCCACTTGCAGTTATAACAAACAATGAGATTCCATAACTATACAGCATTACTTGGCAACTGACTAAACGCAACAAACCCAACATTACAACCAAGAAGAAGACAAACAAGGAGGAAAAAAAGAGGAAAAGAAAGATGAAAAAAATTCCCAGGTGCGAGTAAGACTTGCGCACTGAGGTTTCCGTACGAACTTAATTACCTGCATAGACAGTTTATCCATTCCGGGGACTCAGGGCACAGAAGATTTTTGCCTGTTACCGACATTGATACTGATAATACACTCCTGGAAATTGAAATAAGAACACTGTGAATTCATTGTCCCAGGAAGGAGAAACTTTATTGACACATTCCTGGGGTCAGATACATCACATGATCACACTGACAGAACCACAGGCACATAGACACAGGCAACAGAGCATGCACAATGTCGGCACTAGTACAGTGTATATCCACCTTTCGCAGCAATGCAGGCTGCTATTTTCCCATGGAGACGATCGTAGAGATGCTGGATGTAGTCCTGTGGAACGGCTTGCCATGCCATTTCCACCTGGCGCCTCAGTTGGACCAGCGTTCGTGCTGGACGTGCAGACCGCGTGAGACGACGCTTCATCCAGTCCCAAACATGCTCAATGGGGGACAGATCCGGAGATCTTTCTGGCCAGGGTAGTTGACTTACACCTTCTAGAGCACGTTGGGTGGCACGGGATACATGCGGACGTGCATTGTCCTGTTGGAACAGCAAGTTCCCTTGCCGGTCTAGGAATGGTAGAACGAGGGGTTCGATGACGGTTTGGATGTACCGTGCACTATTCAGTGTCCCCTCGACGATCACCAGAGGTGTACGGCCAGTGTAGGAGATCGCTTCCCACACCATGATGCCGGGTGTTGGCCCTTTGTGCCTCGGTCGTATGCAGTCCTGATTGTGGCGCTCACCTGCACGGCGCCAAACACGCATACGACCATTATTGGCACCAAGGCAGAAGCGACTCTCATCGCTGAAGACGACACGTCTCCATTCGTCCCTCCATTCACGCCTGTCGCCACACCACTGGAGGCGGGCTGCACGATGTTGGGGCGTGAGCGGAAGACGGCCTAACGGTGTGCGGGACCGTAGCCCAGCTTCATGGAGACGGTTGCGAATGGTCGTCGCCGATACCCCAGGAGCAACAGTGTCCCTAATTTGCTGGGATGTGGCGGTGCGGTCCCCTACGGCACTGTGTAGGATCCTACGGTCTTGGCATGCATCCGTGCGTCGCTGCGGTCCGGTCCCAGGTCGACGGGCACGTGCACCTTCCGCCGACCACTGGCGACAATATAGATGTACTGTGGAGACCTCACGCCCCACGTGTTGAGCAATTCGGCGGTACGTCCACCCGGCCTCCAACATGCCCACTATACGCCCTCACTCAAAGTCCGTCAACTGCACATACGGGTCACGTCCACGCTGTCGCGGCATGCTACCAGTGTTAAAGACTGCGATGGAGCTCCGTATGCCACGGCAAACTGGCTGACACTGACGGCGGCGGTGCACAAATGCTGCGCAGCTAGCGCCATTAGACGGCCAACACCGCGGTTCCTGGTGTATCCGCTGTGCCGTGCGTGTGATCATTGCTTGTACAGCCCTCTCGCAGTGTCCGGAGCAAGTATGGTGGGTCTGACACACCGGTGTCAATGTGTTCTTTTTTCCATTTCCAGGAGTGTATATCTGTTCCAGGGATTCTTGTAAATTTCTAAGGAACCAAATTGCTGAGGCCATCAGTCCCTATATTTACATACAACATAAACTAATTAAAACTAACCTATGCTAAGTACAACACACAAACCCATGCCCGATGGAAGAACCGAACTTCCGGCGGGAGAGGCAGCGCAGCCCGTAGCACGGCCCATAAACCGCGCGGCCACTCTGCGCGGCGAGGATGTTTTAATTTCAAGTTTGAAGTTCGCTAGCAAATGCCAAAAGAATTATTTTTTTCGCGTGAAAGAACGAAATTAACAATTTCGTGTTTTTCCCTTCACTTGTGCCGTGGAACTGCGCTTCTTGCTGAATTTCATGATTCTGGGTCACCGGGAAGTAGGCTATAGTTTATGATTAGTTTGTTTTCGAGTATCAAAATATGTGACATAAATGGCCGTATCCTTTCATTGCAATGACTTAGAAGCTTAAAATTTTTACACCACCAAGAGGCCAAAGACCCTAACGTGCGACATAAATTTGAGCTCGGTATGTCTACTCCTTCCTGATCAAAATGTTTTTCAACAGTTGGACCGAGTCACAGATAGAACAACAAAGCGATTCTACAAGGTTTCCATTTTTACAGCTTGAGGCGCGGAATCCTAAAAAGGTTGCAGGTATGATCTGTTAAGAATGAAATGTTCCATAGTCTCCAGATTTCATTCACATGTCAGAAGAAACCCTAGATTCATCGTAAGGCAAAATTTGTATTATACTACCTAAATCAATTTTTTGTTATATTCACTTCACGTACAAATTTCGATAAAAATGGTTAATGCAGTATAGATACTGATGAGTGTTTTGAGGTACTGTGAAATTCAGGATTTCTATCTGTAAATGTAAGCTAGCGTAAACACTTTGATAAGAGATTATATAGTACTTACACATGTATAGTAACTTCTGGTATCGACAGAATGAAAAACTATTCGATATGTTGTTCTTCATTCTAATACGATGTGGTGACTGATCTCCAGTCACAGGAATAAAGTAAATGTTTCATTGAAAATAAATCTGCTAATTTGTGGCAGTACTGCCTGCATATGTAACAAATGAGTTTGCACCTTTGACGTCGCATCGCAGAAGCGCCAGTACTCACAGCTGCCGGAGAAGTTCATGGGGTGCGTGATGGCGTCGTAGCGGTCTATGCTGAGCGCCACCAGGACGTACGTCGACGAGTACGTCACGACCGCCTGCAACACACACACACCACGAGGTCACTACCGACCAATCTGTGAGACACACACACGTGGCTGCGTTTATATCGTGCCGCATTCCATTCACATCGTGCCTGAGCACCGACCACGACATGCGGCTGGTTTCGTCAGAAATCTGTAGCGGTGGCTCTGCTATGTGGCACTAAGTCATTCTGACGCACCCTACAGTATTGATAATGGTACTATGAATTACCGAAACCAGTCTGCTAATTAATTTAAAGAAAAACTGTGTCTGTTCGGTGATTCTTCCTCTCCCACAGAATTGACTAACAGAGGCAGACCCAATGAAAGTACTCAAGATGTGAAAATGCATCAAAATCTGTAATTCACTTGCTACTGAAAGTAAACTGAACTTAGTGAATCAATATTATTTAATTTATTCTGCATTATTCAGCTTAATCTGAAAAACACTAAAATTATGTTAAGTATTTTCAAAATATGAACCGTCTTGATGAGACAAAGATTTGTAATGAAATTTGTCAAATTTAAGCGTGGGCTAGCAGTTGTGCAGGAAGAATCTCACTAGCACGATAAGTCTGGCTTACATAAATGTAACACACGTCTGTTTGTAATCTACGAGGGCATGCTGAAAAGTGATGCCTCACAATTTTCTATGTGAAAATTGGTAAAGATCTTTGAATGACAGAAACATTATTAACATTTGACATCTTTATTTGTCAAGTCTACTTTTTTTCGCAATCTAGTGTCACTGGCGAAGAACATATTTCTTCCAACCAGAGACTAGTTTGTTCATACCGTCACTGTCGGATGTTTGTCGACAGTGCCACCACCTCACCTCTGCTTGTACCGCTTCATTACTATCGAAAATAAGTCCTGGGAGGCGTTCTTTCTGTTTTGGAAACAGATAAAAATCGAATGGGGCCAAGTTTTTAGCACCACTTCTAACATTCTGCGTGGTGTCTGTTTGTTCCATATCGTGTCTCCCTACCACTTTCGCGCAACGACGCTCTGAGCATGTTTTTTTAGGGAATTGGCTAGTTTGTACCTGGGACCTGTTGCTGATAAGGAGACGCCAGACCACACATGACATGTAGAGTTCAGAAGAGTTCAGTGAGACTAGCGATGATATAACCAAATACTTAATGATTTAAGCGTCAGCTCCACTGCACTCCCTGTAAAACAATCTTAATACTAACTAAATTTAGTGGAAGGAGTTCAAGGCTTTCCTATTTTTAGTTAGCTGGTAAAATAACGTCGAAAAAGCAGTTAAGTTTACCATTGGAAATTTTATTCTACTCACAAAACATTGTTTATAAATTGCACTTTTGATAAAAGGAAATGTTTTAATACAGGATGATAAAAACCAACTGTGTGCAACAAAAATGTGAACGAATATTCCCTGAATGGGTTTCTAAGTTCTACAATTGATCGAAAGATGACCCATGCCACATCACATCTATAATCTAGGTTTAAATTAAGTTTCACGAAAGAGAAAACTATCAAAATGGTCTACAGTGACCCTCAATTATCTTTAATTACTTATCTAATTTGTCGTAAATTACAGTGGCTGATGTGGCTTCTCAATAACTATATAACAGAAAAATGATCGCGTTTCAGATTTTAACTTACGTAGCAAATGTGAATACCATGACCTTTAATTGACGACTCCCTCCTAACTTCTCCTTACTACAATTTACCGAAGTTGGTAAAAAAAACTATCTGGCTGTGTTTTCATCCGACCAATCAGGGTCTCAATGTTAACCTTAAGCTCCACTTACAAAAATTCTGTCCATCCAATGAGAAACGTTATACTTTTCGTGGTGGGGCAATGTTTTTTAACGTTTGCAAACGGAACAGAGACGCGAAAAAGTCTCACGCTAAAACTCTATGCTGTTCTTCTGGAGGGCTCTATCTTTTAACATGGGCTGGGGGTGGTCCTGGTGGTTGACTGGAGATTTGGGCAGTCCGTCCCTTATCGTAGGGCCTTCTAGCTTAACACGGTTCTGCTCTCGGCTTCTGTTCTTGTTTCTTCCCTCGGAACTGCGTCTGTTTCACGGTGGGAAGGTATGACATGCATTTAGGTGTTCTTGTGTTAGTCTGTGGTATTCCATTTGCTTACTCGTTGATCGTACTACTTTGGTTAATTTAACGTCAGGATTTATTCGTAGCTATGTGATATACTGCCGGATTTGCTTATCTTGTCAGGGTTTTCATGGAAGGTGTTGGATTTGCCTGACACCGTACACACTGCTTTCTCTATGATGAGCACAGACAACCCAGCGTCGCACATTACTGGTATCTATACAATCGTCACCGTACACAGCCTTCATTCCTCTATGGATTTCAATTGGAAGCACTCTTATTGCGGTTAGAAACTCGATTACAGCGCGTTTTCTCGCGCACTGACATAGTTACACATCTTTATGTTCCACGCTACAATTCGGAGCCATATAGCGGCAGAGGGTTTCAACTTGCGTCAGCGATGTGGGAGAGTTGACAATGTAATATACATGACGTTAATATCTCACACGATATTGAGAACAGAATAAAATTTTCGAAGAAATAGTTTTCAGTTTGCCATCGTACAAACGTCGATAAAAATGCAATTCACAATCTACTAAATTTCGGTAATAATGTTTACGAAAATGGACGTTTCGTAGGTAGAGTCAGTGGTTTATTCAGAAATAATTACATTCCAATAGCTCAGTCAACGCCACACCCCACGAAAGTGTCGCATTTATTGATGAATACGACGCTGATGACAGAACAAATAAGAATGGTAAAAGTGTGTGAGTTAACGGAAATGGAACGTCTGAGATGCAGAAACATTCGTGTTCGGTGGGTTACATGCGTTTTCATAGGGCGCTTAATGCTAGTTAATAAGGATCCAAGTGAAGACTTTCTGCAAAACTTCTATGGCGATTTGTAACGTTTTTATGGTGTCAAGCTGCATCATATTTGACGAGCAAACAGGGCAGAATTTCAAGCGAAAGACGCAAAGCTAACCGCGATAACGTAATATCATGTTCTGCGCACATTAGGCGGATGAAAGTGCATTTGGAGGTTGAAGGCGCATGCATGTAGGAAACTGTACGAGGCAACAAAGATCTAATAGTCTTTGTGAACAAAGATGTGGGGAAAAAATGGAAGACTTTTACTAAATTATTTTCTTTTCAGGCTAAGAGGGTTCCTGTACCATGTATTATACTATGTGGCATTTCCTAATCCTTACCATTACCAAACTTCGGGGGTGTACCGATTATAATTTTTAACCAACACTAGTAGCTTACCCCTTTGCCAGTCACGCAACAAGCTACAGGATAGCGAATCACAAAGCTACGAAGATGTGTATGGTTATTTATTGACTTGCCGCTGTATTGCCGAAAAGTCATCCAAAAAAGACCACTATTAAGAGTACTCTGACGCATTGTAATATCAGGAGCTTTAATTCATGTTGTGAAAATTTCAGGATAAGAGCTTGGTCACCACGCAGCTGTCTATTCTTAAGTTAATGCGTATGTGGGTACCTCCCCACAGGTTTGAGGTTGGTATGCCAGTGATGGCAGCAACCATTGAAACTGTCCACTAACAGCATTATATTCTTGAAGTCGATACATGGGGACACATCATCATGGAAGAGTGGGTGAACAGTGGGAAAGAGGGGGAAGAGAGGGAGGGGGATAAGGGGGGTCTTTGGCCACGAGTTTACAAGATTATATAGATTTCTATTATAGTTGTTCTTTATTAGAGTGTAAATTTTCAAGTGGTCAAGAGTAAATTCACAGATGAGGAGGGAGGGGGGGGGGGGAGGAGATACTGCTATCCACTTAATCTTACAACTGAATAACGTTAAACGGAATAGTCACCACAGTTTTCATAGTTGTTTTAAAGGAATTGCGTCAGTCAGATTCAGTTTTATGCAAATTCCCCACTATAGGATCTATGCCTAGGTCCGTAATTTCGCGTTGCCCACATAACTTCGTGCGCAATTACAATTTGAAGGGTAGATCTCAAAGACGTGGCCTGCTCCCACTTAGTTTCGAGGGACGAAAAGGTTAACCACGAGGGATTTCGCAAATTCTTAACACAGACATTGCACAATTACATAAGTATTACATGCATTGACGGGCTATAACGAAAATCATGTTGAATGTCCCCTTCTCTGGTGGGAACACATAGTCTGTGTGTGTGTGTGTGTGTGTGTGTGTGTGTGTGTGTGTGTGTGTGTGTGTCTGTGTGTGTCTATGTGTATGTGAGAGAGAGAGAGAGCGCTCGTGTGCGCCCAGGTAACTTTTTTAAGTCAGCCTCGTCTACAGATTTTCGTCAAATGATGCAATGTTATTGTTCCACGCAAACATGTTGAGGTTGCTGAGCTAACAGCGAGGTGGAGGAAGTATTCCACTGGTGAGATATGTTAAGATGAAAGTGAAGTGCTTAATTCTGTGTGCCTAATTTTCTGGGGCTCTTAAGTCGTTGTTAGAGACTAGTTTCCGAGGGTAAGCAGGTATTGGTAGCGTCTTATACTTTCCGGTCGCAAGTTGTCCGGATCTTGGGTCAATCTGGCAAGGGGGAAGCGCACCGATGCGCTCCGGTTTAACACTGTGCGAATGAAATTCCTGTCCAATTCACATTTTAACTGTATGTATGAATAAAAGTTCACCCTATCCCATTTTCTTTATCAGTGGTCTGAGTGAATGAAATTCCAACCCATCCAGTTCCTTAACAGTCTGTGCGAATGAATTCTGATCTGTTCCGCTCCATTCAGTTTACAACATGGTCTCCGTGAATAAAATACCGATCAGTTGCGTTCTGCTCCATTTGTTTTAACGGTATATGTGCATGAAATTTCCATCCGTTCCTTCCACTTCATTTTTAAAACGGTCTGTGTGAATGAAATTTCGACCCGTTCTGGCCCGTTCCATCCCGTTTTAATAGTCTATGTGAATGTTCCCATTTGAATTTCGATAACTGTATTTGTATTTGACATCATCCGTTGCAAGTGATCAGTTACGTATTTGGGTACAAAGTGAGACCAATGCTTATAATTGGTGTAGATGTTGATTAAGCACTGCGGACATCAACTTGCTTCCGAATTCCATTGATTAACAATCAACTGTAAGAATCTCGACGACATATTCGCAGGAAACCAGCTTCTTTGATTCGCTAAGTCTCAGATTTCGATCTTGGTTTACTTGCAGGACTTACATATTATTATACTACCATGCTGTCACCTTTGTCGTTCTCTAGTTGTTGTTGTCCACATGTTTTCTCTCAGGTGACTCGTTGTGGCGCTCTAAGCCGGTCGGCCTGTTGCACGGGTTCTCCAGTCGTTCTCGTCCTTCCCAGATTTGTCAGTACAAAATTATTATGCACAGTCCGACTAAGCACACCTTCCCCCCCCCCCCCCCCCCCCGTCCGGTCCACCGCTCAGGTACATCAGTAGGATTCTCTAGAATGTGCTTTACGAACTCACTTGGCCAACCATTAATCATCAGCTGCTCACCACACAACAAGAACGGTTGAGAATATGACAGCTCTTATTTGCCGGAACGTCTTACGAACCCCCCCCCCCCCTCCCTTTCCATTCTCTTTGCTTATCTGACAGCATACACCCAGCCCCGTGAGGGGAAGGGGGACGGAGATCTTCCAACAAATTTTACAAAGAAGAGGACGGTGTGCTTTTTATATGACTCAACCACTGGTTCTTTGAATTATGAATTATGACAGCAGAAAATGAATCGCTTAAGCTGAAATGACAATCACTAACAAAAGGACCAGGAAAAATTCTTTCACTATTGGCCGTCAACTGAGTCGTATCCATTCTCAGTGCTTGGAGGCAGTAAGATATGAAACACGTTCATTTCTGTACATTCCGCTAGACATTGTAAGTATGTAAACGTTCTGGTTTTGTGGCTTCGATGTCAGTGGCTCTGAGCATTATGGGACCCAACCCTCGAGGTCATCAGTCCCCTAGAACTTAGAACTACTTAAACCTAACTAACGTAAGGACATCACACACATCCATGCCCAAGGTAGGACTCGAACCTCCGACCGCAGCGGTCACGCTGTTCCAGACTGTAGCACCCAGAACCGCACGGCCACCCCGGCCGGCTTCGATGTCAATACCGTAGTAGTTGCGATAACGGTTATCGCTCACTTTATATAGCACGGAGCTGCGATGCGTTTTTGCCGCGCGGGATTTGCCGAGCGGTCTTGGGCGCTGCAGTCATGGACTGTGCGGCTGGTCCCGGCGGAGGTTCGAGTCCTCCCTCGGGCATGGGTGAGTGTGTTTGTCCTTAGGATAATTTACGTTAACTAGTGTGTAAGCTTAGGGACTGATGACCTTAGCAGTTAAGTCCCATAAGATTTCACACACATTTGAATATTTTGCGATGCGCTTGGGTAATACACCGTTATACGGATGTCGCATCTTGTACTTTAACACTTTACATACTGGACGAGCCGCCCTCGTTAGGAATCAGAGAACCCTGCCCACTGGAACATGTTAGTATGATTGATAAACTGGCCACTTCCGAAATGAACTATCTACTCGAGTAGAGTTTCCCGTGCACAAGAACATGCAACTGATCGAACCTAATCTGACAACTAAAAATATGAGGCAGTTCTATGATTTCCCCCAGTGGAGCTGCCCCCACACTTCCCGTGGGAGATCCTCCGATAGCAGTGTTCTGCAGTCACAGATAGAAACGTCACTGACAGTGAGAGTTTTAATCAGGTCTAGAGGCGTTCTTCGACAGCAGAAGGGTGCCAGCACGATAGCTCGGCGTGTTTGGTCAGGGAATTTGTCCACCATCTGCAGTAAAAATGGCGAGTGAAGGTTTTATCGATGTAATTTGAAAGATATGTTGTGACACAAGAAAGTCACTACTCGAAATAAGAAGGAAGCCCATATTAGAGTTCCTGTTGTGCACAAATTTTCAACTGTAACCACAGGTTAGAGGGGCAGCATATCTGAACCTTTCGCACAGGTATCATTTCATATCCTTGAATCTTCACTTATTTCATCCACATCAGTCCATTTGCTTTGATTAATTAAATGTAAAATTTCTATTTCAGTGATTATAATTGATATCAATATTAATGTAGTATGTTAGGGTGCCTTTCTGGACGTATAGTCTTCGCCTTACGGTCTCGAAAATTCAGTTCGTCATGAGACTTTGCTGGTTAGTAGTACAGCTCAGATGTGTCTACCCATAAAAGTTGTGAAGTGACTAAACAAAATATTCCAAGGAAAATAGCTCTAAAGTGTTACATAGAGCTAATATACTGATCAGTTCATACGCTGTGGGTCAAATGGTTCAAATGGCCTCAACACTATGAGACTTAACATCTGAGGTCATCAGTCCCATAGACTTAGAACTACTTAAACATAACTAACTTAAGGACATCACACATTCGTACCCCAGGCAGGATTCGAACCTGCGACCGTAGCAGCAGTGCGGTTCGGGAGTGAAGCGCCTAGAACCGCTCGGCCACAGCGGCCGGCCATATGCTATGGCAGCACAGAGAAATGGCTGAGACAGCAGCGTGTTCGCTTGCCGCATGGGCGATCCAGGACCCATCATACGTTCAGGTAACTCTTTACATTGTTTTTTTCGTAATTGTTCTCAGTACGCTCTCAGTGATTCTGGAAAAGTCCCACCACTAGTATTTGTTTGTTTCCAAGAAGTAAAAAACAGTAAATGAATATGCGGAAAAATTTAAAAATGTCGTAAAAACGTCTTCTAAATCTGGGAAGCTAATGACATGACTGCATATTGACTTTCTCAACCGTATTTTGAAGTCTGATGTGGGAGAAGAACAGTTTCTATTAACTGACTTTTGGAGTGGAGAAGAAAATTCTGAATTATGTGACGAAATATTTCAGGACGACGAGAAATCATCGATATATACAATTAAACTGATTCCTCCAAAAGGTACTCCTCCTGTTCAACCTTGTGATATCTATTTTGATGTGCAGGTAAAAGTCTAATAAGGCTTCTACAAGACTGTACTTATTAGATTCAAAATAATACAGAAATAAATTCCCGTGAAGTCTGTATAAAAATACAATCAATAGCGCACCACCAGCGGTAGCTGAAAATTTTTAATAAAATGATCCAGTATGCCCGGTACACTTCCACATTGTCTGATAAGACAGGTTTTCATGAATGTTAACGGAGTATGTTTTCCTACAAGTATTTTAAAAAAAAGTTGTTCGTGTATAATATAGCTCATAAACTGTGCAAGATTTAAAAATACTTTTGGTTTTCAATGTTTTTATGAGGATTATCATTCTGGTACTTGTATATAAAACACGAAATTAACAAATACAGGTGATACCGTAATTTTCTATATAAATAAAACTCTCCCCAAAATTTTGTTAGAGTGGTAATTAAAGCTTTAATTTCCCGCCATTAAAATGCATTTCAAATGATCCTATTGTTTAAAATGAAAGTATTAATTGTAATTTACATTTTGTGTTAATTAGCTGCAAAAGTCATTTCATAAATTAAATAAAATTCTTCATCATCTAATTAATAATATTTTAGGCCATCAATGTTATTTAAAAGTTGTTACAATTTTTAAAGCAATTAAAGAAAAAACAAATTACAATGTTACCCGGAGGAATTATCTAACCTGGATCGGCAGCGTTGCAAACGAGTATGGTACAGGCGCAGCCATTTCGCTGTGCTGCCAGAGCGTATAAAGTACCCGGTATATGAGCTACGTGTAAAGCTGCAGAGCCCTTATTCTCGGAATCTTTACGAGTTTTATGAGTGGACACTCCCCGAGGTTTAGTACTAACTTGTGGAGTCTTATACCGAACTGAGTTTCCGAGACCGTAAAACCTGATAAACACTGTGGCTATGATCAAAACTTCTGGTTAGGTGAGTGGAACGCAGAAGAGAATTTTAAGAACATCAAACGTCTGTGGTCTTCATTCAGAAACTTCTGACAAATATTTTGAAACAAAAATTACTATTTAACGTGTTTATAAATCCAATATTGAGTAATCCAACTGACTGTAATGATTTACACTACGGAAGACTTTCATTAACAAAGCCGCAAGGAAGAATGCGAAAATGACATGGTTTCAGTACGTTGATATACAGTTCAGGTGGGAAATAGATTTTCCAGACAGCTTCCTCGCCTGTTTGTGCGTGCAGAAATGGTGTACATTAAACAGCCAAAATCAGGTTACTACAGAAATTTAGTATTACTAATGTCGGCTCAAATGGTCAAATGTTTAGGGGCGCTTGGGAAAAGGCTACGAAACGATTACGTAATTTTCTCATATCGTGAGTGGGATGACAACTTTGTTGCTTCAGTTGTTTCAGAATGAATTACAGTGGTATCGCATCCATTTCCAATGCTCGGAAATGGGTGGACCTCAGACTAAACGTTGACAACCGGTGATGGGTCGTAGACTTTGTTAATGTGACTGTAATGTCCAAGGCTAATTATTTCGCCGTATGGCGTTTTCAGAGGAAAAACTTGTACTGTACACAGTGCAGTAGAAAACTTGAATTTTTAATGCGGTGTACGTTATCGCCAATCGCCATGACGCTGTCTACAAACCTGAGCCGTATGTATCTGTTGACGCAGCCGTCTAATCCCTCCCGCCACTCACGCTAATCTCTCATGCAATCACGGACGTGCCGCCCCAACTACCTAAGCGGATTACATTTTCAGATTTCCGCTGCTTTCAAACCACACCGGCTGATTCTAGCTGAAATCTGAGCCACACACAGAGACACTGGAAAGTATAAATACTTCTTGTTAACGAATACTTTCATCCGATAACGATACTTCTTCCCTTGACACTTTTCATCTGATACTTCCACTGTCAATACTTTATACCAGGTATAAAATCGAATGATCCTAGTAATATCTGATTACATTTTTGTCATCAGAAAAATGGACTGAGGCTTTATTTGACGACATTTGCACTACCCCTGTGTGATAAACCTGTAAAGCAATGGAGGAACGTGAAATATTCATTCCATAAGGTTATGCTGTATGACACAGCCAACATACATCTGATAATTCCAGTGGCATCAGTGCCCCCTGATCGTATATTTTCAAGTGCAGTCCGCACGTTGACAAAGTAACGTAACACATTATCTGCGAAATGACTGAATAAAATACTGTTTCTGAGTGAAGAGGAAGTTGCGGTAAGATTAGATTTATTTACTTTTGGCATTATTCAGGTGTTTTTCTAATAATCCGTTTTTTAATTTCATATAAAATGTTTCAAAACTTTTAAGACCTATAATGTGCCATGAAAGGCATCGATATCTGAAGGCAGAAATATTGTTAGACACTTTTGTGAGTATCCTAGCAGTGAATGTACTACTGCTTTATTTTTGAATCATAAGTCTTCTGACTGATCTAATGCAGTCCGCCACGAATTCCTCACCTACACCAGCGTCTTCAACTCATAGTACCACTTGCACACTACCTCCTTATTATTTTCTGGTTGTATTCCAATCTCTATCTTCCATAAAGTTTTTACCCTTTACAGCTCCCTCCAGTACCATGGAAGTTATTCTCTGATGTCTTAACAGATGCAGTATCATCCTGTTTCTTCTTGTCAGTGTTTTCCATATGTTCATTAATTCACCAATTCTTATCTTATAAGTCCACCTAATTTTCAACATTTTTGTGTGGTAACATATCTAAAATGCTTTTGTTCTATTCTTTTCCAGTTTTCACACTCTCCACAATTTATTAGTACTCAATTCTGTGCTCCAGCCGTACATTCTCAGAAATTTATTCCTCAAACCAAGGCCAATGTTTATGCCGATAGATTTCTTTTGGCCTGGAAAGCCATTTCAGCCTGTGCTAGTCTCTTTTTTGTGTCCCTTAACTTCTTCTACTTTCGATTATAATTTTTTTAAATTCTGACGCGAATTCTGGCTCCCCAATTCTTTCATATCGATTCCAATTTCTTTTCCTATCACGTCATCAGACAAATCCTTCCCCTCAGAGAGACCTTCAATGTACTCTTTTCACTCACCCATTCTGTTCTCTGCGTATAACAGTGGGAGTCCCATTCCATTCTTCATGTCACCACCTTTGCTTTTAATTTCACCGAAGCTTGTTTTGACTTTTGTATATGCTGAGTCAATCCTCCTGAATATAATTTCTTTTTTTAATTCTTCACCCCTTTTGCTGCAGCCGTTTTGCCTTGGCTGCCTTGCACGTCCTATTTATTTCATTCATAAATGATTTACATTGCTATATTCCTGTCGTTTACCTGAGCACCTTTGTACTTCCTTCTTTCACCGATCGACTCAATTACTTCTTCTATTGCCCAGGTTCCTTCACAGTCACCTTTCTTGTACCTATGCCTGACTGTCAAACATCTGTGATTGCCGTTTCTGTAGATGCCCACGCCTCTTCAACTGAACATCCGCTTCTCGTATTCCTTACCTCAGTGTCCACAACATTAGCGAATTTCAAGAGTGGCTCACCATTCATAAGTACTTCAGTATCCCTCTTTCTTCCATACAGCTTTTCTTCTCGTACGATTATTTTGAACTTCAGACTACTCTTCATCACCACCACATTGTGATCTGAGTCTATATCTGCTCCTGGGCACGCCTTACAATCCTATATCCGATTTCTAAATGTCTGTCCAACTATGATATAATCCATCTGCAACCTACCTGTGTCTCCAGGTCTTTTCCAAGTACCTATAAATCGTGCTGTTGTGCTTACTGAACAAAGTATTCGCTATTACGATATGAAATTTATTACAAAACTCACTTAGCGTTTCTCCACTCTCAGTTATACTGCCAAACCCATATTCTCCCGTAACCCCTTCTTTTACTTCTTCTCCTACAACCGCGTTCCATTCCACCAACATTATTGGATTTTCATCTCTCTTTAGATAACGAATGACCCGTTGGATATCCTCCTATACATTCTCTGTCTCTCTTCACCCTCTGCTTGCGTTGTCGCCAAGTTTTCGTGTACTTTCACTGTCGGAGTTGGTTTGCTCTTGATTCTGATGGGAACAACATTGCCAATGGAATGTTCACAGTAACTCATTCTCTGCCCTATCCTCCCACTCATAATACACCATGATCAAAAGTATCCGGACACCTGGATGATAATGCTGGAATTCAATATGGTACTGGCTCACCCTTAGTCTTGATGACAGGTTCCACTCTCGCAAGCATACATTCAGAGTACTGCACTGAGGAGAGGTATCGACGTCGGTCGGTGAAGCCCTGCGTTCCAAAACATCCCAAAGGTGTTCTATAGTATTTAGGTCACGAATCTGTGCAGGCCACTCCATTATAGGGATGTTATTGTCGTGTAACCATTCGGCCAAAGGCTGTGCATTACGAACAGGTGCTCGATCGTGTTGAAAGATGCAATCGCCATCCCTGGATTGATCTTCAACAGTAGGAAGCAAGAGGGTGTTTAAAACATCAATGTAGGCCTGTGCTGTGACAATGTCACGCAAAACAACAAGGGGTGCAAGCCCCCTCCATGGAAAACACGATCATACCATAACACCACCGCCTCCGAATTATACTGCTGGCACTACACATGCTGGCAGATGATGTTCACCGGGCATTCGCCATACCCACATTCTGCCACCTGATCGACACATTGTGTACCGTGATTCGTCACTCCTCACAACGTTGTTCCACTGATCAGTTGCCCAATGTTCACGCTCCTTACACCAAGCGAGGCGTCGTTTGGCATTTAGCGGCTTTATGTGTGGCTTATGAGTAGCCGCTAGACCATGAAATCCAAGTTTTCTCACCTCGCACCTTATTGTCATCGTACTTGCAATGGATCCCGACGCATTTTGGAATTCCTGTGTAATGATCTGGATAGATGTCTGTCTACTACACATTACGACACTCTTCAACGACCCTCTTCAACTGTCTGCGGTCTCTGTGAGTCAACAGACGAGGTTGGCCTGTACGATTTTGTGCTGTACGTGTCCCTTCACGTTTCCACTTCACTATAACATCGAAAACAGTGGACCTAGGGATGGTTACGAGTGTGTAAATCTCGCGTACAGACGTAAGACACCCAATTACCTGACCATGTTCGAAGTCCATGAGTTCCGCGGAGCGGAAATTACTGGGGATATATGGGCCACATTGATAAACGAAACAGGGGAGGCAGGCAGAAGAACCTCAAAGTGGCTGCAAGTAAGTGATGTGAAAGGCTCATGTGAATTCCTTCTCACAGTAGTTAAGTACAAAACAAATATTCTGCTCTAACATGGACGAAATCGAGTATTCCTGCTGAAGTGGGGCAGATTTTAAAGATGATTCCGGCTGATACGAAATACTCAGAGTCCGCCTGAAATTGTCGTCATAGGACCATTTGCAGAGACAGGATATGGGCAACGTACAGCAGGTTTGGTGCGACGTAGGTGTTGATGTAGGCTACTCGCTAGCGCAGATTCAGGTTGTGGTGGAGGTTGTATTGAATGTGGGCTCATGTCCTCTGGCGCAAATGGTGGCAGGTGGATGCCACCGTACGATGGGTATGTCCAGCGAATGTGCTAACCCAGTAACAGAGTTCGTCCACTGTGGGCAGTGGCAGCGCCCTTCGTCTTAGAGGCTTCATTGAGGACACTTCCCAAGGTTCTTCCATACTGTTACAACCGTGCCATGGCATTATGTACTTTCATAGGTGTAAGTACCAGGAACAGAAGGTTGTCGTTGTATGCCAAACAAACGGAAGGCATGTTGAGTCTTGGTAAGGTGAGGTAGGGGCCTCCAATAAGGCTCTAAAGGGCGATTGAGAGCATCACAGTGGACAGGGGAGTTTTGGAATCAGCTCTGTTGGATACTTGACGTGGCACTGGTAAGCAGGCATCTCAGGGTGTTAACGAATGGCGGAGGGAAACCCGTACTTATCGGCACCGACGGAAGGAACTGACGTCGGACTATATCAAAGGCATTGTCGAAGTCGATTGATACCACTGCCACACAGAGGCAGTGGGTCCTGGTGAATGCAACAAGATCACGACATTCGCCAGTCGCAGTTTGTAAGCTGGCACCATGGCCATGAGATATGTTCTCTAGTGAGGGATTGAGGGCAAAAGGCGGAATAGACACTATAGTCCGCACTGAGAAGATCAAGCTAGCGAAAGTTTGTGGTCTCAAGATCTTAGGGGGGGGGGGGGGGGGTTAGGTATCGGAATTAAAATGCCAGTCACAACGGTTCCTGGCACAGGACAGTTAGGGGTGAGCAGCTCCTGGAACATTGCAGTCTACCACTGGTTCATCAGTGCCTTTGGCGATAGCGTCTGCCACTTCATCTGTAGTAATTGCCGCCGCCAGGAATGTTGCTTCTGTTGTATCGAGAGTAACCGCCTGATCATGAGCTAAAGTATCAATATTTTTCGTTCCAGTTGGTTTTCCCACGTCACAACCATCTTTCGTACTCTTCAATTTTGGTACCGGTGTCATAAGGTGGTGAAGAATTTAGAGGTTCTGGATCTACCTTTGTACGACATTCCTGGCACATCCCTATGAAATAACATTTTCTATATGTTGTGTGAAATTATAGATACTGAACACATTTTCTTGTAAACATCGTAATTTTAATGGACGGCAGACTAACAGTAGAGGTAGACGTGTCTATGGCTCTATGGTCACAAGCTAGCAACATCTGATGCTGCATACACAACGTTGTCATTTGTACATATTAACATTTCAGCACAGAAATTTACTTTCTTCACCTGTCAACAGTTACAATGCAAAGAATGAAATATATTACACCATTCCACAGCTTCAATGACTGAATCAAGTGAGGAATCATATTGAGCTCTTGGTTGTAACTTGGTTCGAATAAAGATGGGTGGATAAGCTATATTGCTATCTGACAGTGAATTTCTTAACCTGAATCAGTTAGCGTAAAACAGTTCCTTTTCTTAGTAAACATCCACAAATGTGTTAACCAAAAATATATTTAAAATACCACCTATTTCGGAGAGATGTTTGAGATAATGTACGTTTCTCATGTATGAACGACGGCGCCTTTTGGCTCACAACTCATTTGTGAGTACGTACGTACGTGGCTACCACGTGGCCCCAGTCTCTGCAGCACTGCTTGCCTTTTCGCTCTGCAAGTCTATACTTCCACTATCCCTTCCCCACTGTCTTTTCATTGCGCGGTCTTTCTAGTGTAGACCCCACTTTGTCTTAGTACATGATTTAGGAGCCTAATTTTCTGTTTCACCTCCAGTGCCCTTTACACATTTTCATTAACATACACGTAATCTCCACTGTTGGATTTGACCTGACAATGTCCATGCTACAGGTATGACGACATCGCCCACTACGAGACCGTACTCTCGCATGTTGTGGCTCCTACAACGAGCCCTCAGGGCCACATGACTACACCTGTCCTCCTGATGGTTGGGCGTCTCCTCCTGCTGCTTCCCTCCGCCCACTTTAGAAGCAGTGATTCCCCACCCATCAGGAACGCCAGTCCACATCCTCTAGCTTGAGATGCATGACAATTGTCTGGCTTCTCACTCTGGAAAGGGATCCTTGGGCACTCCCTTCCAAATTTTCTGCTGGTCTGCAACCAGATACTATTCAGTGGCTGAAGAAGTCACAGCCTGCTGGTCATAAATCTTCGTGATCGTCAGTCCCTGAAACTAATTCAGAGAAGCCTCCCCTGTCATCAAATGGTTCAAATGGCTCTAAGCACTATGGGACTAAACATCTGAGGTCATCAGTCCCGTAGACTTAGAACTACCCGAGGCAGGATTCGAACCTGCGACCATAGTAGCAGTACGGTTCCGGACTGAAGCGCCTAGAACCACTCGGCCACAGCGACCGTCTCCCTGTCATCCAAACCCCCTAAAGAAAAGAAAAACAATTAGAAGTCTTCCAAGATAAAGGAAACTATGATGGTCCTCACACCACCAGGTATCACATGTTCAGCTACTGTGACCATGGTAGCAATCGCTGTGGCCCCTGAAGCTGCAGATCACACCATACAACATATTTCGGAGCCTATATGTCTTGGTATCATACCCCCTCAACCAGTGGCAGTAGGTGATTCAGGGACATCACCTACCTCCTTGTCCCTTTCATACCTTCACAGTACATCGACACCAGGATTCTCCAGTAGAATTACAATGGCTCTTTCCACCGCCTTTGTGGCTATCAATGATGTTTTAAGAATCATCACAGTTGTGACAGGGTGTGAATTGGAGTTTGCACATATGTTCTGAACTCTGTATACAGCGAACTTTTGTCTCTTAATACAACTGTTGAGGCTGTGGCTGTTTAGGTAAGGGCATTACAGAATTTTACCATCTGTAATGTTTATCTTTCTCCCAGTGGTGGAGTGCCTAAGAACATTGTCTGCATTGGTTTCTCAGCTCCCCTCTCACGTTTCCCATCTTGGGCGAATTAAATGTCCAGGACGACGGTCACTGACAATGATAACGACATCGGAAACTTATTGGCAGCTCCCGACTTATCTCTGGTGCCTCCACTCACTTCAGTGTGGCACATGGGACTTATTTGGCCATTGATTTTTCTATTAGCAGCCCTAGTCTTCTCCCATCCACCCACTGGAGGCTCCATGATGACCTGAGTGGTAGCGACCACTTCTCAATCTTCATCTGTTCTGGATAGGTTCTCCACAATACCAATTGGGATGCTTACACGTACACTGTCGTTCTGAGCTCCCCGCTAAATGGAAAGATCGATTAGGCTGTCCAAAATGCAACCGCTGCCATTTTATCAGCAACCGACTTAGCGATCCCCTATTCTTGGAAGCCAACTGACAGAAACCATAGCTAAATATTTTTCTCTGCGATATGCTCTGGCCACTGCATCAGAGAACTATCAACCTGTCTTTCGCCTTCTTAAACAGTGGATGCAGCGACTGCACTTATCTTTCACTACATACCACCTGGAGCTCTATAATGTTCCATTCAGTGAGTGGGACTTCTTCAGTTCTCTAGCCCTTTGCCCTGATACAGCCCCAGGGCCAGAAGACAGCCACAACCAAATGGTTAGTCTCCTACCAGTCGACTGTTAGCATCATCTCCTTAATCTTCAACTGTATCTGCAGCAGGGGTGAATTTCCATCGCAGTGGCGAGAAAGCACAATCGTCCCTATACTGAAACTCGGTAAGCAGCCCCTGGAGATGGACAGCTATCACCCAACTAGTCTCAGAAATATTGTCTGTAAGTTACTCGAATGCATGGTGAGCAAGCGCCTGGGTTGGTTCGTTGAGTCTCGAGACCTTCTGACTCCATTCCACTGCCATTCTACTGCTGATAATTTGGTTTGCCCGGAATCTACCACCTGGACAGTTTTGACCGATGTAAGCAGCTCATTGCTGTCTTCTTCGACCTACAAAAGGCTTATGACATCACATGGTGACTCCACAACCCTGCTACCTTACACGTATGGGATATTTGGGGCTCGCTTCCGATTTTTGTCCAGAACTTCTTGTTGCTACATACTTTCCAGGTTCGATTTGGTGCTTCCCAGAGTATCCTCCATATCCAAGAGAATGGGGTTTCACAGGGTTCTGTATTAAAATTCCCTCTCTTTTTAATGGCCATCAACGGTGTTGTAGCTCTGGGACATTCAGTGTCGCCCTCCTTGTATGTCGACAATTTTTACTTTTACTATGGCTCCTCTAGCGTGGTTGTAGCTGATCGCCGACTGCAGTATAGGCCTTCACCCATTGCTTTCAGTTTTCCGCTGCAAAGACTCGTTTCATGCACTTCTGTCACCGTAGTACTGTTCAGCCACAACCAGAACTGAACCTCGACGTGGTGGAGACGTATCGCTTTTTGTTGCATCATCTGTTGTGGTTCTCCACCCAAGGGGTTTTGAATGGTACGATGGTGAGCAGTTAGAATCTGCGGGTCGGATGAACTCTTGCGCATGCTAAGCCGGTTTACCTCTGCTATCTTGAGGCGATAGTAAATGGCTTTTCGGAACGCAGACCTCGTCCTTTGAAGATAGTGTTTCGAGTTGGCTGTGATGGCGCTGGGACACTGGGAATTTGCCTGCGCCGAGCGTGTGGAGATTTTGAGTACCAAGTAGTTACCGATTCATCAAATATTTTTGGTGAAGCTCTTCGTGTGTCTTCTGCGCCTTGTTTTGTTAAAGTCGGAGTGCTGCAACTAGTTTCTCCTTCCTGGAAGATCTGCTGTGTTTGCTTCTTTAGGGGGGTCCACTCAGAAAGAACTGAAGTTTACTTTAATTGAAGCAGCTCTGTTTCATTACAGAGATTAACCGCAACTGTTCGTGAAATATGTGAAAGTTGCGTGGTCAATGCTACACAACTAGTGGAGTTACATTAATCAGAACTGCCTCTTTGAATTGGTCATATTTCGAGTGGCTTACCGTGGATCATGTTCAGGGCTGAACTGTGAGGTGTTCTTTGTTTTAAATACAGTGATGTTTCATTTAATCTGAATGCCTTTTCACTGTAATCATTTTAGTTAAGCATTTGCCAAAACATTTTAGTGGGGTTAGTGTAATTTAATCAGAGTGCATTTTCATTCTTATCATTTCAGTTAAGCATTTGTAAAACCTTTTAAACTGTTGAGCCTAATTTTGATCATAGTGGCTTTTCACTGTAATCATTTTAGTTGGGTAGCTGCAAAACATTTTAGTGGAGTGGTTAGTTGGCCCATTGAGAGATTTTCTATGGTAAATTCTGCTAAAACGAGAATTTACTTTTCCACTGTAGTTGCAACGGACAATCTGGTAAACCAAGTTTGAGATCTGAGGTTTGGTTGCTCAGCTATTTGAAATAGTGGAGTTCACGTTAGTAAGAGCTGCCTGATTCGTTACTTATGTCTAGTGTTTTGCTGAAAAACACGTTAGAAGTACGTGATTGAATTTTCTTACATTTCAAAATAGTGTTTAATGACTGTTCCTACTGCATAATTAGTACAAATAACTGCCAATTAATTTTGTGGGCATTTAAGCCTTATTGGTTTTCTCATTTCTGTAATTAGAGTGCTACCCAGTTGTTAAGTGCTTTATTGCTATTATGATATTCGCTGTTTGGGCAGATGTTTGTTTTTCTTATTAATTTATGTTTTGCTCTCAAATGAAAATATAATGAAATACGTGCCGCCCTTTGTAAGCTAGTGCACTGTTATTAGTTTTTGAGGGTTAATTCTTAGTCTCTTGTAGTTCACGTTCTATGGCACCTAACCAATCCGGCAGCATACCCGCGGATGGCGAGCTCACATTGCGCATCCTGTCAATTGGGTTATCTCACTTGTCGTGTGGATGAACTGTATCTGTATAACCTCTCCTGGTTCTGAACTTATGTCATCAACAGACATATCGCGTTTCTTGTGTTGCTACTGTTTATTGTTACCACATTTGCTGGAACCATTTAAGATATTATATTTAAAAGCTAATTGAAAAATTTTGTAAATGTTAAGGCTATGGCCAACCACTTGGCAGTTTTGGTTACCAGGATGCCATTTTTGGAAATGCAGGCCCCAGAACTGGCCCTGTGGTCGACTCTACGCTACCACCTGTTGAATGTCTGCAGCTCAGAATAGTTGACTCTGGTTTCCCCAAGCAGGGGTCAATAAAGGAGACCACGACCATGTGGCAGTCTATACTTTATGCTTCTCACAGGGAGTCTGTCAGCTAGGGGTTGGTCATGCTCGGCTGAGCGACAGACACGTTCTCCAACGTGAGGACCCACTTTACTGTCTATGTGGTGCCCGCCTGACGGTGGTCCATATCCTACTAGACAGCCCAAATTTGGTTGCTTTGCGACGATCTCTTAAGCTTCCTGACACGAGTACCTCTGGTGGTAGTGGACGACAACAGAGCAGCTGACCTAGTTTTATGTTTCACTCACTGAAGTGGTTTCTACTCATGTCTCCGAGGTGGGGCACTTCGGCCTCGCCGGCCGCGGTGGTCTCGCGGTTCTAGGCGCGCAGTCCGGAGCCGTGCGACTGCTACCGTCGCAGGTTCGAAACCTGCCTCGCGCATGGATGTGTGTGATGTCCTTAGGTTAGTTAGGTTTAAGTAGTTCTAAGTTCTAGGGGACTAATGACCACAGCAGTTGAGTCCCATAGTGCTCAGAGCCATTTGAACCATTTGAACCTTCGGCCTCGTTATCCACCTGAGGAGGCATCCCTCGCCTGGTATGGCCCAGGGGCCTCAAGGTCGCCCTTGCTTTGAAGTCTGGTCTGGCTCCTGCCCGTCCTGCCATTTTTGTCTCCTTGTTCTTTTATGTTTGTCGCTTTTAATATTTTACCTTTCCTGAAATTTTACCACCTTGCCTGTGCTGCTCATTTTCTTGGGCTAACAGAGGGTGAGGTGGTGCTGGTGGAAAGCAGACGGTGCATTTCCCACCACATACTATGCTCCAGGGAGCTCCACCTGGTTTTTGGGCAAAGCGGCTTGCCCACCTTACCTCCTCTCACTCCCATCCTACTTTTTTTAAATTTTATCTCTGTCTTATTGTATTTTGCTTACAGTTGGGCTTCCATGATTTGCCTTTTGTATCCATCTCCTGAGGATTATTTCTGGTGCGATACATATAGGATCAAGGGACTAATGACCTCGCAGTTTGATCCCTTTAACTTCAACAACCAGCCAGCCAACAAACCAACCAACAAAGAATGTTATACTTCTTGCATAATCATAACGATTTAGTGGTACCGATGGTTGCTCTCTAAGACCAGTGGTTTTTCTGGTTATTGTTTCCCAGTGAATTCAATCGAACATACGTAAAGGACGTTATCGGTTTGATTGTATACACCTTCTGATTAATGAGTCGACAAAAAAATAATAATTTAAAAACCACCTATTTTGGTAAGATATTTCAGATAATGCACATTTCTCATACAAGAACGACGTACTACTTATTCACTGATTACGTTTTATCGGTACCAACGGTTCCTCACCAAGACCAGTGCTTTTTCTGGTTACAGTGTTCTAGTTGAACATTAATTAAACGTGTGTGAAGGGTACTATAAATTTGATTGTATACACCTTTTTTTTCGTAACTAAAATTTAATTTTACTGCTGTGGTAAATGACTGTATGACACATTTAACGAAGACTGGATGTGCTCTTTAATAGTTGTGGAGTAGAATTCATTATTTACTTGAAGGACACTAGGTGGCTACATTTTAAACGTGTTCATTGCTCCTTCTATTGCGTAGTGTAACAACGCAACACAGCTAAAAAAAACCATATTTATAGTCAATTTGCTGATCAACAGAAAGGAAGGCAGTTTAAATGCACGTCAGTGATGAAGTCATTTTCTTCTAACCCATATTTCAGAAGGTCTGACTCATGTACTGCCTACCCTAAGTAAAAGTCTGTCACTGCAACGTTGCAAGATACACAGTATCCTTTGGTGGACAATATCCATTTATAAAATCGAAAATATATGTTCATTACCTGCACTCTATTTTATTCTTTTAAAACGTCACGAATGCTCTGAAGTCAATACTATCACAATTTTTTTCTTTCTACATATAAAAACTGTTAAGATATTTGAGTGTTATTTTTACTTTCTGTTTTTCTGATTTCCATTTACATCTTTATGCACACTGATGTGTGCATTCAAATGTTTCCAGGCATTCTTGCGTTTGGCGCTTACGTGTGTAGCCTAAATTCCCTTTGGCTTGCACCATTGCAGGTTTCTTGCTGTGAAACACAACAAAATTTTCCATCAGTAATGTTTGGATTCTCTTTGATAAATAGGTCACTCGGCAAAGCAAGCTGAAGTATTCTCATATGTGGGATACTCACCCACTACACATCAATTCATACATTGCTGCATGCATAGCAATTACTCATTGACAGTACTTTTGCTTGACAAGACTCCTCGCACACTACCGCAGTACCAATATTTATTTAATGTGTACTGTGTGTGAATAAACCACTGGCTGTTTGAAATCTGATGCTTCTGTGAGTATAATTATTCTAGCAATTTCCTTATTATCCTTGACTTCCAGTTCTGTGGAGATGTAGCTATGAGGGTTTGATAATCCTTTTTCCTAGTATTGTTCACAACATCTCAGAAATTGCTGTTGTAATGCTCGCCTAACTATAATTGCTCTTGGATCAACATCGGCGTCAGTGTTACTGAGAAATTTTGAATCCATTCTGACCACTGGGAATCGAAGCTTAAGGGCTTGGGTGGTGGCTATTTAGGGCTGCTGCTTGAATGATGAACGTAATTTATCTTAGTCATGTCGGATGAACGAATGACGAATTTAAATTAAAAAAATCTTTATTTACTTTTTGACAAAAAGACAATTCCTTTCACATGCAGGAGAGCGATATTAGTTTCATGCAAGCTATGTTATGTAGGAACCTCACCCCTTTGATTTTGTCGATAGCGCGCCAACAGCGCAATCAGCTTTGTTGACAAAACAGAGCTCGTATTATTAGCTCACATTAATGATTTCACTGTTCTGTAATGTTATACCCTCCCAGCAAAAAGAGGGGCACCACAACACAATAATGACTGTATGGGGTGATTGAAATATGATCGTTTCTGGTTAGGCTTTACCTTGATAGTTATCGATATGGAATGAAACAAGTTTGCTGTTATCTGTCACTGTTTATTTACACCGATAACGCGTTTAGAAGTTTTAAGCCTCAATAAGGCGGATTTAAGTGTGTTAGTACGACATGAGTGTTGTGTGAAGATTTTCGGATAACCTATGGCACTGTCCAGTGAAGGAACAAACTATATAAACCAAACTACATAAAATTGACAGAAAATGATTTCTACAGCATTTGAGGTATTTATTCCAACGCATGTACTCATCACCTCAACCAAAAGGCTACACAGTCCTTTAAAACTTCTTCTGAAATAACTGTGCTGTTATGCTACATATTATTTACACTTCAAGGTAATTTTTCTGTTTAGCTATATGACATCCAGTCCATCATCCAGTCTAGACATCATGTTTGTTTTCAAAATGTGACGGTTCATATGTGATGTATTACTACAAAGAAAAGCCTGTGACCACAGGAGGTATTCTGTTTCAGTTGTTTTACTTTCACATTTATATTTCTTAGTTTTTGGTTAGAAACCTTTCCAAAATCATGTTCTGAAATATTGTTTCTCTTTCTCCACTAGAAAGCGGAACTGGTGACCCTGAAGTCTTAACACAACACACACTCGTGCTAACAGATGTAAATCCACTGATGATAGAGGTTTAAACCTTCGAAACGCGTTGTGGATATAAGTAAGCCGTGAACAATTTTAATAAATATTTTTGGAAAAGTCATAAAATTTTTTTTTAATTTTTTGTTTTTAAAATTTCAGTTTTAATCACACCACGTATATTACAAGAACATGGTCTTGTAACAAACGTGGTGTGATTAAGACTGAATTTTAAAAACTAAAAATTATAAGTAATCCGTGAATGATAACAGTAAAAGGTGAACGGTATGTTACGTGAATCATTCGTCTCTTCTTGATAAAAAAAAAACCTTTATAATGATAAATGAATGTGGGTCTTAAATTGTCATGGTAGGAGGGCTCAGTACACAGTGATACAAACGTCCGTTCCATCCAGGCCAGCCTACACATGAATTGCACTCCTGGATATTTGGCTCAGTTCGGATTATTTTCCCGGAGACATTCAGTCTGTCGGCGATTGATTTGGCCGATGGATAGCCAGTAACACAGGAGCCGTGACGTGGGAGGGGGAATGTTTCCTCTCTTTCACCGCAGATGCCAGCGTGCGCTGGTCTCGGGCCAATCAACAGCTACGATACGAAGAAAACCACGAATAAAGAATCATTACGAATATAAATGACACAAATTAATTAATTGTTTGCAGTGTCGACATATTATGTTTGCGGCACGACGTGCGGAATGAAATGTGTGTCTTGCCTGCACGCAACTGTCTGAAGGATGGGGCGAGGGCGCAAGCGATCGACGAGTGTCGCCGGCTTCTCTTTGTTCTCCATGAAATAGTAAGGAAAATATTTGTGTGGTAGAGAATGTAAACATGTTTTCCACTGTTTTTTACTTTTTACTTTTATAAATTTTCTACTGTAAAACGAACGAAACCATCTACATGCCAGTCATCATTCAGTGAATTTTAACTAACACTTATTGTAATTTATTTATTTCCGATCAATCGAATTTATGCAATCACAGTGGCGTAATTGATAATTTACGGGCACCCTACAAATAAATTTTGTAGGGGCCATGTTTACTAATAATGGCGTCCTCAGAACCAGAACAAATCAGGAAGAACCTGGACGAATGGCAACCCTAGTTCCAGGGAAGTCTAGCTCGCTAACTTTCTGCACGGGAAGGGGCGAGGGGAAACTAAGATTGGCCTATAAAGGACAGAGAAAGTTCGTCTGCCGGGTGGAGGCAGCTTCCTTAGGGAGAGAACACCTTAAGTTGCAGTTCCCTGTCCACCATGAATAGTGGTTTAGCTAGAGGCCGTTAACCTCTACCAGTAATAATAATAATAAAAAAACTCTTACAAACTTCAGTATATATCTAGCTGCACGAATAAGCATTATGTCGACAATAGCATGGAAAGATACAGGAAAAAATGATACGGAATATACTGTAGATAGGTTAAAGATAATTTTATTAATGAACGAATAGTGACTATAAGATTAAAGTACGACTTTGCGTACTTGACAGTAGCGGACTGTATGCACCAGAAAAACGAAATGAAGAGAAACCACATTTCGCAAAATGAAACAAAAAAAAGTTCAGTAATGAAACTTGGAGATTTTAACGCAAAACTATGAAACCGAGTTATAACTAAGGTAAGTAACACCTGAGGAGACAATAATTAAGACAATTCCCAATTTTTAATAACCTGCAAACTACTAACACTTTCTTAAAAATGAAATTCCACAGGTCCACATAGTTAGTACAAGGTGAAAGGTCATCAACTGATTATAGAATAGTAAACAAAAGAACCATCAATAAACGCAATGTCTGTTTACTGTTATGATTAATGGGGATTATAAAGTGAAAGCGATTGAGAATATGGAATGAGCAATTTGGAAAAGTAATAAAAAAGGAAAAGGAAGCTTATCTAACATCTCTAGAAAAAATGCCAGCATTAGGAGCAGAATATAATCTAAAAAGAGCAACTGCTAAACGAGAATGTAGAAAAGCACACAGAATAAGTTTGGACATATATAAGTAACATAGAAAATGACTTTTATCGAGAACAAGCAGTTGCCTATAAAGCATTCCAACATTGAAACAGACAGATACATTAAACATTAACACAATCGGTGAAAAACAATGTGTACAACATTATAAAAGGCTGTACTGTGACCGAAACAAGCAGAAATGTGGAAAGCTGGGAAAGGGGTAGGGGTGATAACATTATAAGCATTAGAAAAAGTTTTAAAAACGACGAGGAATAGAAAGACAGTTGGTATAGATGGTATTAACAGCGAATTATTAAAATATGACGAAACTTTCCTTGAACAAAGATTTTAACATTTCCTAAGTGTATGCTGTGAGAAGTTGAGAATGTCGGAAATCTGATCACCAAATCTTTTTTAGAGGCCGCACAGGATACGGTAGCCGATGCGCAGTGGCCAGTTTTCGTCCAAAGCATTGAGCGAGTGCATTCGAGTGTTCGGAAGGGGAGACTGACAATGTTTGCCCCCTTTCGATCAGTCGGCGATAACAGATTGGAGCAGCACGCCTTACTGTCTTTCTCAAACGATTTTGCAGAAACTGTTCCGTAAAAAATTTCCTTTCTGCGTTACTTATAGCTTTATATGTCAGTTTCATGATGATGTGCCCATCATTTAGTTAGTGGTCATGGTTATTGTAATATTTGCATCGAAGTAAGACACCGAGAGAAATTCGAAAAAATTTGCAATGAAACATGAAGGCTGCTATCATTTTGCGTTTGATATATGCTGCTGTGTATGAAATTTAGCTAACATATTCATTTTTCTTTAGACTCGAGAAGAATTCTATATCTGTCACCAATCTCGAGAAAATTGATCCTTTGTAGCACATTTATTTGCGATCGCGAACGCCAACGATAAACGGTTTGAGATATCGAAATTAAATTTTGGCAAATGATAGCATGCAAAGAGGGAAGTATTTTTCTGTATGGCTATTATGTAAAACTTCATTATTTATTATGTTATTCCAGTATTTACGGAGTTTTTCGATGCAACGCTGTAATTTTTAAGGGCCATCGATACCTGCTGAAACGAGCAGTGCTATGGGCTTTGGAACAATGTGGGCGAAGACATCACATGTTTATTTTTGTACCGAGGATGCGCTTTCTCGTAAACTATTGACCTTAATTTACAGCAGGTCCTCACTTACTATACAAGTGTTGCACAACTCTCTCGCAATTCTGTCTGCACAACATGTTAGTGACACTATGTAAACTGGACAATGTTGAAGCAAAAAGAAGCCAATTGTAACATGGTAACAAGAGAAATGTGTAGGTTTTGTTCAAAATTCGTCACTGATGACGCTTCTCTGAAAGTTACAAACGATTAACAAGTAAGGCGAAAATAAATCGCTGCTTTTGTTGCATTTTCGGCGGAATTCTTTTCAGACGCTAACCAAAGAAGAGGAGATAGACCTTTCTGAATGGTTACTATGCAAGAAGTCGAATGGAGGGCCTCCACTTAACGTTTGCAAAAATAAGAGGGTAGGCTTTAGTTCAGAATGGCACTTCTCCTTCGGTTCTCGGCATTTCCCCTCCATTGCCTGTCCGCAACCCCTTGCACTTCCACTCTCCCCACGCATCCCCTGTCGACTGCGCATTTGTCCGCCACGTCATTCTGTGTGGACTTTACTCAGTTGTTAAGAAAGAGATCGAAAGTACTCCAATAATTACAGGGAAATAAGGGGTTTAATAGTTGGATATAAAGGATAATCAAAAATTTTAATCCTGAGGTTAATATCAACAGCTGAAACAATATCAACATAGTGGGTTTACAGTTGGATGAACAATAATGGTTAATATACTCACTTCCGAGTTATTGTTAAATAAAAGAAGCGAATTTAATAATGAGACATATTTATTTTATCGACTGCGTCAAGCCGTTTAACAGATTAAACGGGACAGAGCTGTGGTAATCGTAATGAGACAATGATCTCCATGATACCTGATAACCATAAAAAGTTTCTAAAAATGAAACTTGTTTTGTAATAAGAACAAGGAACAAGATAAGGAAGAGTAGCATTTAACTATGCAAGTAGTCGAACAGGTTGCAGTCTTCCCCGAATTTTATCCAATTCAGATGTATATGGAATGATTCAAAAGGGGAATGAGGAAACAAACATTAAAGGACTATTATACAAAGTTATTAATGACTGCTGATGACCGCAATTTATTAGCCTTTCCAGAAGTGAATTGCAGATAAAAATAATAAATAAATAAATAAAATAATATAAACAGGTCGTTTTCACTGGTGCTACCAGAAGCGGTGAGAACAGGTAGTAGTTGAAAGAAACAGTTCCGACAACAGGGAAGCAGGCAATGCTGTGACTTGCCGTCACCACTCCTCTCCTCTCGGCTGCCATGATGCAAGGACATGACACGCTTCCTGCCTTTCAACCACGTGCGAATCGTCAATGTATCGCGGACACGCTGTGCGCTTTCTTTTGTCTTTCCCAGCGGCGTCAGTGGTTCTACTTGGCTGTTTAGTGGTTCAAAGGCATCAGTGGTTTAACAGACTGCTATTCCTCAATACTTCATGCTAAAATCCGTGTGAGCGTGTGTAGTGCGACGAAAAGAATTCGTGAAAGAAGGAGCCTTAGGGCTGAGTGAGTGGCACCAGAACTGCTTACAAAATCGCACATTTCTTGTCCAGGAACTTGATAATGCGTAACTGAAATGCACACATTCAATTAATATGCCGTTGGATTCATAATTTGTGTTAGTTTAAGTTATTTCGAAATTCATGCTGCTCCCACACCACTACAAAGATCTTGTAAACACAATTGGCCTTCCGTTTAATCATTTAATTCTGTTCTTTGAAATTTGTTTTATATGTACTTGTATGAAGTGAAGGGTGCTACTTCTCAACGTTCGGGCAAGCCAGAATGTTAATAAGAAGAGTTGTGTGAGGTAACGGGCGAGTTGTGGCGCCCTGTAAATATTTTATGTTCGGAGTTAGGGCGGCCGCACAGGAGGCTCGTCAAAGCCGCGGGCCGACAGCAACCACGTTGTGCCGGGCGCTGGCCGAAGCAAGAGGGGTCCAGCCCGGCCGCGTGGCTGGGAATTCCGTGGTGACGCTGTGTCAGTGAAAGAGACCTATGCCGACAGTGCCAAAGATGGCGGACATTGTGAAACCATCATGGCAGACGTTTCACAGTTCGTATAGAAATTAATAGTAGCCACACGAATCATGATACCTCAAAGAGAAACATGTACATTACCATTATTTGCACGACGATTCTGATGGCATAATCAGATTTTCAGTATCTTTATCAGTTTAAAGTTTAATGTTTGATGGTAAATTAAACAGGTAACACCCAGCAACGAATGTACAAAATGTAAACGGTTCATCCGATTTCATCGATATACATGTCTATAGAAAGCTATTAGTGTAAACCTAAATTGGTATAAATTACCGGCATGTGACTTGTATAGTGCATGAGTTATTGGAGGTCAAAGTGGCCAATTACTATACATCATGTCAGGCCATAAGTACTCCACAGCTACACGATAAAACGGTAGCAGCATACTTATAAATACACTCCTGGAAATTGAAATAAGAACACCGAGAATTCATTGTCCCAGGAAGGGGAAACTTTATTCACACATTCCTGGGGTCAGATACATCACATGATCACACTGACAGAACCACAGGCACATAGACACAGGCAACAGAGCATGCACAATGTCGGCACTAGTACAGTGTATATCCACCTTTCGCAGCAATGCAGGCTGCTATTCTCCCATGGAGACGATCGTAGAGATGCTGGATGTAGTCCTGTGGAACGGCTTGCCATGCCATTTCCACCTGGCGCCTCAGTTGGACCAGCGTTCGTGCTGGACGTGCACACCGCGTGAGACGACGCTTCATCCAGTCCCAAACATGCTCAATGGGGGACAGATCCGGAGATCTTGCTGGCCAGGGTAGTTGACTTACACCTTCTAGAGCACGTTGGGTGGTACGGGATACATGGGCACGTGCATTGTCCTGTTGGAACAGCAAGTTCCTTTGCCGGTCTAGGAATGATAGAACGATGGGTTCGATGATGGTTTGGATGTACCGTGCACTATTGAGTGTCCCCTCGACGATCACCAGAGGTGTACGGCCAGTGTAAGAGATCGCTCCCCACACCATGATGCCGGGTGTTGGCCCTGTGTGCCTCGGTCGTATGCAGTCCTGATTGTGGCGCTCACCTGCACGGCGCCAAACACGCATTGGCACCAAGGCAGAAGCGACTCTCATCGCTGAAGACGACACGTATCCATTCGTCCCTCCATTCACTCCTGTCGCGACACCACTGGAGGCGGGCTGCACGATGTTGAGGCGTGAGCGGAAGACGGCCTAACGGTGTGCGGGACCATAGCCCAGCTTCATGGAACGGTTGCGAATGGTCCTCGCCGATACCCCAGGAGCAACAGTGTCCCTAATTTGCTGGGAAGTGGCGGTGCGGTCCCCTACGGCACTGCGTAGGATCCTACGGTCTTGGCGTGCATCCGTGCGTCGCTGCGGTCCGGTCCCAGGTCGACGGGCACGTGCACCTTCCGCCGACCACTAGCGACAACATCGATGTACTGTGGAGACCTCACGCCCCACGTGTTGAGCAATTCGGCGGTACGTCCACCCAGCCTCCCGCATGCCCACTATACGCCCTCGCTCAAAGTCCGTCAACTGCATATACGGTTCACGTCCACGCTGTCGCGGCATGCTACCAGTGTTCAAGACTGCGATGGAGCTCCGTATGCCACGTCAAACTGGCTGACACTGACGGCGGCGGTGCACAAATGCTGCGCAGCTAGCGCCATTCGACGGCCAACACCGCGGTTCCTGGTGTGTCCGCTGTGCCGTGCGTGTGATCATTGCTTGTACAGCCCTCTCGCAGTGTCCGGAGCAAGTATGATGGGTCTGACTCACCGGTGTCAATGTGTTCTTTTTTCCATTTCCAGGAGTGTATATTTATTCATCTATGTCTGTTTATATCCGATGTACGCTATTCATGAAGAAATTGGTCAATTATTTACTGTGTTTTAGAAAGCACAGAGATGTTACCCTATTGGCCTACTTTTGCTTGCTATTCCTTTAATATATGTCTATTTAATTCGTTATGAATTAAATAATGTTTGTTAGAGTGTGTTTATGGTCCAGCTATAGGAATATTTATTTAATTTCAAGTAATTTAAATGTAACTCCTGTCTTTCGTATGTTGGCTTGAAGACATGGAGGGAGCGCTCTAGTCAATCAGTGCACTCGTTAATGGAGAGACTGTATGGAAGTGGGGAGGAGGATCGTTTCCGGGGAGGACACGGGGCAGTTCTGGGCTCTGGGCACTGTGACGGGGAGTACGGTGCAGGACTGGGAAGTGCTGGACGCAGTGGCGTCACGGACGTGGAGTGGCGCAAAGACTTGGACAGCGGAGCAGTTTGCGCGTGGCCCGGAGTGCCGACCTGTGCTCGTGTGTGATTTTCGTGGTTTCTGCAGTGACTTCGTAGTTTGCGTTCAGAATTGAATATCTCGCGAGCTATGTTGTTGTTCATAACTAATTACGTGAAGTAGGAATCTATTGCTTCCCTGCTACTCAACTTATATTTTGTTTAATTGGTGCGCCATCAACATGAATAAGTGTTTTGCAGAAATATACCGCATTTTCAAAAGTACTTCTACTATCGTACTCATCATTTACAGTCGTTAAGATAGTACCTGCAGGTTTTATTTAATTGCAGTCTTTCATTTATAAGCTTGTATGTTACTTTCATAATTCGCAATTCCCGACTGATCGAAACCTTCGACCAATCGATTCATGTGAGTGTTCTTATCGTATACTGTAGACTCAGCAGTATTTGCCCTGTAATGCGGCAACTACGTATCCCAGCCCCTAGACAACTAAATCAGCCAAAACTTTTAATACTGCAACTCTGAGTCGGAGGGTACGTAGTTGAGGGACACCAAACTCGTAACATTCATATTCTATTTGAAAGCCCGCATAATTCACTTGAATAATTTGAACTTGATTTGAAAGGTTCTAGAAACAGTCATTTCGAAGGCGCTGCAAGGATAGTCAGCTTCGAAGATAAAGTTTGTACCTTTATTTGCAAACTTCATTTACGGAAAGGTAAAACTGGCCAAAGCATTTATTCCGTGTTCGCAATACTAAAAGTTCTAATTCATGATAAAAATTATGGCGTTATTAGGGCGAACATACAGAAAAACCTTAAGACTCTTCTATAAATGTTTGCTGGTGTGCAAATATTAGCTGACGAATTCAATCATTACTTGACAGAATATATCAAAACAGAAGCTCAAGTTGACGAAAAACTAATTCGCAGCCACAGCACCAATGCTCGAGAAGCTGCAGAAGAACCTAGGACGAGGTCATTGTTTTCCTAAATGACAGAAACTGCAATGGCGTACTCGAATATATTCTCTTAAGCTATTTTGATGTGAAAGAAAACACTTCATACAATAAAATTCGACAAACCGTCTTACTCTATCTTACGCTCTTCTATGTGCTGGTAATTAAAGAACAAGTCCAGGAACAGACTGAAAGTAAGTGACGGTATGCATGTTGCTTTGTATCAGCCTCTGCATTACCGAACTTGTACAGAAAATGCACGTTCAAAAAGCACACAGAGGGAAGTCGAACGTAATTTCTGCTAAAAAGTTGTGCTTACTGCTATTAAAGTACTGTTAATGCCCCTCATTTTTTTTACTTTAACAAATACGTTCAAAGTTTTGATCAAAGTTTATTTTTAAACTAACAGCTTATCTTCTTGAATTTTGTGGTCCTTGTTAACAAAAGCGTCGAAATGGTCGCTGTTACAAAAGGTTTGGAAACCCTTTACACGTCCTTATTTGCATCTGCATGTCATTGGGTAAGCGAAGTTACGACGGACGAAGATAAGTGAATGTAAGCAACAGACTAACATAACCAAATTATAACATCCCAGCTTCCTCGACCAAATTATAACATTTCAGCTCCTCAACACCAAATTAAAACGTTGCATTAGGAGATGTCTGCTTCGTGCAAAAGGTCTTGAGTTCATATTGACGACAACAAGTAATTCTTCATTACAGACGTTTATTTACAAACAGAACTGACAGACTTCACAGACTCAACAACTAACTCTCCGAGCTAACCGCACTGCATATCCGCACTGAGCGTGTTCTTAGCCAATCTAAGTCTACTAGTATCACACATAGGCGTTAATGTCAGAATGGACATCTGGAACACAATATTGCAGACAAGCTAATCAATGACTGTGGTAAAAGAGGGATAGAAGAGAGTCGGAGTGTTTGAGATGTAGTGTTGCAGAAAGATGCTGAAAATCTTAGTGGAATGATTAGAAATGAGGAGGTTCTTCACAGAACTGACGAGGAAAGATATGTGTAGAGAACACTGACTAGAAAGGACAGGGTGATGGGTCATGTGTAAGATATCAGGTGGATGCCTCCATAGTAGTAGAAAGAGATGTCAAAAGACTGCATGGGTCGCCAGAGATTGTAATATATACAACTAGTAATTAACGACGTTACGTGTGCTACTCTGGGATGTAGAGTTGATACAGTAGAGGTCATCTTGTCGGGGTGCATCAAAGTACAAGCAATGAGCATTAAGTAACGTAACGCTTTTTTCTCTGCCAATTTCGGTTACAAAAGTACGGAATTTGTAGTGGAATGTCGTGGAATATTCCCGCTTCAGCCCCTATAGTTTCATGAAGTTCAGCTATGCGTAGCCTCGAAAATGGTATTTGTAACGGAGGTACTTTCCGATGAGAGAGGTGTCGTTGAGTTTCTTCTGGCGGAAAACCAGAGAACCGCAAATAATCATAGGCACTTGCAGAATGTCTCCGGAGATATGGCAGTGAACAAAAGCAGGGTGAGTCTTTAGGCAAGGTGTCTGCGATCATAGGAACAAGTTCGCGCAAATCTGCCCGGTGTCTCGCTTGCCGGTCGGTCTCGCAGTGCTGTGACTCCTGGAATGCTGAAACGTGCGGACACTCGCATTAGAAATGATCAGCTGATTACAAACATTTCCCTGCACAGCTAGACGTCTCTGTTGGTAGAGTTGAGACACTCCACCAGTTGGGGTACACAAAGATGCCTGCTTGTTGGGTTCCTCCCCGCAAGAAAGAAGACAAAAAAGAGAAACGAACCACCATGTGCGTGGGATTGCTTGTGCGTTATCAGGCTGATCGCGAATTTTTTGTCGAACATCATCAAAGGTGATGAAACATAGGCTCCTGACCTCGAATCGGAAACAGAACAGTAATCCACTTAGTGGCGGCACACCACCTCTCCTACGAAGAAAAAGTCCCAAACCGCACCCTCAGCAGGTAAATTCAAGGCCATGGTCTTCTGGGGCCTAGAAGTGGTTATTCCGTCTGATGGTGGAACTGAAAATTCTGATATGTATCGTCCCACACTTAGAAAAATCAAGGAACAAGGTGAACGCGTTCATTGTCACAAAAATGCAAAGGGACTTCTCCTATTCCATGACAATTCAAAGCATCTAATAAATCTGCGCACCCAATATCAGCTCACATAACTTCATTGGACTGCTCTTCCTGATCCCATTTCTCCCACGTTCCGATTTCCATCTGTTTGGCTCGACGAAGGATACCCTCCTTGCGAAGTAACACGTGGGTGATGGGGTACTGATACAACAGACGACGTTGGTTCAACATTTACAAAAGTAGAACGGAACCATGTGGGCACACAGGCCTATCTAGTAACGTGGCGTAAAGCCGCCGTATTGAACGGAGATTATGTTGAAAAACTAGGGTTTTGTAGCCAGAAGAGTAGGGAATATAATGCTGTTATGGAAGTCTGAATAAAACCAACCCGCTTTAAAAAAAAATTGTTTTGCGTTACTTATCGAAATCCCCCTCGTAATCAGAAGGCTGATGTCCCCTTCCCCTTAAGAAAACGACAGCTATTAAGTGCTTTCTAGTTTATCGTCAGAAATACCATTTGGTGCTGGGTGCATCGAATGTAAACATAGATGGTTGGCAATACCATTTGTCTCTTCTATATCTCTTCCTGTGCTGATTTTAAAACGACAGACGTCTGCTATTCAAGCAACCCGATCGCAGGAACGCTGGTTTGAAAATACATTTTTTTCTGTGGTTTTTTTCCCTAACTAGGAGAGTCTTTGTGCCGTTTAAAAAAGTCCACTCGATCAGTCAGCAAGCGAGCAAAGAACATGCCAGAAGCGAGCTGGGACGTTTGGCTGGACACGGTACGTACCTGCAGGAAGCGGATGAGCTTGCAGGCGGCGTTGCCGGCGTTCCAGGCGACGGTCATGCGCCACACGATGTCGGTCAGCACGCTGATCAGCCCCACCGACAGATCTGCACACCAGACACGGCACACGCGTCACCAGGGGGCGCCACGCACCAACACAAAACTACACTTTGCAAAAACAGACATAATGTCTTATGGGACAACAGCAATCAGTGAAATTACACTCCTGGAAATTGAAATAAGAACACCGTGAATTCATTGTCCCAGGAAGGGGAAACTTTATTCACACATTCCTGGGGTCAGATACATCACATGATCACACTGACAGAACCACAGGCACATAGACACAGGCAACAGAGCATGCACAATGTCGGCACTAGTACAGTGTATATCCACCTTTCACAGCAATGCAGGCTGCTATTCTCCCATGGAGACGATCGTACAGATGCTGGATGTAGTCCTATGGAACGGCTTGCCATGCCATTTCCACCTGGCGCCTCAGTTGGACCAGCGTTCGTGCTGGACGTGCAGACCGCGTGAGACGACGCTTCATCCAGTCCCAAACATGCTCAATGGGGGACAGATCCGGAGATCTTGCTGGCCAGGGTAGTTGACTTACACCTTCTAGAGCACGTTGGGTGGCACGGGATACATGCGGACGTGCATTGTCCTGTTGGAACAGCAAGTTCCCTTGCCGGTCTAGGAATGGTAGAACGATGGGTTCGATGACGGTTTCGATGTACAGTGCACTATTCAGTGTCCCCTCGACGATCACCAGAGGTGTACGGCCAGTGTAGGAGATCGCTCCCCACACCATGATGCCGGGTGTTGGCCCTGTGTGCCTCGGTCGTATGCAGTCCTGATTGTGGCGCTCACCTGCACGGCGCCAAACACGCATACGACCATCATTGGCACCAAGGCAGAAGCGACTCTCATCGCTGAAGACGACACGTCTCCATTTGTCCCTCCATTCACGCCTGTCGCGACACCACTGGAGGCGGGCTGCACGATGTTGGGGCGTGAGCGGAAGACGGCCTAACGGTGTGCGGGACCGTAGCCCAGCTTCATGGAGACGGTTGCGAATGGTCCTCGCCGATACCCCAGGAGCAACAGTGTCCCTAATTTGCTCGTAAGTGTCGGTGCGGTCCCCTACGGCACTGCGTAGGATCCTACGGTCTTGGCGTGCATCCGTGCGTCGCTGCTGTCCGGTCCCAGGTCGACGGGCACGTGTACCTTCCGCCGACCACTGGCGACAACATCGACGTACTATGGAGACCTCACGCCCCATGTGTTGAGCAATTCGGCGGTACGTCCACCCGGCCTCCCGCATGCCTACTATACGCCCTCGCTCAAAAGTCCGTCAACTGCACATACGGTTCACGTCCACGCTGTCGCGGCATGCTACCAGTGTTAAAGACTGCGATGCAGCTCCGTATGCCACGTCAAACTGGCTGACACTGACGGTGGCGGTGCACAAATGCTGCGCAGCTAGCGCCATTCGACGGCCAACACCGCGGTTCCTGGTGTGTCCGCTGTGCCGTGAGTGTGATCATTGCCTGTACAGCCCTCTCGCAGTGTCCGTAGCAAGTATGGTGGGTCTGACACACCGGTGTCAATGTGTTCTTTTTTCCATTTCCAGGAGTGTATAATGTTACTTAAAAACCGTCTTGATTGCAAATATTTTTATTCATATGACCGGTTTCGGTTCATTCAGAACCATCTTCAGATCTGTAAAAATAATGATACCAATTTACTATTTCACGGAAGCAAGTCTTTTTCATCCTATCTAATGAACATCAAATGTACCAGAGCGTACCTGATATTTCAGTTACAAGAGTTTTGGACGGGGTACTCTTGTAAGTGAAATATCAGGTACGCTCTGGTACATTTCATGTTGATTAGATAGGATGAAAAAGACTTGCTTCCGTGAAATAGTAAATTGGTATCATTATTTTTACAGATCTGAAGATGGTTCTGAATGAACCGAAACCGGTCATATGAATAAAGATATTTGCAATCAAGACGGTTTTTAAGTAACATTACAAAACTACACAACAAGCTGCATGCTGCCAGCACTGCAGTGTGGCACTACGGCCGCGAGCCTAAACGTGAATGTGGGCCTCTGCGGCGCACATTGAGCATGATACTGAAAAAAATGGCCGTAAGCGAAAAAAAAAATTGGGAGTTAATCAGCTTCATTTCAAAGCTTGGCTACAGTAATGGTGGCACTACTGAATTCCACTCTTAGAGGTAGCTAGCTATTTCTTCAGAAGGTTGAATTCCGTTCGGATGAAATATTTTTGTTCAGCGAAATCAGACAGAAATTTTTATAAATTGAAGCTATTCAAGAGGGCATGTACTTAATTACGAACAGTTATTTCATTATTTAGCCGTTCATTAACAACTGGTTTTGGTTAATTAACTTCTTACTGGAATGAAAGGCAAGAAACTGTAAAATGCAAACGAAAATAAGATATCTCTTCTCTAGATTGCACGTCTTTCCGCCTTGTTTTTCATACCGTCCTTAAACATCTGTCATTATCTTCGCGAATCAGCCTAGAAGTCCAGCTACTAGCAGCAATTCCGGTTTTAAGCCATTTTTAAGCGAGAGTTACAAAATGCCGTTATTACCAATGAGGAAATAGACTTGAAAATTTTACGGAAATACGTATACACATATAATCATAAAATTGTTATTTCTACAACATTACTAATAAGCTATTACAAAATAAAAACATAATTACTAAATACAAAAATTTATGTTAAATATATTAAAAACATAAAAGTTATTCTTAAGAAAATAAGTATATAATTTCATATGCAGTTTGATAAATTCTATATTACTATTACGTATTTCTTCTTTGCTGAAACCATCACAGAGGAAAGTGAAAACTTTGTTGTCTGAAACTGTTGTCCTCTTGGTAGGTGCTCCTAAGAATTACGAGGAATCACACGCTGGCTATGACGAACAGTGTACAAATGTCAGTGACAAAGAAAATGAAAAAGGAAATGAAGATGATGAGCGAGAAGCACAAAAACATGATTAATACGCGTTATAAAAATTCTATTTTCGTTACTAATAGGTATTTTCTGTAACAAAGACAGTACCAGGGGCAGTTTTGTAATAATGTTTACCATTAAAACTATAAAAGTTTACCGAACACATTTTTTATCCACTTCATTAATTTTTTTTCAGATTATTTTCCCCATACTGCAACCGCCACTTTCAATTTGTTACTTCTTGTAATAAAAATCGTTATCCGAAGGGTGAGAAACTCCATTATACCCATTTTGGCTGTATTTGAGCATACTTTACAATTTTGACCAGGTTTCCAGGATTCTGGCTCACTGTGCGAAGGGGGGGAGGGGTGTAAAGAAAAAACCACCATCTCACTCTCGCAGAGCTGGAAGCTTTCACCCTAGATCCGTATTTTGCGAAAGCAGAACTGACACTCAGTTCAAAATAAGAAAAGGTAAGTAACGCACAGCACAAAGCCGAGTGGGTAAACAGAGTATTCGGTGATGGCTACCGCAGCTGACTGTTGAGGTTTATAATGCCGTAAATTATACGGTACCGGTCCGACATCTACAGGTTTCTTACGCAATAATAGTCAAAAACACGCCTACCTTCTTGAAACTACCTTGTTAAGATGTCCGCACGATAAAATTGCAGCCGGCCGGAGTGGCTGAGTAGTTCTAGGTGCTACAGTCTGGAACCGTGCGACCGCTATGGTCGCAGGTTCGAATCCTGGCTCGGACATGGATGTGTGTGATGTCCCTAGGTAAGTTAGATTTAAGTAGATCTAAGTTCTAGGGGACTGATGACCCCAGATGTTAAGTCCCATAGTGCTCAGAGCCATTTGAACCATTTTTGATAAAATTGCAGGAGAACGAAGCTGCGTTCACAGCTTCTACATTTCTTTACATTGAATCAAATACGTTCTAAATTTTTGTCCGGTTCGTTGAAAATTCTCGGGTAGCGAAGCTAGTAAATGCCTCTTTGACGGTATCTGAGATTGGTACATACACGTTTCATATTATAGTACCTTGTTATTTTGGGTACTGTGCACTCACGCTCTTCTGGTCCTTGGTCGTTGTCTTCAGCAAACGGTACAGAATTTGTGGATCCACGTTGAAGCAAAACAGTTTGTTTATCCTACTTTCATCGACGCTTCGCATTCATAGTAGGTTTTTTAATTATGAAAACGGCATGAAATGCAAAATGAGGTACAGTCAAACTGATTTCGATTTTTCTTGTTGTTGATTACATACTGAAGTATTTCCCTTCACAATATTTTAATCGGTACAAAGTGCATTTCATAACAATAATTTCGGTCTGCAGCATGTGCGCTTGTTTCGACGGTGAAATTTCAAATTTACGAATTTACCGCACAAATAAGACGTTTAACCTCTGTTTAAGCGAAATAATGCGTTAGTCAGATGATTTAGTAAGGTAATTACTTTTCATCTCAGTCAACTACAAAAACGTAATGAACAAAGATAACCGTTACCGTGTTCCATCCGTAATGGAATGGTAATCGATTATCCGAAAATTATACCGGTTTGTTGTTTATACGTGAGTTACTAGAAGCATTAACAGGGCTAGGATGTACTTTTTTCGATGTTCTATTGTGTGGTTTCTATCCAGGTTCCCGATAGAGGGCCCAATTTTAAAATTTTGTTTTATGACTACCCTCTCTCACATCTCGAAGCTTTTCAATATCTTGTTAAAACATTAACGTGGCATAACACATATCCTGCAGCATTACGGCATCTTTCAAGTACTAAACTTCTTATATTTCAAAATTGTCACTTAATTATTCTTGTGGGCCCTGGGCTTCAATAATGTTCTCATTTGCGGATGTCTTCTGGTTGTTTTATTTGCGATTTTTTAAGGTACGCTGACCTCACTCAGTAATGAGAAATAACTGAATCATTTTGTAGCAGTTTCATTTATTGAAACAACTTTAAACCTCTCACGTGTTGCTGGGAACACTAAAGGAATGATACGAGAGATGTTAACAGTGAAGGACAAATTTGTCGTAGCAGCAGTGCAGATTAGCTTGCGAAACGTGTTTCATTAGACATTATTTTTAGGAGTGTCGTAAAAGTTGATTAGCAATATGACACAATTACTTTCTTGTGATGTTAAATGGAGACCTTAACGTTGATAGAACACCAGAACTGGAATATCAATTCCGCACAGTCCTTTAGCGGTACTCCCGCTTCCCGTAGAAACGCTGTCTCCGCAGGAATCAAATTATTGAGAGACATAGAGTGGCGACCCTTCGCCAGGATTTCTTGGAATGTGATATCTTCCAATCCACTATTCTTGGCGCACTAAGGTCTACTCCTTTAATACAAGAAAGTGTCATTCCACTTTCACGAAGACCCTTTCATTTTCCGGTAAGAGATTCATAACGTAATCTCTGACATTCTGTTTCTCTGTCGGTCAGATCAAATACTTTATATTCATTTTATTATATGATGAGACACTCATTATGAACCAGTTTCCGGAATTGAGTTCGGTAAAGTAGCACGCAAAACAATGGTGGTCGGTTCGAATTTTAGTTGTGTCAATTACTTTCTAATTCAGTATTTTGGCAACACGTGGTAGAATGTTGACTAAATTCGTTATCATTGAATTTGCACCAAATCTCTGGCCGTATCTCATGGAGTGAGGGTGTGTGAAACTGTTGGTGATCATCTATCCGTCAGTTGCGGACGCTGTGTTGGGTGGCTGCGTTGGCGCACTATTCAAGAAGAGTAGGCTACGTATCAACTCTGGCTTTCAGCCTCTCCCTTCTCTCTCATCATCTCATAACACGAACCTGATGCCACACATATACATGTTCGAGTCACATTAATGTGACCGTCTGGCAAGAACTTGAGTAACCATCTTCTGATGAATGAGAGTCATTGAGTTTCTGGAAGGTACCGGCAGGGATGAGAAGCCAGCCCGATTGTAGTGCCGTGCTCAGCTCCGCTAGGTTTCTCGCTTGAGGATCCGTGATGTCAACAGCGTGATAGAGGTGGTTCCACAGAACCTTGATTTGGTTCAAATCCGGGGAATCTGATGGCCAGGTAAGTACAGTAAACTCATCCTGGTACTCTTCGAAACACTTACGAATATTATGAGTTGTGTCACATTGCATTGTTCAGCTGATAGATGCCATCGTTCTAAGGGAAAAAAAGCCGCTTGCAGTGGTGGACATGGCCCCCAGGGGTGGGTACGTACCTGTGTTGATCCGTTGTGCCTTCCAGAATGGCGAAATCACCAGCGAACACCAAGAAAACATTCCCCAGACCATAACGCTGCCTCCTCTTGCCCGTGTGACGATTGTTGTAGGGCCCTACACGCCACTGACCATATGTCTGATGGGGCATAAATGGTAATTCCTCAGAAAAGGCCACCTGTCAGTGGACGTCCAGTCGCGGATCTGCTGTTTTAATTCCAGCCTTCATCACCGGTGAACTACAGTCAGACACCTGCTGTGGAGTCAACTTTTCAAAAACAGTCTTAATCGCATTTATTATTACTATACCGCCAACCGGTTTCAACCCGACGTAGGGGCCATCTTCTGGGCGTTTACACTGTGAAATTATAAGTACCCGTCAGAAATATCCCATTATGCAACAGCTAAAATCATGTAAATTTAAAATATGTTACCCACTGCTCGACTGCTGGTGGTGTCACTCCTGTCTACATAACGGCAGAAAACTATGAGAGACTAGCCCTTCGTATGGGCTTGAATAGCTTCTTGAGAATCCCGTGAATAGACGGCAACACCCCCAGCGGCGATCAACGGCATTTAATACAGTTTATTATATGTAATTACTATCCACCTTGGTTTAACATAAATTTAAGTGACAGTAAATAACAGAAAACGGAACCATTCCATTTAAAAAGAGTTACAATTATAGTGTTAATTATAAAATAATAACAAATGTTCCGTAGTCAAATCGTAAAATTCGTGAAGGTATATTAGATTATGTGCCATAATATAAAGTAAAACAATTTGTGACACACAAAAACAGGTGTCGCCTTGTATTATAACATATCTATTCGTACATTTACGTAGAAAACATTGGGTCAGTTTACTAAAAACGGCTAACATGGAAGGACTACAACGCCCTCTACTCCTTGTGGTGAGGACGCCGTTGCCATGGAGCATAAAGCGTATATCAGGCGCCCTGTAGTCTGTGTAGCGAGGACGCCGTCCTCGTGGTAGCAGCTGGTGTGTTCGTATGGTGCTACCTTTGCCCTGGCCACTGCGTCCGTTGCCGTGGTAGCGGGATGTCATGGCTCTTTATCCACAGAGAAGTTGTCACTTATTTGAGGTTATGGAAATATCGACAATCAAGGATAACCTAAAAAGTATAAAGATAGGATAAAAGTTTACGACACGTTTGTAGTACCCATTGTAGTCCTTCCATATTAGCCGTTTTAGTAAATTGGCCCAATGTTTTCTACGTAAATGTACGAATAGATGTAATACAAGACGACACCGGTTTTTGTGTGTCACAAATTGTTTCACTTTATATTAGGGCACATAATGTAATATACTTTTAAGAATTTTACGAGTTGACTACGGAACATTTATTATATATTTTATATTTAACACCATAATTGTAACGCCGGCCGGTGTGGCCGTGCGGTTCTAGGCGCTTCAGTCTGGAACCGCATGACCGTTACGGTCGCAGGTTCTAATCCTGCCTCGGGCATGGATGTGTGTGATGTCCTTAGGTTAGTTAGGTTTAAGTAGTTCTAAGTTCTGGGGGACTGATGACCACACATGTTAAGTCCCATAGTGCTCAGAGCCATTTGAACTATTTTTTTAAATAATTGTAACTCTTTTTAGATGGAATAGTTCCGTTCTCTGTTATTTACTGTCACTTAAATTTATGTTAAACCAAGGTGAATAATAATTACATATAATAAACTGTATTACATGCTGTTGATCGCCGCTGGGGGTGTTGCCGTCTATTCACGTGATCTCAGTACGCTATTTAAGCCGATACGAAGGGAGAGTCTCGCATAGTTTCCTGCCGTTATGTAGACAGGAGTGACACCACCAGCAGTCGACTAGTGGGTAACATATTTTAAATTTACGTAATTTTAGCTGTTGTATAATGGAATCTTTCTGACGGATACTTGTAATTTAATAGTGTAACCGCCCAGAATATGGCCCCTACGTCGGTTGAAACCGGTTGGCGGTACAGTAATAATAAATGCGATTAAGACTGTTTTTGAATAATTGATTAATCATCTCCACAACCATGTTGTCCAAAAAACCTGCTATGGAGGACCTTACGCAGCGACGTTCTTTGACTGGTCGCTGAGGAGACATTGTTGATAGTCTCTTGGTTCACTTGAGTGGTCAGTTGTTCAACAGCTGCACATCTATTAGCCAACACACATCTCCGTCGTTCATGCCTGTTATCTACGGCCCTTAGTGCACCACAGTTGCTGCGTCTCCAGTTTTGGATAGCGCCATTTTGCCGTGCACGGTACACAATGACCTCTGCGTCACGTGAACAGCTTACAAACCTAGCCCTCTCAGAAATACTTCCATCATTGGCCTTTTTGGACAGCCGATGAATCAGTCTGTTTCCCCGGTACGACAATGACTGCAGTGCTTCCACATCCCACAAGACCCCTGACGTAAGTACAGGGTGTTTTAAAAATGACCGGTACATTTGTACGGCAATAAAAACTAAACAAGCAGCGATAGAAATACACCGTTTGTTGCAATATGCTTGGGACAACAGTACATTTTCAGGCGGACAAACTTTCGAAATTACAGTAGTTACAATTTTCAACAACAGATGGCGCTGCAAGTGATGTGAAAGATATAGAAGACGACGCAGTCTGTGGGTGCGCCATTCTATACGTCGTCTTTCTGCTGTAAGCGTGTGCTGTTCACAACGTGCAAGTGTGCTGTGGACAACATGGTTTATTCCTTAGAACAGAGGATTTTTCTGGTGTTGGAATTCCACCGCCTAGAACACAGTGTTGTTGCAACAAAACGAAGTTTTCAACGGAGGGTTAATCTAACCAAAGGACTGGAAAGCGATACAATAAAGGATCTGTTTCAAAAATTTCAACGGACTGGGAACATGACGGATGAATGTGCTGGAAAGGTAGGGCGACCGCGTACGGCAACCACAGAGGGCAACGCGCAGCTAGTGCAGCAGGTGATCCAACAGCGGCCTCGGGTTTCCGTTCGCCGTGTTGCAGCTGTGATCCAAATGACGCCAACGTCCACGTATCGTCTCATGCGCCAGAGTTTACACCTCTATCCATACAAAATTCAAACGCGGCAACCCCTCAGCGCCGCTATCATTGCTGCACGAGAGACATTCGCTAACGATATAGTGCAAAGGATTGATGACGGCGATAAGGATGTGGGCAGCATTTGGTTTACTGACGAAGCTTATTTTTACCTGGACGGCTTCGTCAATAAACAGAACTGGCGCATATGGGGAACCGAAAAGCCCCATGTTGCAGTCCCATCGTCCCTGCACCCTCAAAAAGTACTGGTCTGGGCCGCCATTTCTTCCAAAGGAATCATTGGCCCATTTTTCAGATCCGAAACGATTACTGCATCACGCTATCTGGACATTCTTTGTGAATTTGAGGCGGTACAAACTGCCTTAGACGACACTGCGAACACCTCGTGGTTATGCAAGATGGTGCCCGGCCACATGCACGGCCGACGTCTTTAATTTCCTGAATGAATATTTCGATGATCGTGTGATTGCTTTGGGCTATCCGAAACATACAGGAGGCGGCGTGGTTGGGCCTCCCTATTCGCCAGACATGAACCCCTGTGACTTCTTTCTGTGGGGACACTTGAAAGACCAGGTGTACCGCCAGAATCCAGAAACAATTGTACAGCTGAAGCAGTACATCTCATCTGCATGTCAAGCCATTCCGCCAGACACGTTGTCAAAGGTTTCGGGTAATTTCATTCAGAGACTACGCCATATTATTGCTATGCATGATGGATATGTGGAAAATATCGTACTATAGAGTTTCCCAGACCGCAGCGCCATCTGTTGTTGACAATTGTAACTACTGTAATTTTTAGTTTGTCTGCCTGAAAATGTACTGTTGTCCCAAGCATATTGCAACAAACCGTGTATTTCTATCGCTGCTCGTTTAGTTTTTATGACCGTTTCAAATATACCGGTCATTTTTGAAACACCCTGTACCTTCCACTGCTAGTGCTGGCACCTAACGTCTGTGAGTGGTTATTGCATGCTGAAGTCGAACATAGATAGTGGTTACATTAATGTGAATGCACCGTGTAAACCTACAGGCTTTCTTGGCCGTTGTCATTGATAATAAAAACCTAGGTGTTAAGCCGTGTCATCTTCCTTTCGAACTTTACAGTGTACTTTCATCCAGAAACACCAGTGGACTACTGAAGAAGATCTCAGTAGTGGGATCGAAACGTCGAGGAGTGAAATAGTTTGATGACGAACACGACGCGACCTAACGGCTCAGGATAGTTTGTCATAATTATAGCACACATTCATTTCAGTCACACAAATACACTAAACACAACTCCAACATACCGCGAGGAAAGGGCCTATTGTTTACAGAGGAAGAATATCCTTTCCTATTACATGGATGAAGTATCCTTCGCGATGTTCCAGCTAAAAATGACGTATGACTCTTTCTTTCTTGCTTGCTTCACTTTTTACGAGAAGACAGAAAATTAAAATTGTAAAGTATGTTCTTGTATGATCTAGAGAAATTCGTTCCCCACTGAAATAAAGAGAAGTGAATTAAATTCGAAGTTAATTTATTTGTCCGTAGTACTATACTCAGGTGAGTGGTCGGTTCATTCGCACGCCGTCATAAATGGGGACACCAAAGCACATGACAGATGAATCACTGATTTCTGAGGGTTTAGCGAGAGGATAAATTCATCACGAATGTCTGTCGCGAACAGCAAGCGCTGCCTGTCACGTTCAGAGCTGCTCAAGTGGAGTAAACGACTCGAAACGGACATACGTCACAGCGGCACAACCGCGCGCGCCCAACACATACACACGCACACACACACACACACACACAACCGCCACATTACAACCAACAACAGAATGAACAGCAGCAGTATTGAACAAATTTCATACCTTGAATTCCACATCCACTCGCGTCAGAACGACAAAATAAAATCATGACTGCATCTTAATTTAAGATGTAGAAATACCTCATCAAAGAGACGTATTTTTATTGCGTAACTAGCCATTGATCTGTTCAGGTCAGAGTCAGATGGTAACTGCATAATGAACACACCAAAATTCTCCACAGAGAATAAGAAAAGGAAAAACAGAAGTCCTCAACCATATCTAAACCCTACGGAAAAAGTACGTCACGACTTCGTAAATTTTCTTGTGAGTTATCTAGTACATGGGACAATTAATACCAAGCAAAAGTGTGGAAACTAAATAAGTCAAAAGAAGTGCGATGAAACTACCAAGTTCCGTGGAATTTTTACTAAGAATGCCATTGGACATAAGTATGGTTACCTGTGACGCACATACTCTGTTCGGTACGACTTTGGTTCATATGACGACAAGGGGACATTCCCCAGCGGCTCAGTTGGTTGTTTTGTCTTGCTCAATGCTCCTGATCTACTCGGCATTAAGTGAAACTTCTGACGTTTGGCGATTTGTGGCAAACTCAACACGAAAAGGAGTCGATGAAGAAAGAATTATTGCCTTCCACGAGGCAGCAGATTGGTCCTTCGCTATTTGAATTGCAATAAACATGTGATTAACCAGTCGCATACTATAAATACCTCTTATGTATCCATATGACATGCCAGTTAGTCGTGAATGTGACACGCTCATCTGACTTGGGACAGTTATTCGGGCTAAATCTTTTCCATACAATCTCCTTCATCACTCACTTCATGGAGACTGGACGCTTTGACTTTTGCTGGTGGTTATTTGCCTTTACTCGGTGCTCTATTATTGTTTGAGATCGCATTTACGTTATTCTGTGTACGTCACCTTAATAGCTATGCATTCTTGTCTCATTAATTAAGTTCATGCTAGTGAAATGGACCAATAATTAAAGTGATTTTTATTGCGCGCTGAGTCCGTATAAGGATAACCATTTTATTCCTCAAATACCATGTAGGGACAACGACCGGATGGGAATAATCTTATTTATTCCTTGAATAGCATGCAGAGGGGTGGGGGAGGGGAAGGGGGAAAGAAGGCAACGCCATGGTCGATTGGTTAGTTGTTTCATTAAATCGTTTCCTAATTCTGAATCTTTCTCTATTAAAGGTACACACATGGACGTCAGGCATATCGATACTTTGGTGTGTCTATATAGAACTGACTGGAAATGATATTATCCTGTGTGCGTTGCATTTGAACAGAAATAAGGTTGATTAATGACAATCCAAATTTATTGTACGAGAATGAGTATTCTTTTTCTCGGAGAGAGGACAAGGACAATTTAGTCAAACGTTTTGAACATTGGTTTCTGTCACAGCCAACAGCAGAGGAGTCAGGGAAGAGACAGGAGTTGAAGACAGTTTCTTAACATCTAGAAAATGAATGACACCAATTATTAGTAGCAGCGGAGAATTAGACACGTGGTGGGCTGAAGGCCAGAGGGTACGCTGTCTATGCGGTATATATATCAGTGCGGTAATCGCAGACATTTGGAAGACGCTATTCTATGAAGACGCTTTGAAACGGGTCAGACGGTTACATTTTAAGACTGTGGGGCGCATTTGGCCTCCTAGTACAGTGACAGTGCTCATTTCGCTTGACATATCACTCTGTCGTACCTACATATAGGCTCTTCGAAATGGAGTTGTTTTGTTTGTTTATTGACGCCTTCCTAGCCCGTTTAATTCCCACTCTGTCCTATAAATGTGTGTGATTCAGTTGACACAAGGCCGAGAGTACTTCAAAGATACTTCCAGTATGTCTAGAGTATCAACAGCAAATGATTAGTCACCATTTTTTTATACTTTCGCTTAACTTCGCGCTCATATTATCTATGCGTATAGGTATAAACTGGCAGCCAGGCACTGAAAGCAGTACACTCATACAGGAACTACAAAATAAACTCATGACTACCAGTGCTAGTATTAAGTTCACCAAAGAATGTCTAGCATGTGATTTTCGTCCTAATTATTCAAAGTGAAGACCAAAAACAACTCTGCTGCAGCTCAGATTGCGAAAAGGAAATGTGAGATAATGTGTATGAAGTCTGTAGTTAAATCTCAGTTTAAGAAGAAAGAAGATATTATTAAGTGCTGTTGTAACACATATTTACAATTAGCTAACACACTATACCCATTAGAACTAAAAGCTGCCGAAGCGTGCGTTAAAAATATTGTAAACAAAATACAAACTGAAATCGCACACAGGCACCAAAAGAAATCAGAAGCCATGCAACAGAACAACCAACCATCCAACAAAACACAGATTTATGAAAGAGTCATTAAAGAAACTGACATCATCTTCAGTGGAAAGGAACAACATCTACTGAGGAAAGGGCTAAAACACAATGTAAAACCCACATTAAGTAGCAATAACCTCAAAAATCTCATCATACACACTAAAAAACAGCTGTTTTAGCTCACCTAAATAACACTGAAAAAACTGTCTTCGCACACGACATAAATACAATTATTCATAAAAGCATAAGTAATCATAATGAAACCTCAAAGCCAGTTTATCAAGAGAAAAAGCTAGTAAAGAGCGTAAACATGAAACTCAATAATAACAATGCCATATTTCTAAAAGCTGACAAAAGCAGTTCTGAAGCAATTATGAACAAAGATGAATACATCACTAAAATACTTTCTTTTCTGAAAACAACATAACACAGCTCAAACAGGATCCAACGGTAAAATTCCAAAACAAAATCAGAAAAATGGTCACTAAATGCAATTTCCTCTTCACAGAAAAACAAACAAAAACATGCATTTTAATGAACCCTACAGCTCCAAGGCTAAGAGCTCAACCTAAGACACATAAACGACATGTTCCATTATGACCCATTGTTAATTCTAAAAACACACCTGCCTCCAAAGTCTCCCAATTAATGAATGAAATTATGAAACACTACTATACAGTTGATAAACCATACTCAGTTAAGAACACAAATGAAGTAGCAACTAAAATTAAGGACTTAAATATTCCTACAGGTGCCAGATTTGCCTCTTTTGATGTAACTAACCTATTTACAAATGTAGCAACTGAAGTAACAATAGACATAATCTTGAAACCTTAATAAAACCTAAAAAAATTTCAATTTCAGAAATCTCAGAAGTCACGGACATGTTACAGCTAATATTGTCTCGCAATTACTTTCCATTTAATGAGAAAGTTTATCAACAAAATGAGGGTCTTGCCATGGGCATTTCACGTTGTCTGGCAGACGTATTTCTCAATCATCTGGAAAGTAAGCTCTTTAATGAAAACAATAGACTCAAAAGTAAAATAGTATATTACTGGACATACGTTGATGAACCTTGCTGTTATTTGATGGAACAAAAGATGACCTCGAAGACCTACTAGCAGTATTCAATTATTTCCACAAAAAATATAAAATTCACAATAGAACATGGGGGCAACAGGAACGTAAACTTACTGGATCTTAAAACCACCAACCACCAACAAAAACACAAGTTCAGCACACACAGAAAACGCACATACACAGACATAATACTGGACAACTCATCATGCCATCCCACCACACAGCGACATGCTGCATTCAGGTCCATGCTACACAAAGTACACTCCCTTGATTTAGAAGAAAACACCATCAAGGATGAGATAGATACAATAAACAACATTACCATAAGCAATGGCTACATAGCCAAAACAATTGACAATTGAAGCAGACAAATACACAAAAGCAAGACAACGGATGGACGCACTGTGAGAGAAGAGAAAATATTCGCCAGCATCCCAAAACTGGGCCCCATATTACAAAAAATCGCCAACAATTTCAGAAAAACAATTGTAACAGTTTCATTCTCAACCAATAATAAGTTAGGAAACCTACTCATCCATAATGTAAAATCAAATACAGAAACGTACAACAACAGCGGAGTGTAGGAAGTATCATACCCCCAGTTGTTTTGCCTGCTGTGTAGGGAAAACAGGCAGAAACTTCAAAACCCGTTTTAAAGAACATGTAAATGCTTTTAGGCTCAAGAACGTCGAAAAATCAGTCATTGCACAACATATATTGGAAACTAAACATGTCATCAACAGTCTAGAAAACAATTGGGTAATACTACAAAACGAATCCAATAGTAAGACTCTAAGTCTGTTAGAACAACTGAAGATATACCTCCAAAAAATCGAAAAACCAGAATCTATGTTAAATGAACAAACAGATTTCGCAAGCCATAGTTATTTCAGTAATTTTAAAGACCTATTCTAAAGTTATTCCTTGTATATGTCTCTTGTTTATAGTTTTATCTTTAGCACTGCGAATAAATTCATTTTTGACTACACCACGTACCAAAACATCTTTGAAGTGTTTATAAACGTGTGTATGTAAATGTACGTCCTGAATGAAGCGACATGTACTAAAACGACGGAGAAAAGAATGTTTGTCGGTACTAAAACGCTGAAAATGTTTTTCTTGGATTATGAGGTAAGTTTACACTGTTCATTTTCCTGTATCTTGCACATATTTTCCGCGTTCGGCTTACGAAATTCATGACCTATCATTAAACCCTTTCATGACGGGAATATGGATTTCACTTCATTCAGGAGAAGAAATAAAACATGTGTTAAGACAATGGACCCACAGGGTCCGAAATGCATCGTGCAGTTAAGAAAACACGAACAACTTGTGACTGAAGGCGTTGTTTAATTCATACCTCCAATGAGTCAAAGGTTAACCACCAAGATTGCAAAGATAACTCCTCTAAAATAAAATATTGTAAAATCTACGGATCAGAATTCTGCACACAGGCTATTGAAGAATAAAATCAAACCTGCAATAAGATCAATCATGATACCTTAGCGCTTTGAGCAGAAGCACTAAATCACATGAAAAATATTTTTTTTAAAAAAGGGGATCACGAATCATTTACTCTGGATTCTCTGAACATACTGGAAGCATCTTTGAAGTACTCTCAACAATGAGTCATCTCAATCATACACGTTTATAGAACAGAGTGGAATTAGGCGTGAATAAGCAAACAAAACAACTCAATTTTCCAGAGGCTACTTGTAGGTACGACAGAGTGATAGGTCAATTGAAATGAACACTGTCACTTTGCTAATAGGCCAAATGCGCCCCACAGTCATGAAACTGACCCCTCTGACTCTTTTCAAAGCGTCTTGATAGAACAGCTTCATCCGAATGTGTGCGATTACCGTATTGGGTGCATATTATAATTGTTTCATATATGAATCATCACTCCGTTTCTCCACAGCAGCTTACTTTTATATAAAGTTGTATGCACAGCCCTTGATGAAAGCTGACAGAGGTCAAGACACATCGAAAGATTTTGCGAGTGTGCTGGCAATGGGAATTGCTGGAGCAGGTATCAGTTTAGATGCCACTATGATGGTATGCCAGTGCAGTGGAGCTATTTCTGGGAAATTCATTTCTCTGTCTCCCTTGTTCCCTCTACCGTTGCTTGTGTCAGGAACCAATCTCATACTTTTGAAAACATTTTGCGGAAAACAGCGATCGGTTTTCACAATTGCATCTTTGAGTAGTAGACAGCATCTGGAGTTTCTATAGTTCGTGCTCAATGGCTCCGTCTCCACACATCAATTCTGGAGTACGGTCTGAAGATGATCCGCCGCTGGACTCCAACAGGTAACTAATAAACGTGATTCGTGCGATGAAGATTGTTTTCCTAAGTACAATTAAGAAATCAATGTTTAATGCGTTTGGTTAATAGTTCTTTCTTATTTTCCAACAAACGTTCTAAAAGCAGATTTGTACCAAAATTCTGCCGGTTCTTCTGGAAGAAGAAATCCGTTAGTACCAAGAATGTCGATACAAAACCTCGATATCGATACAGACTCGCATGATACAGTCTGCCATCTTGTGTAGTTTGCATAATGTTTACATGTATGTAGATGCGATTTGTGCAGCGAATTACGTTGGCAATCGGTGACAAAATACAATGTGCAATAGTGTAATGTCAATCCAGAGCTGCGGCATTACCCCACTGATGCAAGTGCAGCAGTAAGATGATGAAATCGTAACTGATCAACTCTCATATAAAATCCTTTCACACTATTTTCGTAACACATATCTGACGCAAATCTATCTGCATACTATACAGGCTCTTACATCATACATACTCAACCACAAAGTAGAAAACCAGCAGAAGACATCACTTATTTCGAGTTATAGCCATTCACTGCCCCCTCTTCTCCCCCCCCCCCCCCCCGTCCCCCCAAATCCCCAAATGCCACACCAGTCACTACAGTAACAAAAAATGGACAAATAGTTCTAGATTAATCTAGTTTAAGACTGTTTATTTTTAAGTTACATTTCTCTGTATGTATGTATAAACGCCTGAAGATAAACAGGACATGTTCGAAAGGCGTTGTATTATGTTAGATTAAATATAAAAAAGTGACTGGTAGCAGAAATTAGAAATAAATAATTGACTTCTTTCTTTGGGGAGCACTCGAAGATGCAGTCTATGACGAAACCCCAACTACGCCAGACGATGTGTGGCGTCGAATCGCCAGTGCATGCTCTAGCATATCAACTGTTGTACTTACATCTGTTCATCCTCCTTTCGAACGGCAACTGCAAATGTGCCTTTTAGTCCATGGTCAACTGTTTGAGCACATGCTTACATAAAGGATAAAGGTACTTTTGGATGACAAAATTTATGTTCTGTGATTTGGATGATTACCAAATCGTTGTCAGTAAATTCTTTATTTCATTCACGTGTGTACGAAATTGCATTGCATGTCAAATAAGCCGAAAAATGTGTTGCAGGTAACTGGTAACACTGTCATTATGTGCTTATGTTCAGCATGGAACAACGTTTCGTTAAGAAGAATATTTATTTTGCGTTGTACAGGTGGGCAGCAAAATATTTGTTTTGAAATGTTTAGTTCAACGAATGTATCCCATATGATACAATTTATAGCAGTATAGATAGACACAGTTGTCCAACAGCAGGTATTTTACCTATAAGAAGCAGCCACGTACCGGAAAAGAGAGGTCAAAAAAATGGCTCTGAGCACTGTGGGACTCAACATCTGAGGTCATCAGTCGCCTAGAGCTTAGAACTACTTAAACCTAACTGACCTAAGGACATCACACACATCCATGCCCGAGGCAGGATTCGAACCTGCGACCGTAGCGGTCGCGCGGTTCCAGACTGAAGCGCATAGAACCGCTCGGCCACACCAGCCGGCAAAAGAGAGGTCAGATCTCCTAACATTTATTTAAAGGAGAAGTTGATTTTTGGAGCAAATAAGACCTGTTTATTTTGGAAGAATGAACAGTTGATTTCTCTGTCTCAGCTCGTATAATCTGGGAGGATACATATATGTGAAGTAGTTTTCCTTAGTGATGTGCTAGATTCTAGCCTATGTCGTTTTCCAGTCAGAACATTCGTAGGTGAACCTGGATCTGGGTCGAAAGTTGGTTCAATGGGAAATAAAGCTTTATTCGCAGCGCAGGCCTACCTTTTGGTATACAACTACGGAGCTTGGTCCGAGACGTCTGAATTGTTTGCACCGCAAATTCCGTCAACATTAACCACCGCTATTGCATTGTAATTGTCTTCTCAAGAGCTCTCGAATGCAGTTATAAAAAGTATATGGTTCCATTTAAAAAGCGGACTTACTTCATTATCCGAATTGATACCAGTGCTAGAAACATTAACCAAACAAAAACATACGTGTCCCTCTACTCTCTAACATTCGCCGAAAACTGCGTTTTGATATGTAAAACCGTTCACGAAATAAAAGGGGTGTTACGTCTTACATGTTGAAAAGAGAGAACCACCGCTCAAAATCATGCCACATTTTGACACCATATGCAGGTGGAAACGTCACGGAAAATTACCAATATTAACATAAACAGGGTTGGCTACAAATGACAAATGAATCGCAATGTAACGGCTATGGTTTGAGTTGCATATTACACCATCCGAAATGTTCAATGTGCATGACTGCGGAAGTTCTGCAATCAACAGTTGTGGCACTGCTCGTTACATATACCCATCCACCGTGGCAAGGTTGTATTACAGCGGATAGGAACAATCGGTTTTTAGTTGTCCTGAGGCTAAAAACCACATAAGAAGAAAAATGAGATCGGTTTTTTGTTGTCCTAGGGCCAAAAATCGCATAAAAAGCAAAATGACATCACTTATTAATTTCCTGGCCAGGCTGTAGAGAAATCGCGGTTGCTAATTCTGACACTTCCGAAAGGCCTCTGCAGCAGCCACTTCACTGGCTGTGCAGTGTGCACAGGAACGCCATCATGCATAAAAATGACCCTACCCACACATGCACGATGCGGGAGGGTTGGAATGACGTTCGTGTGCAAGGCTCTCATAGCGTTTACTAGTGACGATACAAGTGACAAGATCCCCACGATTCACCTCTTCGAAGAAATACCGCCCTACGATAAATGATGCCATCAAAAGTCACCACACAGTCACTTCTGCAGAAGTACTGATCAACGTGCTTGCGGATTTCTGTTGCCCATATTCTGCAGTTCTGGTTATTGACACATCAGGAGTGAATTTTGTCTGTCCACAGAATATTTCATGCTCATTTATTGTCCACCTCCATGCGAGCAAGAAATTACATAGTGTTCGTTTGTCTCTCTGGCAGGTCAGCAAGAATCAACGCCTGAACATGGGTGATTTTGTCTGGATACCAATGCAGGATGTTTCGTAGGATTATATGTATCGTGCTGGCGAGCATGTCCAACATCGGGCAGTTCCTCGTGCATCGCGTGTTTCAACATCGCCGACCGATCCCTGCTGCAGTGCTGTGACAGACGACGGAGCAACTGCTTTCCTCCCTCTGTCACTTCAAAAGATTCTGCCTTTCCGAATTTTGTAATCATTTTCTCCAGATCCTCGGCAGATATAGGGTCAATGCCTTTACTCTTGTCATTGAGTGTACGGAACTTCTGCAGGGCTGCTGGCGCACAGTCACCGTAAAAGTGAGCGATCATTTATGGAGACAGCCTTGCTGGTCGTCTCAGATTCAAACTGAGGAAATGCCGTGTACCGCGCATCGCTTGCAGCGCCACCCATTGATATAATACGCTGTTCAAATTGGACGTCAGTGGTTCCTTCTACAGGGTTTTGAAACTGGAAATTTAATTATGTAGAACTCCAATGTCTGTTCTATGTGGTCAGCTTATTGTTGCTGAATCGGCTATAGAGCCACTTTGCTCATCACTCAAGGGACAGCTTTTGTACATGGACTTTGTTCTTACGCTTGCGATACGGGTTGTTTGAAAATGGACATAGGTATACGAAACTAGACACCATCAGTAAATAAAAAAGATACTTACTAAAGTAACTTATGACGGAGTGACAACCGTTTATTTAAAAAATAATAGCATTTGGATAAAAGGAAACGAAAACCAAGAAAAGCGAATAAGGAACCTCGGCACAGCCGAATACATATTTCCTAACCAATGCTAGGAGGAGCTGCCTTAGGTTTGTGTGAGAAATTGTGTATATCTGCGAGTCTGCTCTAAAAACTCCTTCCTATGGCAGTTTTTTAGATACTACTAACCCTTGACTCACGAGGTGTGGTCTCTCAGGCCACGTGAGAATTTTGAAACTCTCTCTTCACGGCCAGTTCTGACGAATGCTTACATACCACTCACAACCCTCCTCAAATTGCCAATCCTACAATGTGTTATGACCGGTTGCATTATAACTTTCTTTTTCTTGTTGTTCACTTGTTGACCCGAATTTGGGTTTCCTAGATCACGCCTAATGACATAGGTACTTGTTTATTTCAATATGGTTCAAAATGTGCTCGCATGAGTGTGTCAGTTTTAAGGATCACAAGTTTGATGAAATCGTCAGTCTGTCGGTTGAGGGAGACGGAAATGATGTACACCTAGAAATAGACGGAAACGACGACGATTTTGCAATGGTCAGTCATTTCAACTCTACTGACGACCAAGAGGAACATTCCAAGGAAAACCTTGAGGACATTGCTGATGGGCACCTTCCTGTTTCGCCGATAAAATGCTTAAAGTGTGAGTTAAAAATCAAATGTTATCTGAGTGGTGGCAAAGAGAAATGTAGATCCCAGTATTGAATGTCAACTTTGCAGACTTCCTGTATTTCTTATCGGGTGAAATGTATATGACCGTATTTAAACCCTGGACTTCAGTTTTGTGTGAAAATGTGCTTGCTCCAGAGATACTATAAGATTTCAATGTATAAAATTCAGTCCTCTGACAGTTCATTTACGTGTACTATTATTTATAAATTGTAAAATAGTGTGTAATTCAGAGTGATAAAAAGAAAAGTACTACCAGCCCTATTTAGTGCACGTAAATCAACGGCAAGTATTTAAACAACACTTACATAAATGTAAAAATAAATGTTGTGTGACCTAAAATAAAATTCTAAAATTATTTTTGCATCCAATCTTGGTTTGAACGCAAGAATCCCAGAGACGCCGCCTTGTAGTATAATTTACAGAAACTTCATCTCGTGAGTTAAGGGTTATACCATTTTGCATGTAAGTATTTATTATCACGGGAATGATATCTGATTAGATTTTAGGTGATTCTCTTATATGACTCTTCTCAGTGCCTGGTTGAAAGGATACGCGCCTCTGCGTGGCCCTCTCTACTGTGCTGCTCCACGAAGGAGAGCGCTGACGTGAACAAACAACGGGTGGTGACGGCCGCTCGCCAAATAGATACGACGGCGGGAGGCACGGGATGAGACACAGCAATATTCCTAGGGGCGCTTCTTCGCCGCGAGGAGGTGACGTCGGCCGCAACTCAGCGCGGCGTCCTGTGGCGCTGTATTGTGTCTGGCGTGGCCCTGTATGTGTTTGTGTGTGGGTGTGTGAGTGTGTGTGCGTGCGTGTGTGGGGGGCTACGCCATGGAGCAGCTCGGAGCACTAGCAGCAGCAGCAGCAGTAGCGAGAGGGTAGGTAATTACTTGCAGCTAACTTGTCCAGGAATCAGCCTCGTAGGCTTGTCATCGCCAGCCAGCTCATCCGGCCGCAGTTTCCAAGCAATTAAAGTTTCTTCCTTCCTATCCGACCACCGACAGCAGGTTAATTTGTTTTGTGGTCGCGGAGTTTATTTGCTCCCGGCGGTTTCTCTCTCTCTGACCTGAAGCATTGTATCGGATCATCTTATTTTCCTTACAGTACACTTTCAATGCTGTATCGGCTGTTTCGATCAGAAGCATGTCGTTCTGTTTATTTAATCCAGTTTTTGTAGATGAATAGTTATAGTGCAAGATACTTGAAAAATATGTGAAGTTCTTGTTTTTATTTGCCTAATAACAAACAAAATGGCGACGTAAGTCAAAAAGTTTTGTCACATCTAGAAAAAAAAGTAATAAAGTTATGAAAAGAAATTTTTTTTTTTGTTTACAGGTACATGACGTACGATTGGTACATTAAAATGCACGCACCATAGTACCGTTTCATGTCTCTACACATTGCATGAGCTCCGCCATCGTGTTGTGGCTGCTGTAGCATCGTGAAACGGTACACTGAACGTCATATATATGCGTTCCAGTTTGCAACTGACGTTGATAGTTAAGTTTTACGGATATCAAAAAATGAGTTCTAGTTTTAGTAATGAAACATCGTGCGGAATAATTACGCGGTACGAAGACATTTTATAGCGTTCGACGTTGGTGCATAAGTTTGTAGAGTTTTTTTTGTGTGTTGGTATTTCGGCTGCTAAGGATTATTTGTCGATTGTCATTTTTTATTTGTAGTTCACTGTTGCTATTTGAGTTTAAATATTGTAATTTTGTCATTTGGAGATACTCAGTGGAGCTGTGGACTCTAAAAAGTGAAATGTCAAGTGGAGAAATCGGAACGTTTCGGACTTATTCTCTGTTTGAGCTAAATAGAGGGGTGACAGCAGCGGAGGCGGCCAGAAATATTTTCACCTTGTATGGGGATAATGTAATTGGACAGAGCACGGCAAGAAAATCGTTTTTCGTTTTAAGCAGGATTGTTCTGACATTAGTGATTCTCCACGTTCGGGGAAACCTCCAGAATTGGTTTAAACGCATTAACCTGCAGTGATCCACGTCAGTGAACTATGATCAGTCCACCGTCGACCGACATTTGCACTCAAGGTTCAAAAATCTGGTGTATGGGTAGCGCATGCTCTAAGCCAAACGCACAGAAATCAACCGGTGGCCACACGTTCTCCTCTGCTTGCTCGTCATCAATCGGCTCGCGGACAACACCGGCGACTCCTATCCTGTACCGTTACTGGTTACGAGAAATGATATCTTTATGCTAATGTAAAGGAAAGAAAGGAATGGTTGAGCCTAAGCAAAGCAGCAATTCCCCGCATAAAGAAGAACTGCGTGAATCCACAAAACATAATGTTATGTATCTGGTGGAACAGCGAAGGTTTGTTGTACTACAAATTGCTTCCCCTTACTGTAACCATCTCTGCTGGCATTTATTGTCAATAACTGAACGTCTTGCAGGCGCAGTCCGCGACCAACGACCAGGAAGACTGCTTGAAGGGATGCCACTCCACGGGAACGCCCGTCCGCTTACTACTATCCACACAAAAAACCACTATACAGACCATGGGTTCGAAAGTCATTCTGTATCCATCCTAATCACCTGGTCTAGTGTCTTCAGATTTTCAGCTATCCGCTTTCTATCGACCGACTTTCACGGAACTTTCTTTCCATATGAAACTGCGCTCCGAACATGACTCGACGAGTTACTCCCCTCAGAATCACGTGGTTTCTACAGTCGCGGACTCTAAAAGTTACCGGAGCGTTAGCAGACTATTGCAAATTGTGAAGAACAGTAAATTACTGATGATTAGTCTCTTTTTTGCGTATGTATTGCGTCTATTACTTGTGTAAAAACGGTACGAACGAGGCTAATATAATGGCCCGAGCAGATGTGATCTGTTATTACACTACATTGCGAAAAGGATGATTAAGTAATCTTCAAATTACACATTTTGTTAATGTTCTTATTCACTACAACAGGCTTAAAAAATAAAAGAATGAATTAGGATGAGAAACGGTTACAATATACCTGTCAGCGGCACTAATCTGTTTGGGGCGACTTGGTCACAATTTACATAAGGCTACTCAGACGGTATCAGCTGTATTAATCGATTACCTTTCTTTCTGTTAGTTTTCTGTTTTTCACCGTACGTAAAACACGTTTACTTTCATTTGTGTTTCCGATTAAATTTATGCTCCTGCTACTATTACAGCTGATGAAACACGATATCAACTAACCTAACGGGACACTACAGATTTCATACCGGCCTTTGTTCGAGCGGATTCAGGGCCAACGAAGAGAACCAAAATCAGGATGGTCGGACTTAAACAGGCATGTGATCATCATTCTGACATTTTATAGCTATTTTCAGTCTGTCGGAAATCCTCATTTGTGACGCACAGTTGATTCATGTCCCCATCAAATTTTCCTCCGAAAATGCGTTCGTTGTGGCTCCTAATCACTGTTTAAAGAACGTCTAAAATACTACGTTCTAAATCCTCTAAGTCGATGCGAAACTGTCGAATTCAAGCAGTAATTTTCGCAAACTGCAAATATAGTGTTTTAATTTCTACTCATTTTCTTTGCCAGTTCTTGTGTGTGAGGTTTGGGAAACGACAGATTTCAGAGTTTTTCATTGCACAACGGTACTTCTTGCGGGTGCGTACTTTACACAGACTTCGTTTAGTCATATTTTTTTTTACCTCTCTTGTCTCGCATGTTTCAGTACGGCTGCTAGGTTCCTCGTTTTTGGAACCTCCAACACTATATAATCACTGTATCATTACAAAATTTATTAGAGTACACGTTTTGTCGCAGCAAGTACATGATTTTTTTATTCATGAATTAAATGGATCTTTTCTTGTTGTGACATTGCTTCTTAAATTCGTCTTGTTTTGCCTTTTATATCCAACGTATCTTCAAGAGATATTTTTGCCTACCCCGAAAATTTCTACTTTCCTTCATTTCTTCCAGCAAAAACCATCACTCCTCTGTTGTCATCAACCTGAAGAAACTGCCAAACAACCAGCGAAATGTTTCACATCATATAGTATACAAAAAACAAAGGGTGACAAAAGTACCCAAATTCGATACGAATATGAGCTGAATTTCGTTAAATGTAGCGGAAGTGGATCTCTTGACCTCTAGTAACATGAAAGGAAGCGTTGGAACTGTCAGAGGAGAAAATGTTTTAAAAATCCGTTGTAGATTCTTTGACTATAATAGACGAAAGATGACTGAAAATTATTACTGTAGGAAGAAAAGTTGCCCGTTACTCAAACTAACAGTTAAGCATCCTCATTTGGAACACTATGCTTGGTAATTTCAATATTCTTTTTTAAATAAATATAAAAATATAGTAGGTGATTTCTTGGTGAATTATTTGAGTGGAAGACGATTTTTTACGGCTCTGCTTTCGGGCAGCTGTTCATCATGAACCTTAGTGTGTAAGATGAGTTGTAGAGGGATGGGAGAAAAATTGGTCTTGCTAACGGGAATCTCTCAGTACTCTTGTACGTGGTTTAGGAAATACACTGCAAGCTAAAATCCGGATAACCGAAAGTAGTTTAGAACCCAGGACCTCCAGTGTGCCTAGCACTACGCCGCGAACCTTGGTGCAGTACGTCATGCCATACACATCAAAAAATGTTTTGCATCACCTCGGCTCCGAGAGTTCCCGAACCAGTACAGAGAACTGGAATATAGATCAATATAAACATCGTTTCCAACATTTTTATTGCTCACGAAAACCACACATTGCATGTTGGACCACCATACAGCGAGACCTTCAGAGGTGGTGGTCCAGATTGCTGTACACACTGGTACCTCTAATACCCAGTAGCACGTCCTCTTGCATTGATGGCATGCCTGTATTCGTCGTGGCATACTATCCACAAGTTCATCAAGGCACTGCTGGTCCAGATTGTTCCACTCCTTAATGGCGATTCGGATAGATCCCTCAGAGGTCTTAAGTGAGTTTCAGCACATTAAACTGTTTTCCAACATTACAAGTTCTGATTACTATGTACACTGAACATTTCGGCGTTAGTTTTGCTATTTTGCACAGCGGTTCCTGACTCGACCACGAATTTTTGGGATTTTAAAGCAAGTCCTGGGCAAATATTTTGCTACGGTAAAGAACTCGTCACAAACTATCCTCCTTGTGGCTGAGGCTGTTCCAGTTAAGACCCGCCTATCTGAGAAATTATGCTTACTATTGTAATTATTGTTGAATAGGTGCTATTTAATAAGAAGCTTCCTGATTTAATCTGAATATCCACTATATTATTCTACTAGGTTCATATTTATGACTATCGTTCCGACTTGGCACATAGATCGTGTTCACTACCCGAATTAGATGGGTCTTACTCCTACCTGAGAAAAAAGTTAAGCTCCTCCACGTCCGTTTACTGAACATGTAGAGTTTTTTGCTTCCTTTTTTAGCCCTTTGTGCTTCGGTTCTCATTGTTGCTACAACTGAAATGTGATCCCTAATCCCAGTCTCTGTGTGCTCAGACTGAAACAAGTCGGGTCTGTTGGTTGCGTACAGGCCTAGTAAATTTCCATTATTGGTATGGTAACGAATTATTGTCCCACGTAAGTTCCAGAGAATGTTTTCGTTACTTTGTCACAGGACATACATGATGCAATCATCCTTATCAGTTGTGGTTTGATTAAAATCTCGTCCACCTGTTCCTTGCATACATGATTTTAAGTCAACGCCGTTCTCTCACAATTTATCAGTTACTTATACAGCTGAATCTGGTACCAACAGGAGAATTCAATTACGTCTTATTTGCGATTGTTATTTGTGAACAAACAATTTCGAATGTAACCTGGTTTCGATCTAAATTGATTTAAAATTCTTGTTTTTTGCTACAAAATCACCACCTCCCATTCCACTGGATTTTTGATAAGCACTTGGATTCGCTCAGATAATATCACTACTATCAATGTTTGGCTTTAGCTGATGCTCGGGAAGAAATTGTGCAGGTTCCACTGCCCTTTGGCATTTTTAGTGTTTCGAACTGGGGTACATTTTTGCTAATTCAACATTTTATTGCTAATTCCTTAATGTGCTTATCTGTCTGGGAGATTTCTTGATGTCTGATGTACGTACTTTGGATCCCTTTGCAGTGACGTTTACAGCATCCGGAAGGAGACGCAGAGGCTGAATAGTTTTTCTGCATTTATCCAAAACAAGGATAATCAATAGCTTAATGTATGAAGGTTAAATGACAACATAAAAAATTGGAAATTGGTGGTAAGGTCTCGCGGGACCAAACTGCTGAGGTCATCGGTCCTTAAGCCTACACACTACTTAATCTAACTTCAACTAACTTACGCTATGGACAATACCCACATCCATGCCCGAGGGAGGACTCGAACCTCTGACGTTGGGAGCCGCTCTGAACGTCACAAGGCACCCCAGACCGCTGGTCTACCCCGCGCGGCAGGAAAGCATATATAGATCGTTTAAAGTTGACTGGAACACGTAAGATATTACCGTAAGGTATTTTTATCATACTAGCATAGGCTCCCAACGGCTCTCCCGCCTCTGCGACAATATGCTTGTGCAGCGTCGTCGTCCCACGTTCCTCTACTTCTCACAGCTGCTGCTCATACATTACTCGCTAGACTCTTTCGTGTCCTAATGAATGTTTTCTTTCCTCGCTATCCTACGTCACCCTTGTTTCCATTCTGTAGTTATTACGGCAGTGAAAGTAATATATGAATGTGCCCGTAAGATTAATGGGGTTGAACTCGTTTCTCTAGAAGTTGCGGCACTACAGAAACTCGACGAAACGGACCAACATGCACACCCGTATTCCATCACTTGCAGAATATAAACCTGATAGTTTCAACACTTATAGTTTCAGGGAGCTCTTTTTTTTCACCTAATGATAATCGTCAGATTAAATAGCAAAACATTTTACTTATTTATGGGATTCAGTTTTACGTCGGAGGAGAAAGTTGCGTTGATGAGCCAAAAGTGAATGATGACTGCTCACAGCAAGACTGAATGCCTGTGATGGTGTTGCGAGCACTTGATGCGATAAGGAGAGTAAATACATAAGCTGAGGAGAAAGGAATGAGGATCTATTCTAGCGACGATACGGGCCACAAACGGGCAAATCCACTGACATAAGCGACTAGCACAAAGTGCATACTGTTCTGCATAAACGCCTGTGAACGAGCATCTTGGACACTGCATAGCTGGCTGGCTGTTAGCGTGCTGCTGTCATGAAAATCTACAGAAAGTTGTTGAAGGATGGTGAAACTACGAGTAGGCGACAAAGTGTTGGGTGTTCACCCCTCATCATAGAACTTGCTTGCTTGCTTGTTCCAGTAAGCGGGACAAGCGATGATTTGAGGCAGATCTGACAGTATTGTACAATGCTGGTGTAGGTGTAGAAATTGCGGAGCACTCTGTTTAGCGAACAATACTGAACCTGGGACTCCGCAGCTTTTACGTTGATCCAACGTCATCGCCAGTTACGATTCTAATGGACCTGGGACCATTGAGATTGTGCTATGAATTAATGGAGACGTGTCACGTGGTCGTATGAATAACTTTTTCTGTTGTCGTACCAGGTCGATGGTTGTGTCTGGATACGCCGTCATCAATGCTTGTTAGAAAGTTTGCAATGCTGTTGCATTAATTTGAGGTGTAAGCAGTGCTGATATTCAAGACCATAAAAGTGGGTTAAAAGCTGTGAGCTGTCTGGGGAAGTTAACCTTGCATTACTGCGCAACTGTTTCGCCAGGTATCCAGTCTAGCTTAGCAAATTCCCAACCAGACTAACATTAATAATCTTTTAATAGTCATACGACAACCGGTGATATATATATATATATATATATATATATATATATATATATATATATATATATATATATATATATATATAAGAAAATTTAAATAAAAAGAAATAAATCAGTTTATATTTGGAAATTTATTTTAACATTGATCACTGAAATTTCAGCATATTAAACTTGATTCATAACTAAACTGGTGCCTTATTTAGGATTGTGAAAATGTGAGTTTGTAATCTTACGGAACACATCAAATATGGAGCTAAGATTGGGAGACTGCATACAACACTGCATTCATAAAATAACACACAAAGAACGTTGAAACATATGCAAGAGGAAATTAACCACAACCAACCGATTCAATTTTCACCCAAAGAAGTTACGTTCGTAGCGCAATCCTGTCCGTCATGAAATTACCACACACTGGTATACTAAATTCATACTAACTCTCTGTGAAATCTTTCCGAAAAGAATAGCTGAGGGCTACTTTGATGATTACACCACATGCTTCACGTGGTCAACTTGGTTAACACAAACACTGTAACTTCACAATAATTTTGATAATTAAAATAAATTAGATCGAAAAGCAACTTACAAAAGAAAAACCTCGAACTGGTTACTATCGTCTTACTATTAACCTGATAGGTCAAAAAATTGTATAAGCACGTGGTACTGGTCTCACAAAGTACACCCCATGTGGGTTGAACATAAAGAAAAGTTGCTATATTGAAAAATATTGTTAAGACGAGACCTTATAATCTCACGCACATTCGCATTTAAGATTGATGATCTTAGAGTTACTGATCAACGCGTGGTTCCACTTTACTCACAAAGTAGAGACAAAGCAACTACCGGAATATATTCTGAACTGTGACTCGAATTACACTGCGTTGCAATTTAAGATGACATTAGATATTTTAGAGCTAAACCTGAAATAAAGGTGATTAAATTTTCAGTTAGGCTGAACTTAAGAAATCCATTGTCCTACGGACTTAACAGACACGCGCTTAGCCGGAGATCTTACCACTTCATACGCTGGCCACGGACAGACTGACCTGCTGGGCTCTTACCGAGCGTGCTTCACAAAATACAAACGGAAGTGACCAGACAGGCAGCTCCCTATACCAACATGACAAGGAACGGACAGGACCATACTAAGAATAGAAACCTCTTTGCTTCTAGAAAGCGTAGCTACCTGTTCTGACGTTGGTCCTACTGTTCTCTAGCAGACAGGCTTGTCTGCTACCATCAAACATGCAACTAGAAATACATTTGCTCATTCATTCTTTCACACAGAAGGGGAGGGAGATGACAGTATCTTATCATATACTGTATATAAAAGAAAGCGGATGTAGGTTCCGTATGAGACTGTGTGACATGAATTACATATAAACTGTGTTTTGAAGTGTAGTAGTGTGACAGATCGTTCTTGTTTATGTGTAAAAGTAACACGTTTCACTGCTCAGTCTCCTCCCAGATAGTCAGAAACACCACAGTAAATTTAGAAGAGGAATTTATGCCGTAAATGACAACAGATTTAAGAAATTAACATGAAAGGAACCCAACAGAGACCTTTCAAGATGCATCGTCGCAGGGACGCTGGCTAAAGAGGGCAGTTTTATTCCACTGGGGAAATTCATCTGGGTTTCCATGTGACTTGGTAATCCAAGGCACCATGAATGCTATGGACGACTTGTGCATTATTCCGGACCATCAGCGCCGGTTCCCGCTTGATGTCTTGGAAGACGGCAGTGGCATCCTTTACCAGGGAAACTGTTGGTGCCAGACGGCTAGAATCGTGTACATTGGTTGACTGAGTGATGTCTTGGCTACCAAGTTCACCTGATTTGCAACCGATGGAACACATCTGGCGACACTGTCGGGTGCCTGCTACATACGGGAATTGCGTAATCTGTCCGTCCGAAATCACATACGTCCAAAAACTTCCCACTCTCATGTTTGTTCTCGTAATCAGTAGATAGCTTATACTTTTAAGTATTAATTTTATACAAGAACTGATGTTTATGGATAAGCGAAACGAATGTAATGGTGATATTGATTGTTAGACTTTCGGCCATCCTAATAAGTAGCGATTAAGCATGTAATTGAGTGTAATTAACCTAATCAAACTTTGACGAGATCACATATACAATAGGAGTGTTATACGCTGTATACTTTACTGTGTGTCGTCGTTCTGATAAGTTTTTATTAGAGGAACAGCAAATATTTTACAGGTGTGACGAATTGTTTCGACTGTCAGTACCTAGTTACTTCTTTTGGAGTATTGCTATGAACTTGATCGTTCTGTTGACCATGTAAGCGTACTAGAATAACACTACGTGTGACCAAGGTTACTGCCGTTGCTGAGACAAAGATGTTGAAACAGGGTTTTTCAGCGACATGTTAACTTACCTTTTTATTCGAATGAGCTGGTTTTAGATTGATTAATATGTATTTTACACCACAGACTACCTTTTATTAACTAGGTTCCATAATCGTTTTCCGGTTTCTTATTATTCGTTTTGCGACGTTATGATTGACGTTGTTTAAGTAACTCGCTTCACTGTCACTTTAGTAAGATGACAATGCAGTGTTATGCAAACATAACTCTATTTCTACCCTCCGCCCCCTTTACTATTATTTAATAATGGATCTTACCCTACATACGCAACGGCTTGTTACCTAAGTTCTTTTTATTTACACCGATGGTTACTCAAGGCAAATCTTTCACCTGGGAAGCGACGTGTGGTGTCGCCCCATCAGCATGAAAACAGTGGTGTGGACACATGTGTGTTCTTGCAAAGCTGAAATCATGTACTGCACAAGGAGGCCCTTATAGCGTGGAGATGTGACAGTACACCTAACTGGCCCTCGAGGTGTCAGCTGCTCAAAGAAGGAAAGACCGAGAATGAAAAACTTTGTGAAATCACACCACGCAGTCTGAGTGTAGTAGATGTTCCTGTACAAAACATGGCCCAGTATAACCTCATAAGGGACAGTTCAGGGCGTTCAGGGAACCGTGCACAGTGAAATGTGCCTTGTCCGTACAAAGAATATTTACCATCCATCTCTAAGCGTGCCAAAAGACGAAGAGAAAAGTACGGGCGTTGTAGCCTTTCCTGGGGCTTCATTTAGTACATAGTCTGTGTCTTGTACAGTTACCAGTATAAAAAGCTCCACGATATCTTTTGAACTGTTGACCAGGTGCGAAAAAATTCTCGTGACACAGCTCGAGCGCTAGCTGTGGAATCTGAGGCACTTTCTGCACGGTCGGCTATAGCAGCAGCAATTTCATCAACTGCCATGGGAATGGCCCGCCTCCCTACCGCATCCCGTAATTCGGCTGCGTACCGATTAATGAACACTGCGACGTGTCAGCCCGCACTACACCACTTGTAACGCAATCACTTTAATTATAACCACTCTTTATTTATATTATGACGTAATGCGATGGTTTTGAACTTTACATCTCGTACTGCACTCATGTCATAAAGCATAATGCTATCTAAGAAAGGAGCTGTTATTAGTTGTAAGGTGGCAATGGCCTTGCACCTTATATGGGTCCATTTAAGAGTGACACCTTAGGTTTTGTGGGAGTAATATTCTAAATTACGGTGTAGGAAATCTATGTGGAAACGCATCGGCACGCGAGAATTCCGCGGTTTTGTAATTATAAGATTTTGCGGAAAGGCAGTACGCGAGACAGAACTCGGGTACGTCACCGCCTAACCGCCGAAGGCCACAGCCTGACGGTATGAATGGTGAACTGGGGGCTTTCTGTAATCCGTTTAGTGCGGCCACAGCGGTCGCCAACCTCTGAGGGACGCGCGGCTGCAGGTGTTCAAGTGTTTACCAAAACAGAGCAGTCGATAGCTGGACGGGCTATCCTGTGCGTGCTCCCGCCTGATCCCACTAATTTTACGCCTTCGAGTAACTCAAGTGGGGCAGGCCAGGAGTTCCGAATAATAAACTTTCAATTCAAGAATCTGTGTTCGCTATGACGGGGAATCTCGAGTGGTCTCTTGGGAGAAAACTTCCAGTAAACGTGTTATTGCCTACAACTGTGGTACTTCCCAGCCTGAGAGGGCGGGGTTTGCTTGTAATATTTTGTAGAAATAAAAAGAATTGTGGAAAAGAGTTCTATTCCCAAGCTGTACATTGGTTGGCACTGGCAAACTGGGTATTTTGAGAGGATCTAGGGATGTGATTCACTCGGTTAAAGTTGAGGCGAGAAAACAAAGCTCAAGAGCGATCTTGCTGGACTCTCGGTCGTGGTCTTCCGTTCTGGACTCTCGTGCTGAGAGGACGTTAGCCAAGTCGTCTCCCCTCATGGTCTTTCGTTATGAGAGGACGTTAGCCGCCCAAGCTCATTTCTGACGGAAACATTGTCGCTATTAGAGAAGTTTACGGACAGCAGTCTGTTCGAATACTGTAGGATTGTACTTTCAGAGACGACACACGCTGATCGCACGCAGAACTCGTCTATCTGAAAATGGTTCAAATGGCTCTGACCACTATGGGATTCAACTGCTGTGGTCATCAGTCCCCTAGAACTTAGAACTACTTAAACCTAACTAACCTAAGGACAACACACACATCCATGCTCGAGGCAGGATTCGAACCTGCGACCGTAGCAGTCGCACGGTTCCGGACTGCACGCCTAGAACCGCGAGACCACCGCGGCCGGCCTTGTCTATCTGAAGTGAGACCTAATGACTGTTATTTATTTTCTCCTTCCAAAATGCCTTCGATGACATTGGATCACAGGACACGAGACTAACTCGGCGGCTGATTTTGAAAGGAGGGAGACGAATTTTCTAAATCTCAGTAGCAGCCTCTAAGCCAAGAACTATGATTACCGTTTCTCTATACGCTAGCATTAAAAGTTTTTTTTGCCTTTACGGTTAAGTTCTGCTACCTTATAGCCATGAAATTCACTTATTTCTCATTTTTTCCAGCAACTGACGACAGTAATTCACATCTTTACTCAACAGAGATGAGTGTTTTGTTCACAAATGTCGTTTCAATTTACTGGTAGGGGAGAGAATATTGGCAGAGAAGGCGAGAAGGACATGGATATAAGGGAAGGGAAGGAGGATATTAATGGAGTGTTAAGAGAGGAGATGGACGGTGTGTGGTATAAGAGATGTACCGTGAGCAGAGTGACAGAGATAGATAGGAAGAGATGGACAAACGGATGAGGGAGGAGGGATAGAGAGTGGGGGTAGAAGAAGATTACGATGTATACCTAATTCCATACATATTTAGCAACTCAGAAGCATTGCACAGCTCACTACTAAATAATAAAATTTAAAAGAAGGCATAGTCATTGCAACAGTAACGATAAACAGCTTATTGTGATAATATCAGTTTATGCAGACTACATTAACGTCACTGCAAGGGAAAAATAAATTTAATCACACAAGCTGTGTTTGGATAAGAATATAGAATTATCATGTTGATTAATCGGATTTTTGCCGGTTATTCGCGTCTTTCGTGCTCGATATTTCAACTGCGCTACTCGCAGCCTCCTTCAGGTGCTGTCCGATACTATCGGACGCAGATAACCGGCAGAAACCCGATTAATCAACATGACAACGCTTCGCCGGGAAAGCCTAAAGAATTAATATAGAACTGATTGACAACCAATTATTTACAGCACAGCTGCCACTGCAGACTTCGTTTCACTGCCGCCATACCATTCGGCAGGGTGTCAGTTACCATAGCCAGTTGTGGACGAAATTTGCAGCCGGTGGAATAATTATTAAAGCTGTCTTTCATTGTGTATCTTTATTCAATGAAAGCGGTATCAGTTTTATGGTATAAAATGTCAGGAGATTGCCGGCCGAAGTGGGAGTGCGGTTCTAGGCGCTACAGTCTCAGGTTCGAATCCTGCCTCGGGCATGGATGTGTGTGATGTCCTTAGGTTAGTTAGGTTTAAGTAGTTCTAAGTTCTAAGCGGCTAATGACCTCAGAACTTAAGTCGCATAGTGTTCAGAGCCATTTGAACCATTTTTTTTTTTTGTCAGGAGCTCTATAGCAGTGCGATTTCAGTATTGTACGAAGGATAGTCATACAGTTCCAACTATCGCTTCGAGAAAGTAAAGTTCGATTCTTTGTTTTATTATTTTTTTCTTGTAGGCACACTTCTTCATGCACCACAGTATCAGAGCATGCTGCTAGAGGACCTAAACAAAATGCCGTATCCCACTGAGAAGTTGAAGATGGGCAGCGCCATATTCTTTCGGCACCTCTAGTGACGTGCCACGGTGATGCCGATTTCAGTGACTACGTACCACAGCTGCGGACAAATTCGTGGTGGTAATTGTAATTTTTTGGTTACACCTAGTACAGATATATACGTTTACAAACATGGACACGTCACATTGGTTTTAGCTTCAGCGCATACAACGTTGTACTGCAACTGTGTTAGTCTGGAGCCGAGCGACCGCTACTGTCGCTGGTTCGAATCCTGCCTCGGGCATGGATGTGTGTGATGTCCTTAGGTTAGTTAGGTTTAATTAGTTCTAAGTTCTAGGCGACTGATGACCTCAGAAGTTAAGTCGCATAGTGCTCAGAGCCATTTTTGCAACTGTGTTCTCCAGTAGCATAGTTAAACGGAAAGTACACCGAAGTACTAAATTATACTTCTTAGGAGAAAGGTAGGTTTCAGCAACAAGTAGAAACGTAAGGTGTAATGAAGTCTGGAACGACTACCATTGAGAACTAACACCGATTAGAGTAATTGTGCTCGGTGAGCTTTAACAACCGAATGAAGCCACCAGATTAAGACATATTGTCTGTACAGTCATTTAAATGTAGTCTATAATGGTGCCAACAAGTTTGCATTGGTGGTAAATGGTGAAATGAAATTGCCTGTATCTTCTCGGGAAATGAAGAGTACCGGCAGTAAGGACAAACAGTCACGTGGTGTAACATTTAATACAATGACGTGATAAAAATCAGGGATAGCGACATATACATGTACAGATGGCTGTAATATCGCGTACACAAGGTACTAAAGGGAAGTGTATTGAAGAGCCGTCATTTGTGCTCAGTTGATTCATGTCAGAAGGTTTCAGACGTGTTTATGGCCGCAAGATGGGAATTAACTGACTTTGAACGCGGAATGGTAGTTGGAGCTAGACGCATGGGACATTCCGTTTCGGAAATGGATAGGGAATACAATATTCCGATATCCAAACTGTCAAGAGTGTGCCGAGAATATCACAGACAATTCAGTGGCCGACGGCCTTCACTTAATGGCCGAGAGCAGCCACTTTTGCATGGAGCGAACAGACAAGCAATAGTGTGTGAAATCACCACAGAAATCAACGTGAGACGTATGACGAACGTATCCGTTAGGACAATGCGGAAAAATTTAGCGTTAATGGACTATGAAAGCAGACGCCCAACGCGAATTCCTCTCCTAATAGCACGACATCGCCAGCAGCGCCTCTCTTGGGCTCGTGACCATATCGTTGGACTCTATACGACTGGAAAACCGTGAACTGGTCGAGTTAACCGATTTATGTTCGTAAGAGCTGATGGTAGGTTTATAGTGTGTCATAGACATCACGAAGCCAAGTAGTCAACAAGGCACTGTGTAAGCTGGTGGTGGTTCCATAATGGTGTGAGCTGTGTTTACAAGGAATACGCTGGGTCCTTTGATTGAACTGAACAGATCATTGACCTGAAATCGTTAAGTTACGGTTATGTTCGGGTACTTGGAGACCATTTGCAGCCATTGATGGTGTGGTGTCACCGCCAGACAGCACACTTGCTAGGTGGTAGCATTTAAATCGGCCGCAGTCCGTTAGTATACGTCGGACCCGCGTGTAGCCACTATCAGTGATTGCAGACCGAGCGCCGCCACACGGCAAGTCTAGAGAGACTTCCTAACACTCGGCCCAGTCGTACAGCCGACTTTGCTAGCTAGCGATGGTTCACTGACTTCTACGCTCTCATTTGCCGAGACGATAGTTAGCACAGCCTTCAGCTACGTTATTTGCTACGACCTAACAAGGCGCCATATTCAGTTACTATTGGTATTATGAATCATGTACCGTCAACACCGACGTTAATCATTAATGGATTAAAGTTAAGTATTCCACCAGCTACGTCCGTTTTTCTGGAGTCTAATTTCCTTGTCCTGTTCCAGACACCGCCAGCCTGCGTGAAATAAAACGCGTGCCTTTCGGCCTCCTCTAGTAACACAGTGTTGGCTCTCCTGCCAACCACAACAGATGGACTTCATGTTCCCAAACAACGATGAAAATTTTATGGATGATAATGCGCCATGTCACCGAGCCACAATTATTCGCGACTGATTTGAAGAACATTGTGGACCGTTCGAGTGAATGATTTCGCCACTCATCGAACATTTACGGGACATAATCGAGAGGTCAGTTCGTGCACAAAATCCTGCACCGGCAACGCTTTCGCAATTATGGACGGCTGTAGAGGCAACATGGCTCAATATTTCTACAGAGGACTTCCGACGACTTGATGAGTCCGTACCACGTCGAGTTGCTGGACTATGCTTCGCGAAAGGAGGTTCGACACTACATTATGAGGTATCCCATGACTTTTGTCACATTATTATATACTGTCAGCTGCCTTGAACAAATATCCGAGAACCACACCTGATAAAGAAATTACGTTCTGCCTGCAAACACATCTGATCTTTTCGAGAGAGTCACTAACGAAAAAGAGATTAGTGTGCATAATAATTTTACGCGTACGAAAACGTCATGATGGAAACTGGGAGAGTAATCATGTCTGGTCCATCTAATAGTCACTAACAATCTAGTCAAAAACGAATAGAAAACGCTTCATATCTGACTAATAAAGGACAGTTGGGTTAAAAAATGGTTCAAATGCCTCTGAGCGCTATGGGACCTAACTGCTGAGGTCATCAGTCCCATAGAACTTAGAACTACTTAAACCTAATTAAACTAAGGACATCACACACATCCATGCCCGAGGCAGGATTCGAACCTACGACCGTAGCGGTCGCGCCGTTCCAGACTATAGCGCCTAGAACCGCTCGGCCATTCGGGCCGGCAGTTGGGTTAAATCAGGAAGACGTTATAAACAACATCGTCCATCCAAAAAGACCCGAGATTAATTTTATTTCTGGTGTTTAAGCGACAACTGCGGTGGCAGCTTGAAGTAGCAACTATAAATTACAAAAGTAGTTTCGAGCAGTCAGCTGTGGGCAGGCAGTATTAAGAAATGGAGGTGCGGCTGTAGTGCATCAGCTTTGTTGTGTCACGCTCAAGACATTTTCCACAATGGTCTGAAGAAGAGAAAAGTGTTTGCAAAATTTGTCCCACACATGCTAACTACGGAACAAGAATCGTCTACTTGTGGACGCCTGCTGCGGGTTGATTGAAATGCAACATCCGGAAATTCTTTTGTTCAGAAAATTATCATTGGAGACGAGACTTGACGTTCGAGCGAAAGTTCTGGAGTGTAATCGAAACAACTGTGACAACATGTGGACCGCCGCACGTGTTGCCAAGATTGTTTGGATTATGCTGCAGGATTTTTGCTGGGAAGCCCTTACACATCCTCAGTACATTCCCGAAGTCTCCCGATGCGCTTTACATTTCTTTGTAAACCTGAAGGAAGACATTCGTAGCCACCGATTTGCTTTGAACGAGGAGCTGAACACCTAAGTGCAGTCTTTGTTCCGTACACAACCGCAAACATATTTCCATGGAAGCACTGAGAGTGTTGTCTCACAATGAGATAAATTTATTAACAGTTATGGTGATTACGTTTGAAATAACAGTTTACATACCTTTTTCCATCTGCCTTTTTTTTCATTTTACTGCCCTTTATAAAGAAGGCCGTGTTGCTCTCTAATTAGGAGATGTCAGATACGGTCCATAAGAGTGAAACTGGCTTACTCTGTAAAGAACGCTCAAATTGTAAACCACGGTATTTCAAATTGCTTATTACTCTGTAATAGCTGGCAATAAACCAAGTTAAAATTAAACTGATTTTCGTTTTCGTAGACAGCTGCTCATCTAGTAATCAGAATTCTAATGACACGATTGTATAAAAGCTGTCAGCTGTTAACCACTGCGGCCAAAGTGGTCTGAGACTTTTCCACCACCAAGACACGCAATTCTTCGTACGAAGTACTGTGTCGCTTTGTCGCAAATCTGCTATACACAACAAGACTATTGTCCCACGAGTCACCCTACAAGAAATGTCTGTAGCAACTTTGAGATGAGCAGTTGCGTTACCTATGTGACTGGCTATCCCCTTCTCTAATAGCTGTAACGTACTGTGCCTGGAACACGCTGCTTGAATAAAGGGGTTCTATGACGGTTACTATATATCAACGGAATGATAATATGCAAAACTGAAGTTTCTGTGTATCTTTTTTCGGAAATAGTCATGAAAGATCTCTAATGTCAGATCCACAATCCCTGGAACTTCTGTATCTCTGACGAAACTGTCAAAAGTCAGAGTACTTTCTAGAAGGTGTAAGGCAAACATTACCCTGATTCGAACTACAATTGTACTTAATAAATTGTTATACAAAACTGGTCAACACGGACAAAAATATACTCACAGCAGTAACAAACAACTAATAACACGGTGCAGTGATGGGTATCTTTGAAGCAAGCATACATGATGGACGGCTTCTGTAGCTGCCGAATCGACTAACATGGCTCTTGTGTACCCCTGTTACAGGGAGAATGAGCTAATTACCCAAGATGAATGGCCTAAAGATCTAAATCAAGATCTGATAACAGCGATTTATGTTTGGACTTCGGAATTTGTGACCAGCTATGCTGTAATGACGTATTGGACTCTAAAGAAGGTCGGTGCTACGATTTACTGAAACTTCTGAGTCACACTCTTCAGAGAAGTTTAATTCCTTTGTGTTTAAATAAACTGTTATGATCACACCAGTTTCTGCTTCATTTTGCGGCCGTTTGAAACTTTGTTCTCCATCTATAAACGTAACGAGAGCCCTGTACGGGGAGCAGTCTGAGCGGAGATAAACGACTTCCTAATTAATCAACTCGATATCGGCGCAACATCGCCAGCTGCAGAGTCGGTCAGGTAATTAGCTCCCTGAGGCCTCAGACTCGTCCTCTTCCATATCCTGTGCAGGAATGATAATGATTAAAATCCTCTTATATATCACAACTTTGAATGTTTCCATTTGCTTGGTTATACGGTGGTTCTGATTGTACATGAACTTCACAGAGTTGGGTTTAAACATCCAGTCTGGCAGATATATAGCAGCAGTGTTGGGCATGAATTATTTACCCGCACATCTTACAAAAAATTATGTTCTTCATTCAATTAAATCTCACTTAATGTTGGAGTCTTCAGGTAGAGAAGATACTCTTCTCTCTTTCACATTCAATCGTTGATCATAGGAATTTTATTATTCATCCAGTAGCCTGTTGGTGCGCCTTTGAATGCAAAAGACATATATCGTACAAGTACTTAGCACGTTTTCGGAAATATATGACTCTAGATATACACGAACAAGTAACTCAGTGCCTAGCGACAAAGCGAGGTATTTTGCAAATTTTTTGCTCGAGATAGCTAACATCATAGATGTGTACCACAAGGCTGATACGTGGCAAATTTGAAGGTGAGAAGAGATTAAGTGATTTACCATCAAGCTACCCAAACTATCCCCCCCATGAACCATGGACCTTGCCGTTGGTGTGGAGGCTTGCGTGCCTCAGCGATACAGATGGCCGTACCGTAGGTGCAACCACAACGGAGGGGTATCTGTTGAGAGGCGAGACAAACATGTGGTTCCTGAAGAGGGGCAGCAGCCTTTTCACTAGTTGCAGGGGCAACAGCCTGGATGACTGACTGACCTGGCCTTGCAACATTAACCAACACGGCCTTGCTGTGCTGGTACTGTGAACGGCTGAAAGCAAGGGGAAACAACAGCCGTAATTTTTCCCGGGGACATGCAGCTTTACTGTATGATTAAATGATGATGGCGTCCTCTTGGGTAAAATATTCCGGAGGTAAAATAGTCCCCCATTCGGATCTCCGGGCGGGGACTACTCAAGAGGATGTCGTTATCAGGAGAAAGAAAACTGGCATTCTACGGGTCGGAGCGTGGAATGTCAGATCCCTTAATCGGACAGGTAGGTTAGAAAATTTAAAAAGGGAAATGCATAGGTTAAAGTTAGATATAGTGGGAATTAGTGAGGTTTGGTGGCAGGAGGCACAAGACTTTTGATCAGGTGAATACAGGGTTATAAATACAAAATCAAACAGGGGTAAAATAGGAGTAGGTTTGATAATGAATAAAAAAAATAGAAGTGCGGGTAAGCTGCTACAAACAGCATAGTGAACGCATTATTGTGGCCAAGATAGACACAAAGCCCATGCCTACAACAGTAGTACAAGTTTATATGCCAACTAGCTCTGCAGATGATGAAGAAATTGATGAAATGTATGATGAGATAAAAGAAATTATTCAGATAGTGAAGGGTGACGAAAATTTAATAGTCATGGGTGACTGGAATTCGGTAGTAGGAAAAGAGGGGGTAAGGAAACGTAGTAGGTGAATATGGATTGGGGCTAAGAAATGAAAGAAGAAGCCGTCTGGTAGAATTTTGCACAGAGCATAACTTAATCATAGCTAACACTTGGTTCAAGAATCATAAAAGAAGGTTGTATACATGGAAGAAACCTGGAGATACTAAAAGGTATCAGATAGATTATATAATGGTAAGACAAAGATTTAGGAACCAGGTTTTAAATTGTAGGACATTTCCAGGGGCAGATGTGGACTCTGACCACAATCTATTGGTTATGACCTGTAGGTTAAAACTGAAGAAACTGCAAAAAGGTGGGAATTTAAGGACATGGGATCTGGATAAGCTGAAAGAACCAGAGGTTGTACAGAGTTTCAAGGAGAGCATAAGGGAACAATTGACGGGAATGGGGGAAAGAAATACAGTAGAAGAAGAATGGGTAGCTCTGAGGCATGAAGTAGTGAAGGCAGCAGAGGATAAAGTAGGTAAAAAGACCAGGGCTGCTAGAAATCCTTGGGTAACAGAAGAAATATTGAACTTAATTAATGAAAGGAGAAAATATAAAAATGCAGTAAATGAAGCAGGCAAAATAGAATACAAACGTCTCAAAAATGAGATTGACAGGAAGTGCAAAAATGGCTAAGCAGGGATGGCTAGAAGACAAATGTAAGGATGTAGAAGCTTATCTCACTAGGGGTACGATAGATACTGCCTACAGGGAAATTAAAGAGACCTTTGGAGAGAAGAGAACCACTTGTATTAAGATCAAGAGCTCAGATGGCAACCCATTTCTAAGCAAAGAAGGGAAGGCAGAAAGGTGGAAGGAGTATATAGAAGGTTAATACAAGGGCGATGTACTTGAGGACAATATTATGGAAATGGAAGAGGATGTAGATGAAGACGAAATGGGAGATAAGATACTCAACTGAAAGACCTGAGTCGAAACAAGGCCCCCGGAGTAGACAACATTCCATTAGAGCTACTGACAGCCTTGGGAGAGCCAGTCCTGACAAAACTCTACCATCTGGTGAGGAAGATGTATGAGACAGGCGAAATACCCTCAGACTTCAAGAAGAATATAATAATTCCAATACCAAAGAAAGCAGGTGCTGTCAGATGTGAAAAGTACCGAACTATCAGTTTAATAAGTCACACTTGCAAAATACTAGCGCGAATTCTTTAGAGACGAATGGAAAAACTGGTAGATGCGGACCTCGGGGAGGATCAGTTTGGATTCCGTGGAACACGTGAGGCAATACTGACCTTACGACTTATCTTAGAAGAAAGATTAAGAAAAGGCAAAGCAACGTTTCTAGCATTTGTAGACTTAGAGAAAGCTTTTGAAAATGTTGACTGGAATACTCTCTTTCAAATTCTGAAGGTGGCAGGGGTAAAATACAGGGAGCGAAAGGCTATTTACAATTTGTACAGAAACCAGATGGCAGTCATAAGAGTCGAGGGGCATGAAAGGGAAGCAGTGGTTGGGAAAGGAGTGAGACAGGGTTGTAGCCTCTCCCCGATGTTATTCAATCTGTATATTGAGCAAGCAGTAAAGGAAACAAAAGAAAAATTTGGAGTAGGTAAAAACTTTGAGGTTCGCCGATGACATTGTAATTTTGTCAGAAACTGCAAAGGACTTGGAAGAGCAGTTGAACGGAATGGACAGTGTCTTGAAAGGAGGATATAAGATGAACATCAACTAAAGCAAAACGAGGATAATGGAATGTAGTCAAATTAAGTCGGGTGATGCTGAGGCAATTAGATTAGGAAATGGGACACTTAAAGTAGTAAATGAGTTTTGCTATTTGGGGGGCAAAATGACTGATGATGGTCGAAGTAGAGAGGATATAAATGAAGCCTGGCAATGGCAAGAAAAGCGTTTATGAAGAAGAGAAATTTGTTAACATCGAGTATAGATTTAAGTGTCAGGAAGATTTTTCCGAAAGTACACTCCTGGAAATGGAATAAAAGAACACATTGACACCGGTGTGTCAGACCCACCATACTTGCTCCGGACACTGCGAGAGGGCTGTACAAGCAATGATCACACGCACGGCACAGCGGACACACCAGGAACCGCGGTGTTGGCCGTCTAATGGCGCTAGCTGCGCAGCATTTGTGCACCGCCGCCGTCAGTGTCAGCCAGTTTGCCGTGGCATACGGAGCTCCATCGCAGTCTTTAACACTGGTAGCATGCCGCGACAGCGTGGACGTGAACCGTATTTGCAGTTGACGGACTTTGAGCGAGGGCGTATAGTGGGCATGCGGGAGGCCGGGTGGACGTACCGCCGAATTGCTCAACACGTGGGGCGTGAGGTCTCCACAGTACATCGATGTTGTCGCCAGTGGTCGACGGAAGGTGCATGTGCCCGTCGACCTGGGACCGGACCGCAGCGACGCACGGATGCACGCCAAGACCGTAGGATCCTACGCAGTGCCGTAGGGGACCGCACCGACACTTCCCAGCAAATTAGGGACACTGTTGCTCCTGGGGTATCGGCGAGGACCATTCGCAACCGTCTCCATGAAGCTGGGCTACGGTCCCGCACACCGTTAGGCCGTCTTCCGATCACGCCCTAACATCGTGCAGCCCACCTCCAGTGGTGTCGCGACAGGCGTGAATGGAGGGACGTATGGAGACGTGTCGTCTTCAGCGATGAGAGTCGCTTCTGCCTTGGTGCCAATGATGGTCGTATGCGTGTTTGGCGCCGTGCAGGTGAGCGCCACTATCAGGACTGCATACGACCAAGGCACATAGGGCCAACACCCGGCATCATGGTGTGGGGAGCGATCTCCTACACTGGCCGTACACCTCTGGTGATCGTCGAGGGGACACTGAATAGTGCACGGTACATCGAAACCGTCATCGAACCCATCGTTCTACCATTCCTAGACCGGCAAGGGAACTTGCTGTTCCAACAGGACAATGCACGTCCGCATGTATCCCGTGCCACCCAACGTGCTCTAGAAGGTGTAAGTCAACTACCCTGGCCAGCAAGATCTCCGGATCTGTCCCCCATTGAGCATGTTTGGGACTGGATGAAGCGTCGTCTCACGCGGTCTGCACGTCCAGCGCGAACGCTGGTCCAACTGGGCGCCAGGTGGAAATGGCATGGCAAGCCGTTCCACAGGACTACATCCAGCATCTCTACGATCGTCTCCAAGGGAGAATAGCAGCCTGCATTGCTGCGAAAGATGGATACACACTGTACTAGTGCCGAAATTGTGCATGCTCTGTTGCCTGTGTCTATGTGCCTGTGGTTCTGTCCGTGTGATCATGTGATGTATCTGACCCCAGGAATGTGTCAATAAAGTTTCCCCTTCCTGGGACAATGAATTCACGGTGTTCTTATTTCAATTTCCAGGAGTGTATTTGTATGGAGTGTAGCCATTTATGGGAGTGAAACATGGACGATAACTAGTTTTTACAAGAAGAGAATAGAAGCTTTCGAAATGTGGTGCTACAGAAGAATGCTGAAGATTCGATGGGTAGATCACATAACTAACGAGGAGGTATTGAATAGGATTGGGGAGAAGAGAAGTTTGTGGCACAACTTGACTAGAAGAAGGGATCGGTTGGTAGGACATGTTCTGAGGCATCAAGGGATCACAAATTTAGCATTGGAGGGCAGCTTGGAGGGTAAAAATCGTTGAGGGAGACCAAGAGATGAATACACTAAACAGATTGAGAAGGATGTATGTTGCAGCAGGTACTGGGAGATGAAGCGGCTTGCACAGGATAGAGTGGCATGGATAGCTGCATCAAACCAGTCTCAGGACTGAAGACAACAACAACAACACCCAAGCTATTGTAGTACAATCCTACGTCGGTTCCTCGACAAATTGTGCTAATGGAGAAAACCATATTCGATAGGGATCGTATTAGCTAACAAGAGAGGGAAGAGGCCAGAAATAGCACTTACATAGTTTACATTTTCGCATGTGCGAGTACAACAAAGAGAGAGTGTGCATGCTCCTGAAACGTAGCAGCATTTTGACTCGCATAAGTCACTATAACAGGAATCGTAAGTAACTGCCATGATGCATGCTACACGGGGACGTGTGAGCACGATATTTACTGGATTGTAAAATGGCTGTCTGAAACTCATTGACAGTAAGAAGAAACGCAAAATGTAACACAAGGGAAGCACAATGATAAATTTACTGTCAGTAACTACACATTTATTTACATCCCTATTATCAGAACAAATAAAGAAGCGCCTACTGATCACGTTACAGCTGTGGTAAAACTTGTTTCGGTAACAATAAGAGAAGATTGTGCTCTTACAAGCAGGTCCACCATATCTATCTTCTGCTAGCACAAGAACGAGCTATAAATCTAGTGTCACTTTCTGATTTGCTGAGCTGTTGTTCGCTACGGAGGGACGCTGGCTCAAATCATAGTAACGACGAAGAAACAGAGATATTGAATAACTACCCATTGGCGACAAACTACTGTTGGCATCAAGGGGAAGTGCGTTAATACAGTGGGCGATGCAATGTTTTAGTCGCGTAACGTTTCATCTCCTAAATGTAGTTATTCTTCTTATTATTATGATTATGTGTTATGTATTCATCCTAGGTCACCAATATAACCAGGAAATGTTGACTAATTTATATTCTGTCTATGCTTTGCAGATAATATTAATAATAATCTCAAACTTTTCGCAGATGGTACACTTCTCTATACTGAAGTACTGTGTGGCAAAAGCTGCAGAAACATTCAGTCCAATCTTGATAAGATTTTAAAACGATGCGTAGATTAGTATATTGCTTTAAATGTACAGAAATGTGAAATTCAGCACTTCACAAAAGGAAAAATGAACGTAGTATTCCATGACTACAGTATCAACGAGTCACAAATGGAATTTGGTCAGCTCGCACAAATATTTCGGCGTTACACTGCGTAAGGATATGAAATGAAGCGATCGCATAAGCTCAGTCGTACGTAAGGCCGATGATAGACCTCGAATGATTGGTAGAATGCTGGGGAAATACGATCGGTCTACAAACGACATTGCTTACAAATCGCTTAAAATATTACTGAAGTGTGTCGGAACCATACCAAATACGACTACCTGGAGATTAGTCACAGTTCTGTTTGACAGTGGAAGTATGTCACAAAGACCGTGAAAAAACTGAACTGCCAGAGACAATACACCGAGGAAGTCTACTTACATTTTCTCAAGAAGCAGCTTTAAATTACATATGGAATATTATACAACTCGATACGTGTCGCTCCTGTAGGCATCCCGACGACAAGATTAGGTTAATTACAACACATACAGAGGCACTGAAACAGTCATTCTTCCAGTACTGCGTACGTTAATGGAACGGGAAGACGCCCATAAGAACTGCTACAATGAGAAGTATTCACTATCACGCATTTCACAGTGGTTTGCAGAGTATGGATACAGATGTAGATGTAAACTTCTGCAAAAACTCATCTTTTCTTGGTGAATTTGTAAGTACTTCGCATGAGCAAGGGAAGGGTTCGAAGTTGCCGCATTTCGTATGGACACCGTGTGTCGATGCATGCTGTAACTTGTCTGAAACCATACGATCAAAGAACAGCCCTAGCACATCTAGCACAAGTTCCACTACGGACGAAAAAGTTCAGAGTAATAACAGCGGCAACGTGTGAAAGAACGCTGCTCCATGGTTTGCGACATCGTATGTTCTGATTGCAGTTGGAAGCTGCTTGTTGTATCGCCAGAGGCAAGACTCGCCAACATTGTAATAGCAGTTTTAAGTGAGACTGGTTATCGTGAATACGTATCTGTAGATTATTGTGCCAAGAGCATAACGAAAGGCAAACGGGATGTATTCGTAGGGTGAGAACGTCACTGATGTTCATCATTCAGTGAATTCTGTGTTAGAGCGATAGTTTCCACCTATGTCACAGGTATTCTTATCGCATCAATATTTCGAACATCTATATTCCATATATAAAATCTCGTCTAAGTTCTATAGGTGTTTCATTATTTCTGGTTTTTTTTTAACTTTTTTCTGTTTTAACAGAATTGCTTCTGTGGCTCATTTACTAGCTCATTTGCTTTTCCTGTAGATAAACCGATGTTCGTACAAAATAACCTGCTTGCCAGGCTGTTCCTACGATGGTTGTGACATTTATCTCTGTTTACTGTGCTGATTGTGAATTCCTTGGGATGTGATAGTAAACATCTTGTTTTATATATTTTGGAGACTATGCAATAACCTATTTCCTATACTCCCAATTATGTTAGTTGTTCCAAACGCACTTAATAAGCTTAGCTGGCTCAAATGGCTCTGAGCACTATGAGACTTAACTTCTAAGGTCATCAGTCACCCAGAACATAGAACTACTTGAACCTAACTAACCTAAGGACATCACACACATTCATGCCCGAGGCAGGATTCTAACCTGCGACAGTAGCGGTCGCAGGGTTCCAGACTGTAGAGCCTAGAACCGCTCGGCCACACTGGCCGGCTACTTAATAAACTTCTGTTGATGAAATTTATCTTGAAGTATTTCGTACAGAAAGAATATTCCACCATTTTTCAGATGTGCACCCGGGATATTATTAACATTTGTACCGATATTTCGGCTAACAACCTTCCAGCCATTCTCAAGGTGAGCCGCTAGCAAGATTTTTAAAGCACTTTCGGTGTGGAATAAACGCTCATGCACCAAAGACAGCACTGTCGGTAACAGCACCTGAGATCATTATAACACTTATGGATAAAACTTAACACCTCTAAGAGTACAACGAAGTAGGCGTAGTATCAGAGTGCTTACGAAGTATTTGGTTGATTATTATGGACAGAATCTGCTGGAATGCCAGGCAATGAAGACCTAGAACAATATTTCTTTCGAGCAGACATTTTTAAATGAGGGATTTCCATGCTTTGTCGGACTGGAAATGGTAGTCCCGGATCAATAGGTTGTTTGCTAATTGCATTTCCACGGTTTTCTTTACGACTAAATCCCAGTAGGATAGGGTTGTGGCCTGTATCTTAACTTCCCCGTTATCCATGGAATGGCCAGCGAAAATGCAATATTCAGCCACTGTGGATTTACTAGTCTGCGGAAGCGGGTGTATCGCTGGTGTCCAGTGCAACGTTCCTCTACAGTGCGTGTTGTTTGCACACTGCACCTTTTACTACACTCACATAGAATTTCATTTATACCCACCTTTCGTAATAGCAGATCATCCTTGACAGATCCCAGACGAAATGCTGTCTTGGCCGATGGGAGGAACATTACAGCCCACATTATACTTCTTCATCATTCTCATAATATTTGAAGAAATATGTGCCAGATTTCTTAAAAAATTTCGAGAATAATGAACCATGGACCTTGCCGTTGGTGGGGAGCCTTGCGTGCCTCAGCGATACAGATGGCCGTACCGTAGGTGCAACCACAACAGAGGGGTATCTGTTGAGAGGCCAAACAAACGTGTGGTTGCTGAAGAGGGGCAGCAGGCTTTTCAGTAGTTTCAGGGGCTACAGTCTGCATGATTGACTGATCTGGCCTTGTAACAATAACCAAAACGGCCTTGCTGTGCTGGTACTGCGAAAGGCTGAAAGCAAGGGGAAACTACAACCGTAATTTTTTCCGACGGCATGCAGCTTTGCTGTATAGTTAAATGGTGATGGAATCCTCTTGGGTAAAATATTCCGGAGGTAAAATAGTCCCCCATTCGGATCTCCGGGCGGGGACTACTCAGGAGGACGTTGTTATCAGGAGAAGGAAAACTGGCGTTCTACGGATCGGAGCGTGGAATGTCAGAGCCTTTAATGGGGCAGGTAGGTTAGAAAATTTAAAAACGGAAATATATAGGTTAAAGTCAGATATAGTGGGAATTAGTGAAGTTCGATGGCAGGAGGAACAAGACTTTTGGTCAGGCGAATATAGGTTTATAAATACAAAACCAAATAGAGGTAAAATAGGAGTAGGTTTAATAATGAATAAAAAATAGGAGTGCGGGTAAGCTACTACAAAGAGTATAGTGAAAGCATTATTGTGGCCAAGATAGACACGAAGCCCACACGTACTACAGTAGTTCAAGTTTATATGCCAACTAGTTCTGCAGATGATGAAGAAATTGATGAAATGTATGAGATAAAAGAAATTATTCAGATAGTGAAGGGTGACGAAAATTTAATAGTCATGGGTGACTGGAATTCGACAGTAGGAAAAGGAAGAGAAGGAAACGTAGTAGGTGAATATGGATTAGGGGGAAGAAATGAAAGAGGAAGCCGCCTGGTAGAATTTTGCAAGAAGCATAACTTGATCAGAGCTAACGACTGTTTCAAGAATCATGAAAGAAGGCTGTATACCTGGAAGAGACCTGGAGACACGAGAAGGTTTCAGACTGATTATATAATGGTAAGAGAGAGATTTAGGAACCAGGTTTTAAATTGTAAGACACTGCCAGCTGCAGATGTGGACTCTTGACAACAATTTATTGGTTGCGAACTGTAGGCTAAAACTGAAGAAACTACAAAAAGGTAGGACTTTAAAGAGGTGGGACCTAGATAAACGGAAAGAATCAGAGGTTGTAGAGAGTTTGAGAGAGAGCATTAGGGAACGATTGACAAGAGCAGGGGAAAGGAATCCACCAAAAGAAGGATGGTAGCTCTGAGAGACGAAACACTGAAGGCAGCAGAGGATCAAGTAGGTGAAATGACGAGCGCTTGTAGAAATCATTGGGTAACATAACAGACATTGAATTTAACCAATGAAAGGAGAATACATAAAAATTCAGTAAATGAAGCAGGCAAAATAGAATACAAATGTCCCAAATATGAGATCGACAGGAAGTTCAAAATGGCTAATCAAGAATGGCTAAAAGACAAATGTAAAGATAAAGAAGCATATGTTACCAGGGTTAAGATAGCTAGACGCTGCCTATAGAAAAATTACGGAGATCTTTGGAGAAAAGATATCCACCTGTATGAATATCAAGAGCTCAGATGGAAAACCAATCCTATACAAAGAAGGGAAAGCAGAAAGGTGGAAAGAGTAAATAGAGGATCTATATAAGGATGATGTGCTTGAGGGCAATGTAAGAGGACGTAAATAAAGATGAGATTAGAGATATTATACTGTGAGAAGAATTTGACAGCGCACTAAAAGACCTAAGTTGAAACAAGGCCCCGGGACTACACAACATTCTGTTAGAACCACTGGAAGCGTTGGGAGAGGTAACCGTAACAAAACTCTTCCATCTGGTGAGCAATATGTATGAGACAGGCAAAATACCCTCAGACTTCAAGAAAAATGTAATAATTCCAATTTCAAAGAAAGCAGGTGCTGACAGGTATGAGAAATACTGAACTATCAATTTAATGAATCACGGCTGCAAAATACTGACACGAATTGTTTTCAGACGATTTGAAAAACTGGTAGAAACCGACCCTGGGGAGGATCAGTTTGCGTTCAGTAGACATGTAGGGACAAGCGAAGCAAGACTGACTCTACGACTTATCTTAGAATATAGGTTAAGGGAAGGCAAACGTACGTTTATAGCATTTGTAGACTTAGAGAAAACGTTTGACAATATTGACTGGAATGCTCTCTTTCAAACTGTGAAGGTGACAAGGGTATAATAGAAGGAGCAAAAGGCTATTTCCAATTTGTACAGAAACCAGACGGCAGTTATAAAAATCGAGGGGCACGATAGGGAATCAGTAATTGAGAAGTGAGTGAGACAGGGTTGTAGCCTATCCCCGATGTTATTCAATCTGTGTAACGAACCAGCAGTAAATGAAGAAGAAAAAGAAAATTTTGGCTTAGGAATTAAAATCCAGGGAGAAGAAATAAAAAGCTTGATGCCTGAGAGTGACATTGTACTACTGCCAGAGACAGCAAAGGACTTGGAAGAGCAGTTGAAAGAAATGGATAGTGTCTTGAAAGGAGGGTATAAGATGAACATCCAACAAAAGCAAAACGAGGATAATGGAATGCAGTCGAATTAAGTCAGGAGATGCCGAGGGAATTAGATTAGGAAACGAGACACTTAAAGCAATAGATGAGGTTTGCTACTTGGAAAGGAAAATAACTGATGATGTTAGAAGTAGAGAGGACATAAAACGCATACTGGCTATGGCGACGAAAGCGTGTCTCAAGAAATTTGTTAACATATAGTGCAGATCTTTTCTGAAAACATTCACGATAAGCAGTTTAGACAGGAAGAGAATAGAAGCTTTAGAAATGTAATTCTTCAGAAGAATGCTGAAGAGCAGATGGATAGATCACGTAACTAATGAGAAGGTTCGGAACAGACTTGGCGAGAAGAAGAATTTTTGTAGCAAATTACTAGAAGAAGGGATCGGTTGGTAGGACACGTTCTGAGGCGTCAAGTGATCACCAATTTAGTACTGCCGGGAAGCGTGGAGGGTAAAACTCGTAGAGGGAGACCAAGAGATAACCACACTAGGCAGATTCAAATCAATGTGGGTTGCAGTTATTACTCGGAAGTGAAGAAGCTTGCGCAAGATAGATAGCATGGAGAGCTGCATCAAACCAATCTTTGGACTGAAGACCACATCAACAATAACAACTACAACATTTCTCACATACGTACACTTTACATTTGTGTACAAATGTCAAATTAAGAGAGCTCTGCAAGTGAAAAAATGTAGACTAACCAAAAGAAGAGCGCAAAGAAAGACATGTAAGGTTTATAGTCTTTCTAAAATATGTGGGAAACATTTCTTCAAAAATTGCAAGAATAATGAAGAAAATACCTCCATGCTCATTATAGGAATCGCCAGTCCTGTTGCCAACAGTGTTACCTTTGACGCAAAGGGATTTACTCCGCAGTGTAAAGTACATTAAAAATCTTGCTAGTTACTCACATTCAGAATAGCTGAAAAGGTTTTAGCCGAAATATCGGACAAGAGTTAATAATATCTCGGATGCACTCCCGAAAAATGGTGGAATATTTGATCCGTCGGGATAACTTCAAGAAAGACATGGTCTACGGAAGATTATTTAGTGTGTTTAGAGCAAATAAAATAGTTGAAAGTGTATGAGGTGGATTATTTCATAGTCTCATATGAAACATGATGATTAGTATGACTTTCCCAGGAAAGGGTAACCTGATGATACATGTTACAATCAGCAGACGAACAGTTGGGCATCCCCCACGTTTAAGTTCCTGCCTATAATATCGACGTCAAGACTGAATGAAGCAGAATGCTATATTCTATGGACTTCTGTTTATCTACAGCATAGATAAATGAGCCACAGAAGCAATTCTGGCCATGACCGAAGACTTTAAAAAAGAGAAAATGCTAAACAGTGACACATCTAGAGAATGTTGACGGGATAATGCGTTTTTACCATTCTTTGAAACTCTGATCGCAGTTCTGAATCATTAATGCCTTCCACAAATAAAATTACTCTTTTTCTCACACTGGGAGACATTTCTTCCTTGTAGTATACATTTCTGATATATTAATTTTATCTTTATGCCGGTGTGGGGCGGCGGGTGGTCTAATTGTTAAATGTTCCTATTATTTATTTAATGCTGTTGTTTGTCGTTCTCAACACTGGCTCTCTAACTACAATATTGGCAACCACAAAGTGAATAGCAAAATGTGAAGCCTGTAATTAGAATTCCTAATGCCCACTTCATCTGAGAAATACATTTACAGCTACAGCTTATAGCTCTGAGGAATTAGGAGATTGTCTGGGCTTCATAATCAAAAACCATTCTCTCTAAAATGTTCACTATATTCTGAAAGTCACAGACCAAAAGAATCCACATAGTCCAACTACCAGAGCAGTTCAGAGTCTAATGCGCTGATGCAACTATAACTATTCAAATTAAATGTTTATGTGAATGCTCGCCATAATTTGATGATAATGTTCATCAAACCCCACACTAGTGATGGTAGAAAGTCTGTCCTGCGGCGGCACGTGAAAACACGACATACGCAAACTAAAGATAGATCATTAACGTCATCACAAAATTAATACTGCATCCGAGGCTGTTTGTATGAACGATACCGACGCGACGCGACTCCCGGCACAGGTGGTGCGCTAATCAGCGTCTGGAGAGAACTGGGGCCTTCTTTTCTCACGCAGCGTTCTTACATACACTTCTGGAAATTGAAATAAGAACACCGTGAATTCATTGTCCCAGGAAGGGGAAACTTTTTTCACACATTCCTGGGGTCAGATACATCACATGATCACACTGACAGAACCACAGGCACATAGACACAGGCAACAGAGCATGCACAATGTCGGCACTAGTACAGTGTATATCCATCTTTCGCAGCAATGCAGGATGCTATTCTCCCATGGAGACGATCGTAGAGATGGTGGATGTAGTCCTATGGAACGGCTTGCCATGCCATTTCCACCTGGCGCCTCAGTTGGACCATCGTTTGTGTTGGACGTGCAGACTGCGTGAGACGACGCTTCATCCAGTCACAAACATGCTCAATGTGGGACAGATCCGGAGATCTTGCTGGCCAGGGTGGTTGACTTACACCTTCTAGAGCACGTTGGGTGGCACGGGATACATGCGGACGTGCATTGTCCTGTTGGAATAGCAAGTTCCCTTGCTGGTCTAGGAATGGTAGAACGATGGGTTCGATGACGGTTTGGATGTTCCATGCACTATTCAGTGTCCCCTCGACGATCACCAGAGGTGTACGGCCAGTGTAGGAGATCGCTCCCCACACCATGATGCCGGGTGTTGGCCCTGTGTGCCTCGGTCGTATGCAGTCCTGGTTGTGGCGCTTACCTGCACGGCGCCAAACACGCATACGACCATCACTGGCACCAAGGCAGAAGCGACTCTCATCGCTGAAGACGACACGTCTCCATTCGTCCCTCCATTCACACCTGTCGCGACACCACTGGAGGCGGGCTGCACGATGTTGGGGCGTGAGCGGAAGACGGCCTAACGGTGTGCGGGACCGTAGCCCAGCTTCATGGAGACGGTTGCGAATGGTCCTCGCCGATACCCCAGGAGCAACAGTGTCCCTAATTTGCTGGGAAGTGTCGGTGCGGTCCCCTACGGCACTGCGTAGGATCCTACGGTCTTGGCGTGCATCCGTGCGTCAGCTGCGGTCCGGTCCCAGGTCGACGGGCACGTGCACCTTCCGCCGACCACTGGCGACAACATCGATGTACTGTGGAGACCTCACGCCCCACGTGTTGAGCAATTCGACGGTACGTCCACCCGGCCTCCCGCATGCCCACTATACGCCCTCGCTCAAAGTCCGTGAACTGCACATACGGTTCATGTCCACGCTGTCGCGGCATGCTACCAGTGTTAAAGACTGCGATGGAGCTCCGTATGCCACGGCAAACTGGCTGACACTGACGGCGGCGGTGCACAAATGCTGCGCAGCTGGCGCCATTCGACGGCCAACACCGCGGTTCCTGGTGTGTCCGCTGTGCCGTGCGTGTGATCATTGCTTGTACAGCCCTCTCGCAGTGTCCGGAGCAAGTATGGTGGGTCTGACACACCGGTGTCAATGTGTTTTTTTTTCCATTTCTAGGAGTGTATAAAGCCGCGGTGCGGACAGCTAAGGAAATGCCTGATGAAATCAGCTCTCCCGACTAGCCGCTGGGCTAGTAATGCACCACTTTAAGTTATCGAATAAATCATTGCTCCCTTTGCTGATGGCCGACGAAGCGCTCAATTTAAATGTGCAATCAGCACACAGTTAAGTAATCATAATAAAAGTCTGACGTGGCTAAGTCAAATATTTTGGGCGAGATAATTAATTTAATTACACTACACGCAGTAGACGAGCACTGAATTTGCTCTTTGTAGATATGCTATAGCTATAGTTTTATAGTTATTCTGTTGAAACTTCTCACATTTTTATGATTATAGCGGATCCCCCTTCTACTTAAATTTAAACATCCTAGCTTTAATTATTCGCCTACTTAATCGATCTTGCTTCCTTAATTTCTAAGACAAAACCAGAAAATGATGAATTTCAACTAAAATTTTAATTTGTGAGATCGAGAATACTGTTTCTACTAAATTATTATGCAAAAGGAATCTAAATATAAATTTTAAGTTTCTAGCTCTTTTCTGTTGCGCCAATGATTTTTACAGAAAAACATCCAAATTTCGAAAATTTTTAAAGTTATTGAACTGATATCCAACACATATTGATTTTGTATTACTCCTGACATGTTAGAAATGTTTCAGGTTACTTACTTGATTTTTAAAGTATTGCGCAACATTTGTGACGTCAGAGCTAGGTACAGCGGACTGGCTGGCACACAATGGAAAGACTGATGTAAAGTTTATAAGGCGTGAGTAGGCTTCTTCCCTAAACCAGGTTTCTGAATATGTTAGCTTCATGTTTCGAAGCCCGACGTACCCGGAACTGCATACACATTGCCTGTGCGTTGTCGGATATACACCTCCAACTAACTCTTTGTTACTTTCTTCTCAGGTGTCTCTTACCTTCCCTGACAGTTACATTGCTCTTTCATCCGTAAGCATCCTGCACTGCTAGATGTCTTATGCAATTATTGTAGCAAAAGCAGTCTGCCCTCATTTAGTTTTATTGCAAATCGTCTGCCATGGAAGTTGCAGTCCCACTTCTTTAAATGTTTGAGAAACAGTGAAACTGGTTGTATTTAGTAGCGATAGCAGAAGCGTCAAGAACGTGGATGACAGGCCTTCTAAAAACTGTGAGACAGCTCAGTCTGAAAAGCTGTTGAAAAAAGGAAAACCATTTCTAGAACATCTTATCTTCCTAGACGTACATAATAAAAGGGGTTGGATGACACACCGCGGCATGATACGTGAGTTCATAAAAAGAAGAGACACTCTTTAAGAAAAAAAAATCGGCTTTGTTTCGGTTTCATTATTTTGAAGCACGATCATTCACTTCGAGGTAAATTTGTACACTAGCCCGCTTTATAATTAAAAGAATAACTGTTATTTAAGGAACTGGATCTCCTGGATCTCTACTTCCCACCTCAAGTGACAGTAGACTTTAATGTAAGTGAAGTAGAAGCCACTCATTCTACTCCTCATGCCTGATTTACTGAAATGGACGAATCTTAATCATTTTTCTGAGTCGCATGAAGTTCGATAAATCTGAAAGCCTGTCGGCAGTTCACTGGAAGATGGAGTCCTGGGTCCACTGGAGAAGAGGTAATTTTATATCTCCACGCTGTTATTGATGCCGCAAAGTGCCCGCCAAAGTACTTTTCCAGTACATAAAGACTGTAACCGATTATTTATAATTTAGTAGTTGTGTGTTTCTTTCGCATGTGATTCATCAGTAGAAATCTTGTATTATGTGTTAACGAGTTGGAGGGGACGGAGAGACACAGACTGGAGGGTTTTGATTGAAGTAAATAAATTAGATATGTATCCGTGGAATGTTGCCTTATTTTATTTTTGTGTAATTCTGGAACTATATACTTTTGAGCTATTAACCTGTTTCCTCTTTGTGAAGGATCTGCGTTAGTTTCAAAGATCCATTTAGAAAGGGCGATTTGAATGTTACTAGTGACCTAGAATTGATTGGTCTTACGAGTAAACTTCGCTTGTATATTAAGGTGAAAATAGTCACGGGACACCTCTTAATATCTTGTCGAACCTCCTTCTGTCCGGCATAGTGCAGAAATCGACGTGGCAAGTCGTTGGAAGTCACCTGCACAAATATTGTGCCATGCTGCTTCCATAGCTGTTCATAATTGCGAATGTGTTCCCGGTGCAGCATTTTGCGCACAAACTGACTTCTCGATTAAGTCCAATAAATAATCGTTGGGATTCATGTCAAGCGACGTGGGTACCCTAATCATTAGCTCGAAATCTGCGGAATGTTCTTCAAACCAATCGCGAACAAATGTGGCTCAATGACATGAGTGGGAATATGAAGTCCTCGAATGGCTGCAAATGGTCTCCAACTAGCTGAACGTAACCATTTCCAGTCAGTGATCGGTTCTGTTGGTCCATAGGACACAGCCCACACCATTAAGGAGTCTGCGGCTTCATGGGGTCTGCGCAGAACTCGAACCATATCATCAGCTCTTACCCACTGAAATCTGGACTCATCTGATCAGGCCACGGGTTTCCATTCATCTAGGGTTGAACCGATACGGTCCGTAGCCCACGAGAGGCGCTGCAGGCTACGTCGTGCTGACGGCGAAGGCTCTCCTTATGGTCGTCTGCTGCTATAGCCCATTAATGGCAGATTTCTTCGCGTTGTCCTAACGGATACGTTCGTCGTACGTCTCACATTGATGTCTGCGGTTCTATCTCGCAGTACTGCCTCTCTATTGGCACGGGCAACTCTACGCAAACGCCACAGCTCTCAGCCGGTAAGTGAATGTCTTCGGCCACTGCGTTGTTCGCGGTGAGAGGTAATAGTATTCTCAGCAGACTTTGATATTGCGACTCTCAGAATATTGAATTCCCTAACTATTTCCGAAATGGAATGTCCATGCGTCTACCTCCAATTACCATTCCGGGTTCAAAGTCTGTTTATTTCCGTCCTGCGGTCAAAATCATGTCGGAAACCTTATCACATGAACCACCTGAGTACGAATGACAGCTCTTCCTTTTATACATTGTGTACACAATACCACCGCCAGTTGTGTGGGTGGGTGTCGCTACTCCATGAATTTTACCACCCCAGTGTAATACATCGCATAATTTGTGGTTCACACGCCTATTGTCAGTAGCGCATCAATTTCAGCCACGAACAAACATCGCGCGACGAGATTGGCAGTGATGCAGGAAGGAGAGTTTCAAGGGTATAATGCTTCCTGGTGGGTTTGTCTGGAATGGATATTTTTGAAAAGAAAACGTATATTTATCGAACTTATAATGATTTCAGAAACATTCTTAATGATTTGTACGGTTATTCCTCCTTTCCTTTTTACTTCGCAAGCGTAACGCTTAACCATTTTTCTTCAGGTGTTTGCTCCCTGCCTTTAAGGTGGAAGGCGTCTGTGCCAATAATTTCACATCGCGTTCACATCAAACAATTTTTTTTATTTCAGCATGTTTTGGTGACAGATATGACGAGAAAACATCGTTGTATTATTCATGAGGAACACTTGTTCATTTGTACAATGAAGGCTTTCGCGACTGGATGGTTGTGTTGTTGATAATTCTTCCGGGTTATATGGCCCTGGTCCATGAAATACTTCTATTCCTAACGGTTCCTCCAATACTACGTTGGACATCCTCAGAGGTATAGCTGGTCCTGTTGAGTCCTGCCTGTTGAGTCCTACCCGGAAGAATTGTCAACAACTTGTTCATTTGGACTTAGACGATGCGGTGGTATTTTGATGTTCACGAGAAACCAACCTTTTAACCTCAGTTCTGCTCTAGATAGAAGAGTAATAAATATTGAGCCTTCTCTCATTAATCATACGATATTTCAGAGAAGAAATGTAACCCCTGAAAAGTTATTGGGTGAACAGTGGTCCCTAAGAGACAGCTGGTAGTAACATTTGAAGAGACATCGTCTGGTTACCACATACATAGTTGTGCACGTTCGGTAATTGTCAGCACTGGAAGACAAACAATATAACACTCCCCCGGCAAACTTTATTTAACTCACGGCTGAATTCACAAACGTCGATTAAAATTATGCACATCTTAAAATACTGGTATCTGTGTAAGTATTTTTGTTTGTTAATGAGCAAGAAAACCACATTTTTAAGACTCTCTTAATGTTTGTTGTCGTTTTTGGATTCGACTGTTAGTTACTAAATGCAGCTTTTTTTTTAAAAATAAGGCTGAGAACCGCGGGCCACACGAGTACCTCATTCGTGCTGCAATTTGACGAACACTGATCTAACGTCATCAATTGTTTCTAGGATATATTCCAATCTACGTCTTTCTCTACGGCGTTTGCTGTCTATGGCGCCCTCTAGAGCCACGTAAGCTACTCCCTGATCCCTTAACAACCTGTCCGATCGTCCTGCCCCCTTTCCCCTTTTGTGGTTAGTTTTTCCCATATAATTCCTTTCTCACTGACTCATTTCTTACATTACGTCCACTTAATTCGTCGCATCCTTACACAGTAGCAATTCTGATCATCATGCTGATTCATTTTCACACGGTGCTGAGCTGCAAGCGCAGAAGCTCCGACAATTATTTCTCAAGCTAGCTCCCATACCTGTCACTGACAGATTCCTCCTGTAGAGAGAAGCTCTTTTAGAATGTGGTGGAATCCTTCCTATATCCTCCCTGCTTCGTCAGTCATGCGATATCTTGTTTCCGAGGCAACAGAATTTGCTGCTACGTGCCCCCTGTTTTGATGTTCAGTGTGCCACTAATCATATTTCTCCTACTCGTCATTACTTTCGTCTATCTTTGGTTTACTCTCAGTCAACAGGGTGTGCTCATTATTTTCTATTCAACAGGCTCTGCATTTCTCCTCACTTTCACCGGCGATAGCAATGACGTCAATCAGCCTCATCATTGCTATCTTTTCGCTCTGAATTGAAATGCCGCTCTCGAATCTTTGTTTTAGTTCCGTCATTTGTTCTTCGTCGTACAGATCAAACAGTAGTAGATAAAAACCAAAATTTCTGTTTTGTACCGTTTCTGATGAGAGTACTTCGTTCTAGGTCTTCCACTCTTATTATACGTCCTTGGTTGTTATAGATCAATATTGTCCATAGTTCTTTTCTTATTTTTCCTTTTTTTATGACGCTATCACACACCTTGATTCATTTCAATTTCTTCAGCGCTTTACAAATCCCATAAGAGTCCTCACATATATCAAGTCTTTATACTGCACTGTATGTTGTTAGTTGCTGTCATCAGTCGTGTTGCAGTATTAATGGCTTGTGTACAAGTCTCCCAGCCAGTCGGACGGATAATACCAATTTTTGTTGTTATTCCCTCTTAAATTTTCGTTTGCGATGCTTGAGTACAAATCATCGTGGCCTGGAGTAGGATTTTTGGTTGATCAAATTGTTTGAACCCGTGAAACATGCTGTGCACCAAGCCACTATACACTGCTTTAGAACAACCACTTAGGAGCATGCGAGAGAGATGACTCTGCTGGATCGTCTGATCGAGACAGGTTGCTTTCTCTGGCTCCGGCTTTCAGCTAGCTGTGAAGCGCATCCCCGTCGGCCAACTTATTTTTCGGGCCTTGTGCCGATACGAAACCGAATATCTCTGTGTGCCACTTTCACTAACGGCCTCACTAGTCTGGTGGGGTGCTCTCATCTTCTTCCTGAAACGTTTCTGCTTATGCAGGTCGTTCATACAGCCTCTTCCAAATTCAGTTTTCTCCCACAATCTATCATTTACACTCTCCTCCCACTACAGTTCTCTTCGGTTCACATCATACTTCACCTGGTCTCTGCATCTTGTCTGTGGTCCGCGTTGAAAAGAATGTAGTCCCATAGTTTCCATTTACATCTGTTATTACCAAACTCCCTTCAGACCGCCACATACCTACCTATCCTGGTCATTGACGTTATTGTTATTAAAAAATGGTTCAAATGGCGCTGAGCACTATGGGGCTTAACATCTGAGGTCATCTGTACCCTAAGAACTACTTAAACCTAACTAAGCTAAGAGCAGCACACACATCCATGCCTGAGGCAGGATTCGAACCTGCGACCGTAGCAGCAGCGCGGCTCCGGACTAAAGCGCCAAGAACCGCTTGGCCACAGCGGCCGGCTTTGTTATCCAGACAGTGTGCTTTGCCTGTACTTTTTAATACCATACCGTATTTTCTTTGTCTGACTTCCTTGTGACTCGTGTTAGTAAAGCATCCTTCTTTTACACAATGTTTGTAAGCATCGTTAATTAGGTAAAATTGGACAGAGCAGAAAAACGAAGCATAAATGCATCCTTCGAGTAGGAAAAGAGACCTCGATGCTTCGGTATATAACGGCCATTCGAGGAAGCTCGCATGACAGTTCCCACTTTTATTGGTAACTTGGATAATGCCAGAGGATACTTCAGCAGCTGTTGCCCCTTTTTACATCTGGAATTCCTTTTGAATGAAGTGGGATACGGTCCTCGATCAAAGACTTGCCGAGTCCAAATGCTGCGCTGACGTGGACTGGGGCGAATCGTGCCCAGCCTGTGAAGCAGCAGAAGTGTGTCGCTGTGCCGTGGGTCGCTGCCGGTTCCCGCGTCGCCTTACAAGGCCGCGGCCTCGCTATGTGGGGTAGCGGCAGTCCGAGAGTCCGACATAAATCCCGGCGGCGACGGGAGGGCAGACAGGCCGGGAGCTGCGCGGGTTTTTGCCGGGGCCTTGGGCGCCGCGCGCTGCCCGCCGGCTTTCGGCGGCCAATTAACCCGGCGGCGGGGCTGGGAGCTGGCCGCTAACGAGGCGGCGGCCGAAGGTGGTGGCGCGGCCGTAACTCAGCCGCGAGGCGCCACGCGCTGTTTGTTTACAGTACACTCGCGGCAGCCGCGGCCAGGCGGCTCTGCTACACATCCCGCACGCGCCTTATTTTGCTCGCCGCCTCCATTAGAATCTGCGACCGCCAGCCGCACACAACAGGTTGCTGGGATCAGCCAACACCGACTCAAAGGAAAGCCTCGGCGCTTGTTGGTGACGTCTCGTCAGCTAGGCACGGCGAACGCCAGGTCTGTTGCAGGCAGAAACGCCTGGGCGTGCTTATCACTATAAATCTCTTATTTTTGAACAAAATGTTTGGTATTGTTTTGGATTTGCAGTTTTATTTAGATGAAAGATTTTCTTACTATCGTAAAGCTACAAATGAAGATCATAGTTCTGGATTACTGAATGTTGTCGAAACAAACGTAGATCAGTATGAGAAGATGCTTTTCCCCATTGCAAGCTTCGGAAATTTTACGTTCAAGTAACTATATTTACTTAATCCATTTTGCTATCGGAACCTACCCCTACCCCCTTACAATTAACTCGTTTCTTTTATTTATTTATTTATTTTCGTTTGACATCGTCACTGGAAATGTGAACTAATTTGCATGTGTAAATGTCCAACGGTTGCCAGTCATTAGACTACAATCATTTTCAACGAAAGGAATTCTAAACAGGAAACAAAACAGCTTCATACATACAAAATACTGATGAGCTTAAACTTTTTTAAACACGCACATTAGAAAAGATAAATATTCCCCTCTTGCAACTGAAAGGAGAAATTTTATAAGATAAAACAATTTTATTTGATAAAACAAGTATCTCTGGCTTGCCTCTTCTTCTGTCCCCCATCCCCCTCCCCCAACGTGTACACTCGAAAGATATTTCATTAACATTCAGTGCTCCTCACCCCACAGTCAACCAATATACCTAAAGATGAGCACCAAAATGTTCACAGTTTCTTGTAAAAGATACCCAGTACAAACGTAACTTCCTCAGATTTACAAATACGGTAAAGAAGCACGAATTCTGTTGCTGCTGGACCATGAATTGTTTTTGTATCTCAATCCTTAAAACAGGTGGAAATTTAAGTTCAGGACTACACTATCTGTTAAGAAGTGTAATGAATTAGACAATTAATTAATTGCAGAAACCTGTCAGAACAATGTGTGTTGGTCAACTAGCGCCAATAGTTTCACATTTTCCTGTGTCAGAGAGGGAGACACCACCGTTATGAGTATGCCTGCAACAGAACTGGCGTTCGCCGTGCCTAGCTGACGTGACGTCACCAACAAGCGCCGAGCCCTTCCTTTGAGTCGGTGTTGGATCAGCCTGCAAGCGCGTCACGCCTCCGCCGCTACACTCCGTGGTTGGGTGTGCTAAGGCTTGTGCTAATCCACACGGTCCAGTCACATTAACGTGTCCACCGCGTATGTTCGACGTCAACGTCCAATAAACACTCACAGGCGGCAGATGGCAGCGCTCGCAATGGACGATATACAGGGTGATTCAGTTGCACCACCACTGGGCTTTATACAGCCTGCAACGAGTTTAAATACCGTGCGTAAGATTTACAAATTATCTCGCCTGCTATTCACAAGCTATTAGCCCTACACAAAAAAACTAAACAGGATGCTTTTGTAGGGTATTTAATGTAGTCATGATATCGTTCACGGGTTTGCAGCCGGATCATGTCGGCGTCTAGACACAATATTTCGGCGGAAGAGCTATCGGCCATCTTCGGGTGAGTTTATGCTCGTGCACTGCCTCGCCGGAATTGAATTCCAGCCACAACGACGGGAACCTTTATACACCACGGACAGAGCTCCGCGCGTGCGCGACATGATGGGCAGCGCCTGCTGGCGCCAAGTAGACAAGCAGCGCGCCGGTGGGAGGAGACGGCAGAAACGATAAATCGCAACAGCACGAGTTGGAGGAATCCAATGATCGAAAAGAAGACCGTTGTTGCTTAATGTCGGACAAAATCAGATTCCATATCTTACTTGAGGAAAACCTTAAGGCCTACCCCTGTTAATAATATTACTTAATAATCTAATTTCAATGGATTCTTTAAGAACACATTCCCAATAACGAGAAGCAGGAGAGGTCAGTTTTGTCTTGTCATACATTATCCTGTGTCCTTTGTTAAGGCAGTGTTCCGCCACTGCCGACTTCTCAGGTTGGAACAACCGAGTGTGCCGATGATGTTCCACGCACCGGCCCTGAATAGTTCGAATAGTTTGACCAATATACTTCTTTCCACAGCGACACGGAATTTCATAAACTCCGGGCTTCCTCAAGCACAAATTATCTTTAACTGAGCCAAGAAGGACTCTAGTCTTGGCATCCGGCGTAAAAACAGTTTTAATATCATATTTTCTTAAAATTCTTGAAATTTTGGATGATATACTTCCCGCAAAAGGTAAATAAACAACAGCTTCGAAAGTATCCTCTATTGGCTCGCGTGACGGACCAAACTGAAAAGCACTGCATATTTATTGTTCCGTATATCCATTCTGTTTAAAAACAATCTTCAAATGATCAAGTTATTCTTTCAAATGTTCTCGTCAGAAATGGCATAAGCTCTTTTCACCAGAGTCCGCAAAACTCCACTACGTTGGTGTGGTGGATGACAGCTGGTCGCATGAAGATCAGTATGAGTAGGTTTCCGATACTCACTGTGTCCACAAGTCCCATCGTCCTTTCTTTGAACTAAAAAGATCAAGAAATAGAAGTTTACCATCACTTTTAATTTCCATAGTAAACTGAACACTCGGATGTAGACAATTAAAATTATCTTAAAAGCGATTCAAAGTATCAATTCCATGTGGAATGACATCAACGTATCTCAAATACACTTTGGCTTAAGCAAGGAAGTTTTGAGCGTCATGTCCTCAGAGTCTTCCATAAAAAGGTTGGCGACTGCGGGGGAGTATATTTTGTACTGCGATACGTTTTCCGCCGAGGCCACACTTTTCGAGTCACTGAAGAAAAACGCGTTTGAAGATCGCTTTTGAGCGGTTTTTATTGCATAATTCGAAGACTACGGCCTCTAGAGAAGACGCATCCCAGTACAAAATTTAGCTACATTAAATTTTCTACAAAAAGTGCTGTTCAGTTTTTTCTGCAGCACTAGTGTGTTGCATGTATCAAGCGAGAGATTATGACAGTCTTGCATGTGGTATTTGAAGCAGCTGCAAGTTGCATAAAACCCAAGAGTACAGGCGGTTCAAATGGCTCTGAGCACTATGGGGCTTAACTGCTGAAGTCATCAATCCCCTAGAACTTAGAACTACTTAAACGTAAGGACATCACACATATCCATGCCGAGGCGGGATTCGAACCTGCGACCGCGACTGTAGCGCCTAGAACCGCTTGGCCACCCCGGACGGCAGTACATGCGGCTGAATCACAGGGTATAAAGCTTGTCGTGGATAGAGGGTGGATGCGGAAAACAGTGCAATCGTTTTCGCAATTCGGAAATGGAGCGATTTATCTGACGTCCAAAAGGGCATGGCCAGTGACTTTCGTCCAACGGTATAAGAATTTACAAAACAGGTAAGTATGAAAACCATTCGCAAGCCGTTGTCCTTAAAGTATACCGTGCAGGGCAAAAGGGCGCTATCCCAAACCGGCGCCGAGGCAACTATGATGCAACGCGGGCCATACATAACATGAATGAACGATGCCTGTGGAGATTTGTTCGCGTGAAAAAATAGACTGCAACTGTTCATCAACTGAATACCAGACCCATCGGGCTACCAACAGTGTCTTCTCTAGCACCATTCAGTGAACGTTGCTTCGCATGGGCCTGCATCCTTGCTCACTGCTGTTCACCGGCGACGGAAGCTCGGATTTGCACTCCAGTAAACTGCACGTCCACTGAGTTCCGACAGGTGGCCTTCTCGGATGACTCACTTTCCTTGTTCCATCGGACACACGGCTGTTGTCATGTATTGCGTGAAACGTCTGAAAGCAAACACTCTGCAACAATCGTCCTAAGGGTTCAGGCAGAAGGAGAGAGGGTTATGGTCTGGGGAATGTTTTCACGCCATTTCCAGGAAGATCTCGTCATCCGAGAAGGCACAACATATCAACACGAATTCGAATCTATCCTTGTGAATCACGTCTACCCCCACATGTTGTTTTTTCTAAGCACGACCAACAGGACAATGCTTACTGTATACGAGCGTGGTACGAAGAGCACCAGGATCATTTCACCGTACTCCATTGGCCAACAAACTCCCCAAATTGAAACCCAATCGAGAATCTGTGTGACTTCCTCGATCAAGCTGTTCGCATACGGACTCTCAAATGGCAAATTTAGCGCATTTGGCCGTGGTGCTCGAGTTGACATGGCTCCACTGCCCTCTCGGTACCTTCCCGAACCTCATTGACCTTCTTCCTGCACGTCCCGCTGTGGTTCACACTGCAAAAGTTTATTCAGGACTTAGACACGTGGTCACCTTAATGTGACTGGACAGTGTGTATTACTAAATGGCTAACTCGAGGCACGGTGCCCTCCAACAGTTGCAGCTTGCATATCTAACGGCTCACACAGGAACAAAAATTTTATTTCGAGTTTTCCCTATTGGTGCGCATGCGACAGCATGGGCTACCTAATATGTTCCAAAAAGACCGCGCATTTAAAATGAACTTTTCAAGGGATCATACATCAGGGTCTATCGGTGACAGAAAGGTAGCGTCAAGCGTTTTGGCTAGCCCTTGGGTCACAAACCACTTGTTTACCCAACAGATGGGGCGCCTTACTGTGTTTACTCCACAGTACCCTACAAAGTTTGAATATTATGCACATCCTCCAGCTTAGGCAAATCAAAATTTGGGTTGTACGTGATATGTAGTGCGTTTTAAGGGACTTATAGACCTACCATTTAGTTCGTGTGCGGTTCCAAGAAAATCATGGTTTTGGCTACCAAAACCGAACCGCGGATATTTTACACGATGTCTATGAACAGCAAATGATTGATATTATTACGATACTCTCCTAATATCCCGATCCCCAACAAAGTTGAAACTTATATACATATCTCTGTCCTTTTCCGAGGTACAGAGATTCAAAGTTATTCTCCTTGTACACGTAAAATACACATGTAAAATCCGCTGTGAAACGAAAACTAAATAATAACAAAATGCACCAAATTTACCAAATTTTTACGGTGTGTGCTCTAGGCATTTATCTACAAGTACTACCTTTCTGTTTTCAAAAATATTTATCAATGATCGAGAAACAGCACAAAACCTTATTTTTCGATTCCAAGACGACTATGCTCAGAAACTGGCTTATATTTTTACGATACTTAACCAAGCTACCGATCTCGAACATCCTTAAAAATTTCTAAATATCTTTGTCCGTTCTCGAGATACACAAGTTCAAAATTACTCTACTCCTACACGTGAAATATGCACGTAAATTCCGGTGTGGAGCGGAAACGTACTTTGTAAAGTGACGTGGCACGGAAAACTATTCTGTACAGTGTCGCCATTTTCAGAAGAGTTTTGGGTACACCATGCTCCAATGGAGCAGATGCAAAATTTTTGTGTACATAAAATCCAGTCTGACAAGAAGCCCCTTGAGTCCGAGTTCGCAAAAGACCAACGATGTTTACAGCATTCAAATACAATCGAAATAGTTGCTGGTAATGGCAACTGCTAGTCATGATGATACAAAGGAGAGCAATGACAGCAGTAAACAAAGCAAACATTGCATTATATCTACAACAGTTACCGAAGGTGACATTTTGTCAGAAAGGAACACAAGGAATTTCGCAGAGTGAGAAAGAAGTGGTAAATGAAATGTTAGCGTTTCTGCAAGATGAGTTAGTGGAATGTTTGGTGGAGGACAACGGTGGCGATACGTGATTAACAAGTGAAAATGATACTGAAACAGGTGTCATGCCATGTAATTTATTTTCCTTGGCGGACAGGGAGCCACAAATTACAAATTTCTTTTCCTAGTAAAATGTGGTGGAGGACAATCGCTGTCTAAGGAGTGCATACTAAACATAATGATGTACATGTGAGATCATCCGCAGGATGGTAAAAAAAAAAAAATTATGAAGTCCGCAGCAACATGCCTTTGTACTGCATAAGGAAAACTACGGGTATTCAATGGAGGACAAGGCGCACTTGTTACAGAAACTGGTGGTTGCGCATTTCAAGTTTGCTCAATACAATTTACAGGGTGTGCCTGATAGTGGCCTACTAAATTATGCACATCAGACTGCGCGCAACGGAGATCGCAGTGATCTCAAGGGAAGTACTATATGGTTGCATTACTTCATACAGTGCTAAGAACTGGAAGACGTAAAACAACGAAGTTTTGAATGTGAACTTGACGATGCACAGCAAAGTGCGAAATCGGTTCGAAAACTTGTAGATGAGATAAGCACACTTATCTAGTCGTTCAATATGGAATTTGTTTCCAACTCTGACGAATCGAGATTTGAAGAAGGAATGCATGTGAAAGGAACCCTGGAAATTAAAATTACCGGAATATTTGTATCAAGACAACTAACATCAATGCCTTAACGCGTTCTTATACAGTAATTCCGACTGTTAATCTGGATGGCAAAAGTTGCTGTAAAGTTATTTATTGAGCCACAAGATGTTGGAAGTGCCCTACCCCCTACGATACTTTCTCGTGTGCGTGGTCTTGTAAGGGCTGGAGGGAATATTTACGTCACTGTAACCAAGAGTGGGGAAATGGCCGTTAGAGAATTACAACCAAGGTATGAACACTGATTTTGGCCAGTAGCTGGTCAAGATAACTTGCTTTTGCTTGATTCACGGTGTGTGTATAATAATCATACTCATTTAGAGCAAACTATTCCTCGTGAAAAGTGTGTGACATTGAAATTCATACCTCTTGGAACCACTGGACGAAGTCAGCGGGTCTGTAAAGTATTGTCGCACTAACTGCAGCTACGCCTTGACAGATAGCCAGTCTCACGATAAGCTTCATGACGGACTGTTTCGCATTCGGTTGCATGACATCACATTCCGTCAGTTCTCATCACCTAGTTACATCAGTATGATTCTACATGCAGTCTTTAAGAGTGGATACCTAGGTGAACGTCAGGAATACCAAGGTGAATATCCTGCACGGTTTGTAACTCCCAAGAAGTTCGCCTTCTACCTTGATGGTGCGAACCTTTGTGATCACTGTGGCGTGCCGTTTTTCGATCGGTGTTCATGGTGTAAGTTAATGGTTTATTTTCAACATTTCTTGAATATCGGCGACGGCCATTTTATGAAGTGTAATACATACATCTCCCTACCTCCCGAAGACACATTTTCTGTCGCCCTCCTCGGATGTACATGGTAAGTCATTAGTAACTAATATTTTTCCTGTTGTAATTGTTAACACAACGTTTTCAAATGAGCCTTATTGGAGACTGAACTTGCGACCTTATACTCAAAGGATTCCTTTTGAGATGTTAAATAGTTTTGCATGATTCCTGTTACACATAAGTAAACTATTAAAATTTGAACCCACAAAATTCTTTTCATATGAGTGACATGCCCTGCAGTGGCAGGGAAAAGAAGGAAAGCAGGAGGAAAATGCTCCTATCAGAGCACAAAAAAGCGAAAGTGCTCCTGTTGACTTAAAAGACTGACTGCCTCATTCTACCTTCCGCTGCACCTTTAAAAATTTTCCCAACAATTTTGGCGCGCGGACATATTTGCTCTTTTTCATGCTCAGAGGAGACAGTGGCCGAAGGAAAGAGGCGGAAATGTAATGAATTGTGAAAGATAGTAGACTACGGTTGCGGTATATCGACTGTGTGAAAGAAAGAGCGGCCACAGTGGCAGTGGAATGTAGTTGACAGTGACAGAACAACGCTAGGAAAAGAGTGAAGTAGACTGTGACAGTGGGAGAGGAATAAAGAGGAGGAGGAAATGGACGTGGGTGAGAGCCAATGATAATGAGAGACATAGTCTATGACAAAACAACGCTTAATATTGTAAGACAAGAAAAGGGTGGCTATAATTAAACTTTCTCTACGTGATCCAATGTATCCGGAAAATTATTTACCGTCTCGGTACCAACTCACACTGCTGAGCTGCACAGAGAAAAAGCAGTGCAAATGGTAAACGTAGCACTTGCTCAAAAAAAAAAAAAAAAAAAAAAAAAAAAACCAGCGAAAGAAGCGCCACGCTGGGACCGATACCTCACGATGTCTCTGCGACGAAACGTCGTTCTCACGATCCCGAACGGTGAACACCCAGTGTGTCCTCTTGTTATCATCCACAGCGCTCCTATACGCTACAAGTTGGAGGCGGAGATTCGCGAATTTTGCTACCACCTTCTAAATTGCGAGGAAGCCCACAGAATTTTCTCCACAAGTGCTTGTATTTTCGTCAAGTGACTATAAGTTCTCACGCTGTAAGCGCTAAAATAAAAGAGACTCATTATCTGCATATGCTTCTAAGGAAGTAAGTATGCGAAATATGTAGATGTAGAACTGGTTTTTGGCCTGGTGTGCGCTCTCTGAGAAGACTAATGAGCTGCGTGTTTCCGCAGCGTTTAGTCGACACCAGGCAAGTGGGAGCATCTGAATGATCTCTGAACGGCAGCCCCGAATTAATCAGTGAGCGGGTTCGCCTGGCGCCACATCTGTCGTACATCAGTGCACAGTATCTGAGTGTGCCTTGTCGTGTGGAACTACTGGTGAGTGAAAATGGCGAATATTTTGCATGTAACAGACCATAGTCGCTAAAATCTTCTCCAGTATTAGACGTTTTTGAGAGAAGCAAGAAGGCAACTGGTGTTGCGTTAAGCAGACTATAGAAAAGGAGCACTTTGCTATAGTATGAAGAAGCACAACAGAGATTCACGTGTTACCGATTTTAAATTAATTTGTGGACTTTATGTCCGAATACCTTTATTTTACTACATTACTATTCTGTCTTTTTTTACGTGAATATGTATGAAGTTCTGTACGCAGACAACCCGATAACGGGAGATTAATTCCCGTGATGCTTAGTCGTGAATAACGTTCCTCACATTTTTGTGTTTTATGTTATATAAAGCTGACTATTATCTTCAGAACTGTTACCTTCAGTCCTTAACCTGGATAATATTATAAAAATTTAGTGTTCAGAACATTATATTTTAAAAATGACGCCAACGCAATGGTGCTATATTGCATGTTGTAAGGCGATGGGTGGAGACTGTCTGTAATGCCAGTTGTTACTAACGATCATTTTAACCGTATTATCATATCCCACTGTGTCGGCATTCCTTCAGACGTCGACTGCAGATTGATACCGCTGTGTGTAAGGACATTCAAGCTACTATAGACTAAATCTTCGCCGACCATGTGTGTTGTACACGAACTAAAACGTGTATTGCGGTGTTGCTTACACAGGTCCGTTCTGTGTTAAACTGGCTCATGGTGATCCTAATTAAAGAAAAAAACGCTACATTGCCCTGTTTGAGTACCCGGCGACAGGAGCAGTGCATTTGGAGGTAGTTGGCAACACGACTAATGAAGGATTCCTGTCAGCCCTTAGACGATTTGTGTCACAACGGGGCAGATGCCAAAACTTGTACAGCGACAAAGGGAGAAAACTTTTTCGGAGCTAGACGGGATCTGCATGAGTTACAAGCTGCAGTGAGCAGTCATTATCGGCAGTCAGAGGCCAAAAACTTCCTACATGAAGAAGTCATCAACTGACACTTTGTTCCTCTAGCGTCACAACACATCGGCGGAATATGGGAAGCAGGGGTGGAGTCCTTCAAGTACCATTTGCGGAAAAAGATGGGAACCTTATGTCTAACAACTGAAGAGAAAAAAAATCCTGACTTATCAATTTGAGGTTTGCTTGAACTCTCGTTCTCTTACACCACTATCTTGCGACCCTTCTGACCCTCCGTACCCCACGTCATTTCCTGATTGGAACCGCTATCACAAATATCCCTCAGCCACATCAAGATACAGCCAAACTGAGCTTGCTCAAAAGATGCGAAATACTGCAGCAGGGGTTCCAGATTTTTGGCGGCGACGGTAATCTGACTGCCTACATCAAATGCAGCAGTGGGCTAAGTGTATGGCCCTAGTCAGAACCTGTAGCTTGATGCAATTGTCGTAGTGAGGGAAGGCAACCTGCCATAATTATACTGGAAGCTAGCTATCATTGAACGAATACATCGTGGGCGAGAAGGAGTGGTGCGATTGGCCATCATTCCAGCACCACAAGAGGTTTCCAAGAGACCAATCTGCAAGCTATGTCCTTTACTGAGCGATGTGATACAGCACTGAACAGAGTATTTGTGTTCTTTCTCTTCTTGCATGCCTTCATTCTCTTGTTCGGTGATTACTCTGCAGCAGACTCAGGAATTCCAGCGTTTTTTGTGTTTCAGTGTATTCCTTGCTTATGTGATTCCGTTTCTCAGGTGCCAGCTACAAACTGTAGTAACAGAAAAATTAGTTAAAGATATATGTACTTCCATATTGGCAGGACTTGTATGATTTTGGCAGAGATATGTTCGGTTGGTACACTCACCTGAGTCATTGCAGAGTGCTGTCCTCTCTCGAGTTATTTATACCTGAGGGACAATGGCCAGGTCGCCACTATTCCAAGGGCGGCTAAGGGCTGTTGTCAGTAGACACTTGGTCAGGCGGCTGTCGTAGGCCGGGGCTGCATGTCTCGTATGCTAAGGGGAGGACATGTATATTTTCTTTCTGTCTGATTGTGTTCGATAATAAGTGCTTCTCTACATATGTTGTCATTCATTGCAATCCGAATGGATCCAAACCGTTATACAGTCCTTTAAATTCCTCGTTCTTCAGTAAAATTGACGATTAAAATTTCCGTATGTGGACGCTAACAGCGAGTGATGAGTTGTAATATTCTGTAAGACAAAAATATCGGTAAATGCGATGTACAAAGGGCGTTCAAAAAGTTTTGTGCAGTCATCTCTGATTTACTTATTTTTTGCAGGAGAGTTAAATTTTTTGTGAACATACTTGGAACATTTAGCTATAAGTTGGTGTATAAAAGTATTTTCTTTTATTTACAGGTGAGCCACAATGAAACGTGAAGTAGATGTCAGGTTGCGACAACGGTCTGTGATGGAGTTCCTCTTCAAGACTGGCGATGACTCTGCCTCATCGATTCACAGGAACTAGCTCCCCGTTTATGGGGAGGACACAGTGGGTCGTTGCAGTATCCATAGGTGGTTGCAGAGGTTTAAAGAAGGTGAGTTCTGTCTACTGGACAATCCACGATGCAGCAGACCATCGACTGCGGTGAGTGATGTGAATAAGGAAACCATTGATCAAATCATCCAAAATGACAGATGAATGACGGCACGACAGCTTGCTGTTCAAATGTTCAAATGTGTGTGAAATCTTATGGGATTTAACTGCGAAGGTCATCAGTCCCTAAGCTTACACACTACTTAACCTAAATTATCCTAAGGACAAACACACACACCCATGCCCGAGGGAGGTCTCGAACCTCCACCGGGATCAGCCGCACAGTAGAGCTTGCTGAAATGACTCGTTTGTCATTGGATAGTGTGGTATCTCTAGTACAGTCACTAGGGTACAGAAAAATCTGTGCACATTGTGTTTCTATATTGTTGACAAGAGAAATGAAAACGATGAGGTAGAATGTGTGCGAGGGTCTCATGAAGACCTTTACTGAAGAGTGAAAACAGTGTTTTGACGGCGTCATTACCCAGGATGAAACACGGTTGTTCTTGTCCAAACTTGAGAGCAAAAACCTAATCCAATATTTTCTGAGTAAACATCACGTTTAGCATTAGCGCTGCCATTGTTCTGCACAGATCACAATTTGCAAGGTCATACGTCTGCTTCATCAGTAAATTCACTTATTACGTCCTCCGAACCGTTTTAACTTGCATTAGCGAGCTACACAAATTTGGAATGCCGATCGTCATTGTGTAGCCATCTTCCATTTTATTGGAAGTGCGTAGCAGTTGTTAGCAATAAATTTATTGATTATATTTTTGGGTACATCAGTGGGTGTTCCATTGTCGAACCGAGTTTATTATAGTCATTCTGACATACATAACTTTCAGAATGAGATTTTCACTCTGCAGCGGAGTGTGCGCTGATATGAAACTTCCTGTCAGATTAAAACTGTGTGCCCGACCGAGACTCGAACTCGGGACCTTTGCCTTTCGCGGGCAAGTGCTCTACCAACTGAGCTACCGAAGCACGACTCACGCCCGGTACTCACAGCTTTATTTCTGCCAGTATCCGTCTCCTACCTTCCAAACTTTACAGAAGCTCTTCTGGTTCGCAGAAGAGCTTCTGTAAAGTTTGGAAGGTAGGAGACGGATACTGGCAGAAATAAAGCTGTGAGTACCGGGCGTGAGTCGTGCTTCGGTAGCTCAGTTGGTAGAGCACTTGCCCGCGAAAGGCAAAGGTCCCGAGTTCGAGTCTCGGTCGGGCACACAGTTTTAATCTGACAGGAAGTTTCATACATAACTTTGTTTGGGGAGGGGGGGCAATTAAGCAGTCCTCTTCGTCATAATTAAGGGAATTTATATTCACTTCTTGGTTCAAGCAAATTATCGCAAATCATTTAACTGTGATACGAACTTGAGAAAATAAACTCTTAGATCAATGTTTAGGAATGTATTCTCTTCTGTCCTCCAAGAGTCCACGTCAAGCAATCCTAATTAAAACATAAATATGATCGAATTCATTTGTGTAGTAAAATTGTGGTTCCACTGTGGCAGTATTTGATTGTTGCTCCCACATGGAACATTTAATATAAGACGTAGGAAATGCAAACCACCCAACTAACAAGAGAATCTTCCTAAGTGTAAATAAACGATATTGGTGAAACTTGGCAGTGCTCAGTTTCGCTTTTAAGTCGTAAAACACACCTTCAGAACGATGCTATATATTAAAACTGCTCTTCATAGAAAAGTTGACATGTAATGTATGTTTCTGAAAAATGTATAATCAACGTTTGTAACAATTTGAAGTTTCGCAAAATACACCACACCTTTAATTAATTCTGAAAAATGAAAACTTTTGTTACAACATAATTTGAAGAAGCTTTCACGTCACATGCATTTATGTATAAAAAGACTGGTTTCAAATACCATTTTTAGAAAATACGCTGTACAGAATCAGCTGCTGGAGTATTTTTAACATACCTAATTAAACAACCTGAACATTCATTACGATTCTATTTATTTATTTATGTTTTGCGTTTCAGTTTGATATTTTACGTTTAACACCCATGTTCTTTTTGCTTTTTGCTTTTTGTTTTCTTAGTTTACCATTCTAGATAGACGTATTTCCAGAACTTGAAATAATAACAAACTCAGAATATTATACAAGTTCATTTCAATAATTATAATCTGTAAAGAAACGCTTGAACAATGTTTTTTTACTCAGTACACATAAAACTAACGAAATTACTTTACATGGTACAGAGCACGGAGAAGATAATATAAAACAAAATTCAGTAGGATTTCAAATTGTTTGGGTGATCCACTAAATACCCTGATGTATGTCTGGCATATTTCAGTACTTTGGCAAGCCTTGACGAAGAGAACTGATTATGTACTAGTGACTGCAGCTTCATTATATTCGGTCCCAGGTGGAGACTAATCATTCAAGAGAACTAGATGTGATAATCTTCTCGCAAAGTTTTTCCGACATCAAAAGTCGATTGTCCCATGGCTGTACCTTTGCTCTCGAGCCCACTGAGATCACCACACTAACAAGTTTATTTTCCTTGGGTATGATACTCGAAGCAGTTTTTTCACACTGACCAAGCGTCTTTTCGTAGTTTTTGGAATAAACTAATTGTGAGTTTGGATCAAGAATTCGATAATTTCTTTTTGAAGCTCCAAATGTCCTCGTGACAGCATCAAAAACTGGTAAACCAACGTCTGACCTGGTCAAAAGATATTTGGAACATGTTTTCTGTCCCACTGAGCCGGCCGGTGTGGCCGAGCGGTTCAGGCGCTTCAATCTGGAACCGCGTGACCGCTACGGTCGCAGGTTCGAATCCTGCCTCAAACATGGATGTATGTGATGTCCTTAGGTTAGTTAGGGTTAAGAAGTTCTAATTTCTAGGGGACTGATGACCTCAGATGTTAAGTCCCATAGTGCTCATAGCCATTTTTTTCCCACTGAGGGAGAAAAATCTGTATTGTTGGTAGATTTTTGGAGTGATCATTGCGAAACAGACGTTCAGAGCATCGTAGCTGAGGACAAGGAAATTGTTCATCGGTAATTCCAAAGGGCTTGTAAGCACAGGGACATACAGCTTTAGATGTTGGAAGAACTTTACGACAAGATTTTCGGATCTAGTTTTCTTAAAGGATTATAGTCAGTCTCCGCTTTACAAACAATATAATCAAGCTGTAGTCGACCATATGTAATCAATTCTCTTCACCAAGCCTTACCGATGTACTGAAATATGCGTGATACTAATCAGGATATTAGAGGCTCACCCACAACAATTTGAAATCCTACTGAACTTTGCTTTACAGTGTCTTCTCCATCGTGTGTATTATGTGAAGAACTATTTTTTATTTTATCTGCCTGAGTAAAAAATGTGTTTAAACATTTATTTACAGATTATCATTATTGTAATGATTTTTTGTCATAATAATGAGTTATTTACTAATTTAAGGTGAAAAATACATATATATATGAAACAGTAGCCTAAAAAACAAACAAAATTATGACTGTAAAATGTAATTTAGTAATTCAAAACATAAAAGAAAAGCCAAATAAATAATGATCAATGTTGAGATATTTTAATTACACATGTTGAAAACACTTCGACACTATACTGTTTGCAACTTTTTTCTAAAAATGGTATTTCGCAAACCTGATTTATTAAACATGGATGTGCATGACTTAGAAGCTTCACTGATTTTTGTTGTAACGAAAGTTTTCATTTTTCAAAATTAATTGACGGTCTAACGAAAGTTTCAATTTTTCAAAATCAGTTGATGGTGGTGTAGTATTTTGCAGAATTTCATATTGTTGCGAAACTCGATTATACCATTTTCACGAACGTTACTTACATATTACTTTTCATACTTTTTTATACATCTTCGTTTCGTAGGTATTCCCTCTAAACATAATATAAGAAATTACTCTCCGGGGTGTGCGAAACTGAGCAGAAAGGAAAAAAAAACATATTTATTATTTTGATCCTCTACACAGCTACGGGTTTTAATACAGACCATTCATTTACAGTTCGGAATGTTACGTTGTTAGTGGCAAGGACCTGATGAGATACTAATATGATTAGTTTGACATTGAGCATACAAAAGAACTTGTTCCTCTTCCAGCAGCAGTTTACCATGGATTGATGGACAAATAAAGCCTTTCAGGTAATGCGCAGGTCACTCTCGTGTACAAGAACGGTCGATGCACAGAGACACAAAACTATAAGCATGCATCACTGATCTACGGTATTTATAGCTCACGAATTATAACCTTCCTGGAGGCCAAACATCTGCACTGTAGGAATCAACATGAATTCCACAAACGAAGATTATCTACTCGACTCAGAAAGCATTGAATTCTGGCATCCAGGTTTTCTTCTGGAAGGCGTTTGATACAGTTCGACACACTGTCACCTAATGAACAAACCACGCGTTTACACAAATCAGAACATGAGTGCGATTGGACTGAAGAATTCTAGGAAGGTGGTCTAGATGGTAAAGTAACTTCGAGGGTATCCCAAGAGGCAGTTGTAAGGCCATTACCATTTACAATACTGCAATATAGACGAATAAGTGCAGCTATTTTAATATGTGGTACCTTAATATGTACACACATTAGTGTGTTGGTTGTTTTCTCTCTGTATCAAATAGTCGTCCCATAAACACACCACATAATTTACTACCTGATGTTTTCTTCACGGTTGTAGCTACATCGCTAAGTGGACTACGATTGCATTATAGACTTACCGTTTTACATCCACACTTCTACACTGACAGGCTTCCCCGGGGAAAATATGAATGAATGGCTTGCCCCTTGCCACATGTACTTGGAGGTATCTATCAAGCCGAAGATATACTACTCCTAATAGCTACAATTATTAGTCTCTAAACGACGTAAATACCGATGTCATGTTCAGCACACTGTCCTTAGTCCCAATAAAAATACCACCAGTAAAAATATCTGCACTTGTAACCGTTACATGCTCTATAAAAGGTCTAGTGGTTAACGTCGGAAGCACGTGAGGCTATTCACAGATAAGGCTGTTGAATACACAAAAATTTAGCAAACTGCAGATACACCTGCATAGGACAGACGTTTGTTCTTGGGATTCGCAGTTGATCAACGTAAACAAGTATAACATACGGCGCACAGATAGACGGAAAGACCGGTTACTATTCGTTTATACGATTTCCCACCAATCAGTGAAAGCAATCGTACTGATTAAATATCTGGGTGTATGCATACAGAGCTATTTAAAACGGAAGGACCAATAAAAATAATTGTAAGAAAGGCAGAAGCGAGACATAATTTGGAAGAACCATCAGATAATGTAGTTCACACACTAATGAGATAGGTAACAAAACCATTCTTACAAACGAGTGTAATGGGCCCTCTACTATTCCTAATATATAGAAACGATCTAGGAGACAGTCTGAGCAGCTCTCTTACAATTTTTACAGAGTATGCTGCCAATTACTGTCAAATAAAGTCATTAGAAGATCAAACCAATTGCAAAATAACTTAGGCACGAAATCTGTATGGAGCGAAAACTGGTAATTTTCTCTGAATAAGGAAAAATTTGAGGTCATCCACATGAGTACGAAAGGAAGTCCATTGAAATTGGATTACACGATAAACCAAATAAATTTAAAGGCTACAAATTCGTCTAAATACCTAGCAATTACAATTAGGAACAACTTAAATTCAAAAGAGCACATAGTTAACGTTATGGGGAAGGCAAACCAACTATTGCATTTTATTTGCAGAACACTTAGAACATCCAACAGACCTACTAAGGAGACTGGCTACACTACGCTTGTTCATCCTCTGCTAGAGGACTGCTGTGCTTTATGGGATCCTTAACCAGATAGAGCTGAAGGAGCACATCATAAAAGTCCAGAGATGGGCTACTCGTTCTGTACTATCTCGAAATAGTGAAGAGAGTTTGTAAAGTGAGATAAGCGATTAGGAATGGCACTCATCAAAACAAAGACTTTTTCATTTCGGCGGGATCCTTTCAGGAAGTTTCAATCACGACATTTTTCCTATTTATGTCAAACTATTTTATTGTCACCAACATACTTAGGGAGAAATTATTATTGTAATAAAATAAGACATAGCAGAAAGATTTAAGTGTTCGGTTTTTCCCACACGCTATTAGAGAGTGGAACAGTAGAGAATTGCGGAGTAGTCATGTAGATGCGTATGGAGACGTCCTGTACCTCGATGTAGTTGATTGTTGAAATTCCGAAGGAGTGATTTCTCAGAGAATACAACTAATGTATTGGTTCCTCCTGTGGACGGTATATAACGCGGGTATACCATAAAGTTAAAATGAGATTCGAGTTCACAGAGAAGTTTATCCTGACTCGTTCTTCCCGTTACCGTTCGCTACTGTAGCAATGAATGGAGGAAGTGATAAAAGAACAAAAAGTGTCCTCTACCACACACTATAACACGGCTTGCACAGTATAGCTGTAGATATCGATGCGTATTATACTATTTCATGATGTCCACTCCAGCCCGACGTTTATCTTAAATTTTCTGCCCTCTACCATTTCATAAGTCTTTCCCGTTCTAATTCTTCCTAGAAGCACTACGATCCCTCTTCATTCCCAGACACAATACAGCCAATCCATGTCATACTCCTTCAAAAGGGAGAAAAACTTAGGAAAGAAATACAGCAGCAGAAATGATGCTGCTGTCGAGGGACGTGATTTCTTTGACTACTTAAACACCATACACGAATGCTAGATGTTTTACTATGGCGCTGACACAAAGGATGAAAGCAGGCAGTGAAAGCATATGGGTTCACCACTGCCAAGAAAGACAAAGACCTAACTATCACAGAGAAATGTACTGATTTTAATTTTTTTTATTATAAAGGTATGTGTTAAAATAATATGCTGGCGAAAAACCGCCAGAGGCGGACGCAACCAAAATATCCTAACGAGGTTGCGGAAATCTGTCAAGACTACGCTTCAAGCGATGCTGTCCAAAGTGGTGATTTTGCCTCACCCCATCACCCCACCTGGTCTTGCGCGGGACACAATAACACGTGTTGCTTCTGTGGACTATCAAATTTCACCTCACTTCCGGTACTCCACTCATATGTCACTCAGTGATTTCTTCCTCTTTTCTTGGATGAAAAAACTACTGTGTGGCGTGCATTTCCGCAATCACGATGTCATTCGCACGTAAAAGTCTCCGCAAATTTAGCCAACGTTGGGGAGGAAAGTGTCGCATTGGAGGGTGAATATATAGAGAACGACTAACGAAGTTTAATGTCCACTGATCTACATTTTTGAGATAACTGATGGTTGATGTGTACCGCTTCTAGTGACGTACAGTTTATAATAACCAAATTCTGGACGCAAAGTTTCGGGATGAATATCACACTACCAAAATGCCTCATTGTGTAAGGGCATGTGACATCGGTGTGCTTTATGAGTCAGACCATGTGATAGTTTCGATGTTAAGCGACCTCTTCCCTTCTTTCCAGTAGTCATCAATGACTAAAAAAGTGCTACACTGCACTGGGTAAGCACTCTGCAACCTATCACACGGCAACTGGAGGATGCTGATAGCAAATCTTATCCATTTGTAATTTGGTAAGAAAAAGAATGGAGTCGTCGTACTTTGTCAGCACGCAAAGTAGTGAGTGATCAGTGTGTCATGGACATATTGGAAGCGATTGTAGTGCACCCCACGGCGCATGTTGCTACAGCAATTACAGTAATGTAACGAAAAGTTATAAAATTCTGTAGACCTCATAATGTGTGTTCACTAAGTGTGTTAACGACTTTTATCGCTTAACTAAAGGCTGCATTTACAAAATTGTCGACATAGATCTTTCGTTTTGATACTATCCTATTACGTATTTCTTGTGAAAGGGGGATACTGAAATTCGTGCCTGACCAGAGCGTACATATGGAAATGTGTGCACGGATGTTTCGAGTGTTGGATGAGTAAACCACGTGTAAATGGGATCACCAGGTGAGACTAGCCTAGGGTTTGTGGTGCGGCGGGTAAATTATCGTCGCCTTTTACAAGAACCTGAACACTGTCTTTACGCTCAACGAAAATATGATGGAGAATATACTAACCATAATTTCCGGTCTGCAAGACCACATTATTCTTGAGCTCACTAAAAGAAAATCTTCCGAATTGCTTTTCACTCAGTGGGATCAGAAACTGTAACTATAAATAAAAGTTTTGAATTCTGATAGAAGTATTCAGTAAAAGTTTACACGCACAATATAAAATATCATTCCTAAGTAAAAGTTTACACGCACAATATAAAATATCATTCCTTATAATAGTAATAGTAACAATTTCCCCATCGGAGACAGCACTATTAACAGTTCAGAGGTGACCTATACGGGAAGCTCCAACAAAAATGGTCTGTCACCCCGACTTTTAATCATCAAAGTCAATTGCTCACCTTAAAAGTGGAAAATAGTCTCGCCACTTGCCACGCAGTTTTGTGAACATTACGGGTGGCACACAAACAGTTGCTTCCGTGAAATCCAAGCGATCCAGGACGGTGTACAGTCCTCGCCAGCTCACTTCCCACTTTCACCGATAACGCTTTTGATAGCTATCCGGCTGTGACGTCATCCGGGGTAGGGTGTTTGACTGACCCGGACAGGTTGGTATCTCGGTACTGCTATCTCCTGACTGCCTCTCAGGCTGTATTTACATATGGGCGCAGCGGATTGCCAAACTGAACATCTTCTATCAGCTACTCAAGGCACGGGTAACACCACCTAAAGGACCCCTATCTTGGACAAGTACATATTTATTAATATCTATGTGACATAACAATTTACAATCGTCATAATTTTTATACAATTTAAGTTTGCTTTACTTCCTGAAAAACTTAGAGCTTAACTGCATTTAAATTTGGCAGGCTAGAGCTTTTAGATCGAAACTGACAGTAGAACAGGAGTTCTGAACTGCCTCTTTAAGATTCCCTGTAATAATTTTTATTTACACTTGAGTATTTAAACTTGGTAGAGCTGTATTATTTCATCAATGTAATCGAGTGGCGTAGTTAGAACGTCCTATAACAAATAAAAATGATACTTAATCTATCATGAATAGCGACGCTTTCAGTCCAAATTTAGGGTTTAGTGAATAATTTGAGAAGTAATAGCGGTAGCTTAATGAAGTCATATAGTTAATGTTTTTATATCAGACTGAGGCTACAAACGAATTTTAATCTTACTGAGTCTAATATTTAGCGCTTTAAATTTTTTGTAAAAACGCCGATTTTGACCAAAATATTGCACCGATCAAGTTGAGACATGTAACTTTTTTATTGTGGCATAGATTTGCAAATTCTGAACAACTTTTGGCTTTGTAGCTTCTTTATTTGTTACCACTTATCTTTTTCTTACAATAACATATTTAGCAAACTTATTCATCTGATATTTCTGAGATTTAACAATTTTAGCATTAGTGCATTGCCCGAAAAAGTTTGGAATAGTTATTTTAATTTTTAATTTCATTCTTAGATTATGGTGCAATACTTTGTATGCTACACACAAGCGAGTTATGATGATGTTGGGCAAGTAGCAGTGAAATGGAATAAGTCCCGACACACTCGCTCTTCTCTGTATCCCTCACAATGATGCAGCGCTTGTTTTACCACAGTCTCGAGAGTTCGTTAGATGAAACAGACGTATCTCTGTGAGTAAAATCGCAGAAAAGCTGGTAATATGACGCAGACTAGTTCAGAAAATAATTGAATACATGTACCTTCGACGACTTTATTTCCTTCAGGTCCCACTGAAAATTCAGAGAAGAATCGTCACCCAAAGTCTTTTACAGTAATTTAGAAATAGGGAGAACAATTTTTTGATTAGTATTATGACGTGCAATGAAAGATGGTTGTATCATTAGGAGCCTCAGATAAACGCTACTATATGGATGAGTGACATTTGGTTTCGCCACAGGAAAACGGAAATCTGCTGTGAAAATTGTGGCAGAATCTTCAGGAAGACAGAAGGTTACGTTCTGGTCCATGTTTATAAGTCTGGGCGGACCGTAAATGCTGAATGCTGCCTCCTAGATTTAGAAACTTTTGAAGATTTTTATCCTTTTTTTCAAATTTCCGCCATTTGGCTATTAATTGTTCATTTATTTTACACAATCATGATTTCAGCTTTACAGCCATTCTCTCAAGTGCATGTCTGAACTGTCAGTGATGCGATAGTTGGTCTACAAGATCAGAAATATGTTTTTTCGACGAAGACATGTCACAGAGAGGTCAGACTTATTTTAACATTTCAACATGCACCTGAGAATTATTATAGAGCGAAATCACGACTGTATAAAATGACTAAACAATTAACAGTCATAAGGCGGAAATTTTTTTTCAAAAAATTCTACGTTTTACGGTCCCCTACGAATGGAAGATCGTTTTGAAGACCCGTGATAACTAACCTGGGAAGCAGATTACCCTGCAGCATGCCAAGGCGCGGCGTCGGACTGCTCGTACTTCGGCCCCTGCAGCCCTTCTTGGCACCCTACGACTACCATGTTCTCGGTTCCGGGAAAGAACAACAGCAAGGACGACGCTACGAGGCGCTGGAGGACGTCCAGATAGCACAGACAGCAGTGCATCAGTGTCTTAGCCCAGTCGGAACCCAATTCTACAGAAAAGGAAATTGCGGACATATACCGGTATGAAAAATAAATAAATGCAAAAAACCAGCAACTGCACTGAAAAGTGGTAGGTATTTCTTTGCATTAAATTGACTCATGACAGTCGTAACACTGGAATACTTATTACAAAGTGTATGGTACTCATATTTAGCTTACATAAATGCCATCTTTGAGGTTTTATGTACAGATTCAGCTACTTCAGATATATAGATTTTCTCACAACGTTGATGAGTCCAGCAGTGACCTGATCGTAAACCACCACCGCAGGAAAGGTAAGGTATCTGTATGCCTGGTGACGCAGACTTACGAATCAGGTGATTATTCTCGTTCGTAAAATACTTTAGTTAAAGGAGAGAAGAGAGATTTTTCTCTGCGTTGCAGCGAGTTATGAGAAAAGGGTAATTAGAAGCCGCCTTCAGAGACTTGATAAATGCGGCGGCCAACTCTTCCAGAAGTCCGTCAACTTTCACGTTCTTGAGAGGGTTGAAAGCCCTATAGTTTTTTGTCACTCTCGATATAAGAAATGAGGTTATGGACTGTAATAAGAACATAAAAAGGTCTATATAGAAGCTTCATCAGGCCTTCTTAGAATATTTAATGGGCTACCTGAGTCGCTGATTAAGCGTCTCGCGCCCATGCACTTGTGGGAAAATTACTTAGGAGATCTGGCGAAAACTTCACTGAAATTAATGTTACTTCTAGAAGCTATAGACGGAGACCCCTTCATGCTATAATTTGTTCTACACTCCTGGAAATGGAAAAAAGAACACATTGACACCGGTGTGTCAGACCCACCATACTTGCTCCGGACACTGCGAGAGGGCTGTACAAGCAATGATCACACGCACGGCACAGCGGACACACCAGGAACCGCGGTGTTGGCCGTCGAATGGCGCTAGCTGCGCAGCATTTGTGCACCGCCGCCGTCAGTGTCAGCCAGTTTGCCGTGGCATACGGAGCTCCATCGCAGTCTTTAACACTGGTAGCATGCCGCGACAGTGTGGACGTGAACCGTATGTGCAGTTGACGGACTTAGAGCGAGGGCGTATAGTGGGCATGCGGGAGGCCTGGTGGACGTACCGCCGAATTGCTCAACACGTGGGCTGTGAGGTCTCCACAGTACATCGATGTTGTCGCCAGTGGTCGGCGGAAGGTGCACGTGCCCGTCGACCTGGGACCGGACCGCAGCGACGCACGGATGCACGCCAAGACCGTAGGATCCTACGCAGTGCCGTAGGGGACCGCACCGCCACTTCCCAGCAAATTAGGGACACTGTTGCTCCTGGGGTATTGGCGAGGACCATTCGCAATCGTCTCCATGAAGCTGGGCTACGGTCCCGCACACCGTTAGGCCGTCTTCCGCTCACGCCCCAACATCGTGCAGCCCGCCTCCAGTGATGTCGCGACAGGCGTGAATGGAGGGACGAATGGAGACGTGTCGTCTTCAGCGATGAGAGTCGCTTCTGCCTTGGTGCGAATGATGGTCGTATGCGTGTTTGGCGCCGTGCAGGTGAGCGCCACAATCAGGACTGCATACGACCGAGGCACACAGAGCCAACACCCGGCATCATGGTGTGGGAAGCGATCTCCTACACTGGCCGTACACCTCTGGTGATCGTCGAGGGGACACTGAATAGTGCACGGTACATCCAAACCGTTATCGAACCCATCGTTCCACCATTCCTAGACCGGCAAGGGAACTTTCTGTTCCAACAGGACAATGCACGTCCTCATGTAACCCGTGCCACCCAACGTGCTCTAGAAGGTGTAAGTCAACTACCCTGGCCACTAAGATCTCCGGATCTGTCCCCCATTGAGCATGTTTGGGACTGGATGAAGCGTCGTCTCACGCCGTCTGCACGTCCAGCACGAACGCTGGTCCAACTGAGGCGCCAGGTGGAAATGGCATGGCAAGCCGTTCCACAGGACCACATCCAGCATCTCTACGATCGTCTCCATGGGAGAATAGGAGCCTGCATTGCTGCGAAAGGTGGATATACACTGTACTTGTGGCGACATTATGCTTGCTCTGTTGCCTGTGTCTATGTGCCTGTGGTTCTGTCAGTGTGATCATGTGATGTATCTGACCCCAGGAATGTGTCAATAAAGTTTCCCCTTCCTGGGACAATGAATTCCCGGTGTTCTTATTTCAATTTCCAGGAGTGTATTTTGTACTGTTGTGCTGTTCGGAGCTGCTCAACAGATTGTTGATTGCAGCGAGCCATCATCAACAATTCTTTTACAACAGAGCTTTCCGCTGATACATTTTGAGGGATCGATCAAGAAATTGACTCCCCCGACGACTTACTTACCCTCGCGCTAATGATAACAGTTATTCTTCGCCTATCGCTGCCCACTTCCGTTAGAAAGGTAGGTACGTTGCAGGAAGGCAAATGACAGAAAGCAGCACAAAATTCCAATCTGTCTTTTTTCACTGTCACATCTCTCTGAGACCCCAACGTACTATGTCTGAAGCATTAACCCAAATGTGCTACTACGATCTCCTGTGACGTGGTTTTCATGTGGAATTCACATCGAAGTCTGATCCAGTAGGAGTTTATTGCATTCAGTAGCTCGTCGTATCTCTGCATTACCTGTAAGAGATATTTCCTTAAAGCATGCACACCTACGTACTTTCGAAGTATGTATTAGTTTCGAGAGATCGTCTTTATGCTACGTATCGGTTGATCTTCTGAATGGAACCAGTCTATGGGAGCAACTTAATAAAAGCAATCGACTGAGTCGGTTGGAGCTTTACGTATCGGTTGGACCATTCATTCATTCATTCATTCATTCATTCATTCATTTGAATGAACATAGTCTGCGGGTGCAACCGAATGAAAATATTCGACGCTGTCCAATCCTTTCGTTCCTGAGCGAAAACATTCGACCGTTTTGCCATTGTTAAACCATTACTGTGGAATTTACTCTGCTATCGCCTAATGTCAGTGTTACTGCCGTTCAGATGTTGTATCTCATATGTTTTCTGTCCACGTAACATCAACATATACCAAAATAAAATTGTCGGTGATGGGTGCAAACCAAGGTGAAGAGAGATATAGAGCTTCAATAAATTTAAGTAAAAAAAGTTATTATTCAATTATTTGAACATAGATTTATAATGTGGCTCCAGTTATGAACCTTTTAAAAACCGTATTTAATGCTGTAAACACGCAAAAATAAATACACAATTTTTGAAATTATGTGCTTTTTATTGACGTCTCCTTGAGATAAGATACGTTATTTGTTTCTAAAACAAGTTTGAAAACCTAGCCGTGGTTCATGTGCAGCCGAAAATGCTGGAAAGCTATGTAAGTTAAACCATTCAAACTAAGAGTGTAAGTGGAAACATTCGTATAAATGCCGCAACTCTCAAAGAACTTGTATCAATCAGTAGTCTCACATTAAGTGAAACCGCTCGATTCTAAGGTTGAAAATATTCATTCAGCTGACATGGCCGTAGAAAATAGTTGTATTCAGTTGTTTCATTCCACTGAAAAACCGAGGGGGCGAAAATACATTCGACAGGCCAGCCGGTTGTTAAAACCGCCGGGTTCGCCATCGTTACAGCCATCGAGGCCGCGTTTTATTGTGCCACAACATTACTGCTTGCGTTTATCTGGAACACACGACTGTGATTTTAATATGGAGTCGACGTCATCTGTGGACGGGGGGGGGGGGGGGGGGGGGGGGTCGATGCTCTTTGCGATGCACAACTCAATGAGATTGATTAGTGCCCGAGAGGACAGATATTCTGGTTGCTCGGGCGTACAGGAGCTTAAAGCTACGTCACTTGTCTTACGAAATGCCCCATGTGAGCTTGCCTGATCTACATCAACTAGACCCAATAAGAGGAAGATTGCTCTTTGAAATCGCAGTGCCTAATGAAGTTACGTAACAGGGTTAAATTTAACGTAGTTTTTGTAATGTGACCTTACCACTAAATTCCAAGTGTCGACATTTACATAATCATTATACTGATTAATCTCATGAGAGGGATGTACTGATTACGAAATTAAATATGTGGCCCTGTAAATCCTAATTTTATTACACGTTATTGTGTGTGCACAAATTAATAAAAAATATTACAACATTTCGTTACACACGTTTCAAGAACATTCAGCGGATATAAAACCGATTGCAAGAGAAAATACACTAAGGATCTGGAAAGGCAGTCTAATAGCGGTATGTACTACAATGATAACCCACTTCCTAACAGAATCATTAAAGTGTTATAGAGTTGCATGAATACAGTGACTGTATGATCAAGAGAGAGAAGGAAAACTACACATGCACTATGTCTGTGAATTCAGTCAGGATTATTCTGCGTGAATTTATTTGATTCTAGCAAAGGCCTAATTTCATTGTGATCTAATCCGCTGAAGTTGCTGTATGATCTTAGTGTAAGTATCAGCAGACGAGTTGACTGGAAATGTGTAGGTGGCGAGGTCACCAGATTTCCGACTGCTTGCAGTCTTGCTGCAGATATCGCCTTTGCCTGTTTCCATCTTTTAAGTCCGAGACTAACCGCGCTCCCTGCATGTGAAGTGACGTGAAGCTAAGTCTGAAGTGAAGTGAAGTCACTGCACTCCCAAAGTCTGCTCTACGTGGGATTTTGCGCTAACAATCTTTTTCTGCCAATGACAGATTTTTTCCTAGCTGCTGCCGACAGCGCCTGTAGTTTTACTTTTACGAAGGATTCTAAGAAACACAGCTATCAATCTGGTGCCTGTCGGGCTGCTCTATACTGAGAATTCTGGGTCTTATACATCCATCTTTTTTTTTCTTCTTCTTTCCAGTTCGTAGGTCACATTTTTCTGTTTGTTCAAAAATGGTTCAAATGGCTCTAAGCACTATGGGGCTTTACATCTGAGGTCATCAGTCCCCTACAACTTAGATCTACTTAAACCTAACTAACCTAAGGACATCATACACATCCATGCCCGAGGCAAGATTCGAACCTGCGACCAGAGCAGCAGCGTGGTTCTGGACTGAAGGGCCTACAACTTCTCGGCCACAGCGGCCGGCTTTTCTGTTTGTGGATAACGAATCTTCTATCCGTCTGTCGTGGTGCAAACCAGTGACCTCTGCATCTGGAGTTACAAAAACACCCATAGGACACCCTTTGGAATGTTTTATTGTTTTCAGAGCAGTGGAAAAGATAGATATTTGCAGACACAAAATATGGATTGTGGTAAACTGATACGTTTAGTCAAAGAAATAGTTTGCGGCATCCTGAGGCTAAAAAATATAGAAATTGGGCTATAACACTGAATCTGTCGACTGAAGCTTGTTCGAAAACACAAGTAGGAAAAATCTTTATCGGATATTAGAGGTGTACATTGTAACCTCGAAAAATCATTTGTTCAAGTGACAAGGAAGGTGTTGTTTTTGTTGTGGTCTTCAGTCCTTAGACTGGTTTGATGCAGCTCTCCATTCTACTCTATCCTGTGCAAGCCTCTTCATCTCCCAGTACCTACTGCAGCCTACGTCCTTCTGAATCAGGTTAGTGTACTCATCTCTTGGTCTCCCTCTACAATTTTTACCCTCCATGCTGCCCTCTAGTACTAAATTCGTGATCCCTTGATACCTCAGAACATGTCCTACCAACCGTTCCCTTCTTCTAGTCAAGTTGTGCCACAAACTCCTCCCAATTCTATTCAGTACATCCTCATTAGTTATGTGATCTACCCATCTAATCTTCAGCATTCTTCCGTAGCACCTCATTTCGAAAGCTTCTATTCTCTCCTTGTCTAAACTATTTATCGTCGACGTTTCACTTCCATACATGGCTACACTCCATACAAATACTTTCAGAAACGACTTCCTAACACTTAAATCAATACTCGATGTTAACAAATTTTTCTTCTTCAGAAACGCTTTCCTTGCCATTGCCAGTCTACATTTTATATCCTCTCTACTTCGACCATCATCAGTTAGCAAAACTCCTTTACTACTTTAAGTGTCTCATTTCCTAATCTAATGCCCGCAGCATCACCCGACGTAATTCGACTACATTCCATTATTCTTGTTTTGCTTTTGTTGATGTTCATCTTATACCCTCCTTTCAAGACACTGTCTATTCCGTTCAACTGCTCTTCCAAGTCCTTTGCTGTCTCTGACAGAATTACAATGTCATCGGCGAACCTCAAAGTTTTTATTTCTTCTCCATGGATTTTAATACCTACTCCGAAGTTTTCTTTCGTTTCCTTTACTGCTTACTCAATATACATATTGAATAGCATCGGGGGGAGGCTACAAACCTGTCTCACTTCCTACCCAACCACTGCTTCTCTTTCATGTCCCTCGACTCTTATGACTGCCATTTGCTTTCTGTAGAAATTGCAAATAGCCTTTCGCTCCCTGTATTTTACCTCTGACACCTTTAGTATTGAGAGAGAGTATTCCAGTCAACATTGTCAAAAGCTTTCTCTAAGTCTACAAATGCTAGAAACGTGGCTTTGCCTTTCCTTAATCTTTCTTCTAAGATAAGTCGTAGGGTCAGTATTGCCTCACGTGTTCCAACATTTCTACGGAATCCAAACTGATCTTCACCGAGGTGAGCTTCTGCCAGTTTTTCCATTCGTCTGTAAAGAATTCGCGCTAGTATTTTGCAAGTGTGGCTTATTAAACTGATAGTTCGGTAATTTTCACATCTGTCAACACCTGCTTTCTTTGAGATTGGAATTATTATATTCTTCTTGAAGTCTGAGGGAATTTCGCCTGTCTCATACATCTTGCTCATCAGATGGTAGTTTTGTCAGGACTGGCTCTCCCAAGGCTGTCAGTAGTTCTAATGGAATGTTGTCTACTCCCGGGGCGTTGTTTCGACTTAGGTCTTTCAGTGCTCTGTCAAACTCACCACGCAGTATCATATCTCCCATTTCACCTTCATCTACATCCTCTTCCATTTCCATGATATTGTCCTCGAGAACATAGCCCCTATATAGACCCTCTATATACTCCTTCCACCTCTCTGCTTTTCCTTCTTTGCTTAGAACTGGGTTTCCATCTCAGCTCTTGATATCGATGCAAGTGGTTCTCTATTCTACAAAGGCCTCTTTAATTTTCCTGTATGCAGTATCGAACTTACCCCTCATGAGATAAGACTCTACATCCTTACATTTGGCCTCTAGCCATGCCTGCTCAGCTATTTTGCACTTCCTGTCGATCTCATTTTGAGACATTTCTATTCCTTTTTGCCTGCTTCATTTACTGCGTTTTTAGATTTTCTCCTTTCATCAATAAAATTTAATATTTCTTTTGTCACCCAAGGATTTCTACTAGCCCTCATCTTTTTACCTACTTGATCCTTTGCTGCCTTCACTATTTCACTCCTCAAAGCTACCCATCTTTCTCCTACTGTATTTCTTTCCCCCATTCCTGTCAATTTTTCCCCTATGCTCTCCCTGAAACTCTGTACAACCTCTGGTTCTTTCCGTTTATCCAGGTCCCATGTCCTTAAATTCCCACCATTTTACAGTTTCTTCAGTTTTAATCAACAGTTCATAACCAATAGATTGTGGTCAGAGTCCACATCTGCCCCTGGAAATGTCTTACAGTTTAAAATATGGTTCCTAAATCTCTATCTTATCATTATATAATCTATCTTAAACCTTTTAGTATCTCCAGGGTTCTTCCATGTATACAACCTTCTTTCATGATTCATGAACCAATTGTTAGCTATGATTAATTTGTGCTCTGTGCAGAATTCTACCAAGCGGCTTCCTCTTTCATTTCTTAACCCCAATGCATATCCACCTACTACGTTTCCTTCTCTTCCTTTTCCTACTGTCAAATTCCAGTCACCCATGACTATTAAATTTTCATCTCCCTTCACTACCTGAATAATTCCTTTTATCTCGTCACACATTTCATCTATTTCTTCATCATCTGCAGAGCTAGTTGGCATATAAACTTGTACTACTATTGTAGGCATGGACTTTGTGTCTATCTTGGCCACAATAATGCGTTCACTATGCTCTTTGTAGTAGCTTACCCGCAATCCTATTTTTTTATTCATTATTAAACTTACTCCTATTTTACCCCTACTTGATTTTGTATTTATAAACCTATATTCACCTGAGCAAAAGTCTTGTTCCTCCTGCCACCGAACTTCAGTAATTCCCACTATATCTAACAATTACCTATCCATTTCCCTTTTTAAATTTTCTAATCTACCTGCACGATTAAGGGATCTGACATTCCACGCTCCGATCCGTAGAACGCCAGTTTTCTTTCTCCTGATAACGATATCCTCTTGAGTCGTCCCCTCCCGTATATTCGAATGGGGGATATTTTACCTCCGTAATATTTTACCCAAGAGGACGCCATCATCATTTAATCATACAGTAAAGCTGCATATCCTCGGGAAAAATTACGGCTGTAGTATCCCCTTGCTTTCAGCCGTTCGCAGTACCAGCACAGCAAGATCGTTATGGTTAGTGTTACAAGGTCAGATCAGTCAATCATCCAGGCTGTTGCCCCTGCACCTACTGAAAAGGCTGCTGCTCCTCTTCAGGAACCACACGTTTGTCTGGCCTCTCAACAGATACCACTCCGTTGTGGTTGCACCTACGGTACGGCTATCTGTATCGTTGAGCCACGCAAGCCACCCCACCAACGGCAAGGTCCATGGTTCATAGGGGGAAGGGAGGTGTATCTTAGACCAAAGTTACTGTAGTGGATCTCTTTGGGTTGTGGTAGGCGGACATTAGCTGTCTACAAACTATTATTACCTCTTACTGGCGTTTTCATGCAAGTAATCTGGTAATTTTGTTCTGTAACGCGGTTTGCAAATGTGGTCCACGTATGTATTTTCGCTTTACCGTACAGTGTTTTTGGTGTGCAGAGTATTTTATTCCAGACTTCGTCTTTCACACGTATGATGAATGACAGTCATTGAAGGTTAACTGTCTTGTGTCTGCACAACTTCAAACAAATTCAGCAAAACAGATTTCAAGTGCTTATCTAGAAGTGTGAACTGAGCTCTATTAAAGAATCCAATTCATTAAAGATGCAGATCTATCTCAAGGAAAACTACACTGAGGAGCCAAAGAAACTGGTACACGTGCCTGATACCGTGTAGGGTCCCGCAATCACGCAGAAGTGCCGAAACACGACGTGGCATGGACTCAACTAATGTTTGAAATAGTGCTGGAGGGAACTCACACCATGAATCCTGCAGGGCTGTCCATCAATCCGTAAGAGCACAAGGGGGTGGAAATCTCTTCTGAACAGCACGTGGCAAGACATACCAGATATGCTCGATGGTGTTCATGTCTGAGGAGTATGGTGGCCAGCGAAAGTTTTAAACTCAGAAGAGTGTTCCTGGAGCCACTCTGTAGCAATTCTGGACAAGTGGGTTGTTGCATTGTCCTGCTGGAATTGTCCAGGTCCGTCGGACTGCACAATGGACATGAGTGGATTCAAGTGATCAGACACATGTCCTACGCACGTGTCACCTGTCAGATTAGATTAGATTAGATTAGATTAATACTTGTTCCATACAATTCGTAATGATGTGGAACGTGTCAGGTTAATGAAAGATGTCTGTACACGATATTACATTACACACAATATTGCATGACACTAATGTTTAAGTTATTTTTTCCCTCAGTTAATTTGTATCTAAAAATTCAGCCAATGAGTAGAAGGAGTTGTCATCTAGAAATTCTTTTAATTTATTTTTAAATGTTGGTTGACTATCTGTCAGACTTTTGATGCTGTTTGGTAGGTGACCAAAGACTTTTGTGGCAGCATAATTTATCCCTTTCTGTGCCAAAGTCAGATTTAACCCTGCATAGTGATCATCCTTTCTCCTGGTGTTATAGCTATGCACACTGCTATTACTTTTGAACTGGGTTGGATTATTAACAACAAATTTCATAAGTGAATATATATACTGTGAGGATCTCTAGATCCTTAAATAGATGTCTGCAGGATGACCGTGGGTGGGCTCCAGCAATTATTCTGATTACACGTTTTTGAGCAATGAATACTTTTCTACTCAACGATGAATTACCCCAGAATATGATGTCATACGAAAGTAGTGAATGAAAGTAGGCATAGTAAGCTAATTTATTGAGATTCTTATCACCAAAATTTGCAATAACCCTAATAGCATACGTAGCTGAACTCAGACGTTTCAGCAGACCATCAATATGTTGCTTCCAGTTTAACCTCTCATCAATGGACACACCTAAAAGTTTTGAAAATTCTACCTTAGCTACAGACTTCTGTTCAAAGTCTATATTATATCAGAGTCGTATCTAGACGTATCAGGGGCCCCATATCACTCCAACTGCACACGCCCCTCACCATTACAGAGCCTTCACCAGTTTGAACAGTCCCCGGCTGACATGCAGGGTCCATGGACTTATGAGGTTGTCTCCATACCCGTACACGTCCATCCGCTCGATACAATTCGAAACGAGGCTCGTGTGACCAGGCAATATATTTCCAGTCGTCAACAGTCCTATGTCGGTGTTGACCGGCCAAGGGGAGGTGTAAAGGTTTGTGTCGTGCAGTCATCAAGGGTACACGAGCGGGCCTTCGGCTCCGAAAGCCCATATCGGTGCTGTTTCGTTGAATGGTTGACACACTGAAACTTGTCAGTGTCCCAATGGCCCAGTATTGAAATATGCAGCAATTTGCGGAAGGGTTGCACTTCTGTCACGTTGAATGATTCTCTTTAGTCGTTGTTAGTCTCGTTCTTGCAGGATCTTTTTGCAGCCTCAACGATGTCTGAGATTTGATGTTTTACCGGATTCCTGATATTCACAGTACACTCGTGAAATGATCGTACGGGAAAATCCCCAATTCATCAAAAAATGGCTCTGAGCACTATGGGACTCAACATCTTAGGTCATAAGTCCCCTAGAAGTTAGGACTACTTAAACCTAACCAATCTAAGGACATCACAAACACCCTTGCCCGAGGCAGGATTCGAACCTGCGACCGTAGCAGTCCCGAGGTTCCGGACTGCAGCGCCAGAACCGCACGTCCACCGCGGCCGGCCCGAATTCATCGCTACCTCGGAGATGCTGTGTCCCATTACTGGTGCGCCGATTATAATACCACGTTCAAACTCACTGAAATCTACCATAGTAGCAGCTGTAACCGATTTAACCACTGCGGCAGACACTTGTTGATTTATGCAGGGGTTGCTGACCACATCTCCGTCTACTGCCTGTTTACATATTTCTGTGCTTGAATGCACATGGATATACTAGTTTCTTTGGCGCTTCAGTGTAGAAGTGACAATTTGATATTTGACATCTGGCGATTACGTCTTTTCAATGATTAAGCCTCTGTCGACCTAAATAATAATTTAATAGCTAATATTTTCACTCTTGCATCCCAAATATTACAAAATTTTTGATTTATTCTATATCGAATGTTGGAGCTAAGCTTCGTACAAGTACCCTAAAAGACACTGTAATATAGTTGATTTTCCTTATTAAAAGATACACTCAACCTGAAATAATACTGCCACCAGAATTCTTGTTACATCCTTTCTCAAATCCACTGGGTAAGTGTTTAAAGGGCAGTGAAGGTTCCAGTATTACAATCTGATTATCTGAATTTACCTACTGCCAGTATTGCTTTAGTATACGTCGTTTTCACAGCAAAATCTGCTGCTGTGAAACGGCAAATGTACTTCGCATTAATTAAATAATACTTGCTTCTCACATACAAGGTTTTTCTGTGTATCATATACTAGAAACATCTACTTTCACCAAGCCAATTAACGATTACGTGCACATAGCTTCTTTTTGCAAAACTTTTACACACCGAAGTCACGACTGTGCCATAATAAATCATACTTTGAACAACGTGTTTTGAAGAGATCCTTGGTGCGTTCTATCATTGAAACTACATACTTTTTCGTAACACATGGGCATGTCCTAAAACTTCTACGGTATTCCAATAACTGAATACGGAGTGTGTAGATCTCGAAACGATCTTTCCGAGACACATATAGCTCATTAGGCATGTTTTTAATGGGAAGCGCCGCACTGCAACACTCATCTCCAATCGCAAAGGAGTCGTGGTATCCATCCCACCCATGGATGTTACAATCGAACCTAATTCATACATGAACTAGATTCTAACCTAACCTAACCTGGTCGACCCAGCCAAATGACGAATTAGATCGGACGCACCGTAACCAAGCTGTCGTCCAATGTTCTTGAGCGACCTCCGGCGACGGTGTCTGACGGCCGTTCTGGGCGCCATTGCGAACGCAGCCTTGGGCCTTTGTTACATTAGCCCGCCAGGCGGCGCAGCTGGGAGCACCACCGATGACGCTCCTCTTAATACATTACGGCACCAGGTGGCGCACACAACTACGCCTCCGTGGCGGACATGTCCTAAAGAATAGACACAACACATTCATATAATTGATTCGTCTACATGGGCAATGAATCCGCCACCTCCAGTGCGACATCCTGTGGGAATCTCAAAGTAGCCAGCCTGGACGACATGGACGGGGACTGTGGATAAGTGATGCTGGGTGGGAATGAGTGTCGATCGGGAGGCGTACCGAGGTAGTCTGCGCAATTGCGATAAACAGTGTGTGAGGGTGGCGCAGCGGTTAACGCAACTACATAGCAAGCAGGAGATCCCGGGTTCGAATGCCAGTCTGGTGTACGTTTTCACTCTTCGTCTCTAATTCCACATGAAGTCCATTTGCATCTGGCACCAGTAATTTCTTTCCTTTCTACCCCTTTCCACTTTTAATTTACATAAAAGTCCTTAAAGCTGCACATTGCCCCCTCGGCGTCCGCACACCTGTTCTATTTGTGCTTCACTCTCACTGCTCCTCACCGAGCGAGGTGGCGTAGTGGTTAGCACACTGGATTCGCATTCGGGAGAATCAATCCCGCGTCCTGATTTAGGTTTTCTGTGATTTTCCTAAATCGCTGCAGGTAAATGCCGGCCTGGTTCCTTTGAAAGGGCACGGGCGACTTCCTTCCCCGTCCTTCCCTAATTCTATGAGACTGATGACCTCGCTGTCTGGTCTCCTCCTCCAAAAATAACAACACTGCTCCTCCTAAACCTGTTTCTGCAAAGGAAAATCCTACCTCAACTTAAGCCCATAATTTTAACTAGAGGGCAAGGTGATCTGGGCTTAAAATCACGGTTGTTACTCTCTCACTATGTCAGGGAAAGATTCGATTGATCTGAACATGGTTTTTAGAATTATTATTCGGACTTGCATATCAGAAAGAAGAACAAAAATTGCGCAGAGACAGACAAGGGAAGCCTGACGGTTCTCATCTTTAAGTCAGGAAAGGCGGCTTGTCTGCAGCAAGACAAGTACGATGACACCTGGAGCACGTCAGGCTGTCAACACAGCCCAATTTTTGCCGCCTCCCCAGACGCGGCAGCAGACAGCGCCACACAGACTGTGGTGGGTCTGTGATACACTGGACACTGGCAACATGCAGTTTTCTCGGACGAGTCTAAGCTGTGAGTACAGCATCACAATGGATACATCAATGTGTGGAAACTGAGGGAAACGGCCGTTGTGAATTTCCATTCATCGTAGTGACACGGACGGAGAACGTTGCGTGGTGGTATGGCTGCCCTGGCTACACAAAAATTAACCTCTGATTCACAAAGACGATAATTCGGACTTCAGGCGTTACATTTCTGACGACTTGAGACCAACGGCTGTACCCAGCTTTAGAGGTCTCCTTGATATGTTTCAACACTATAATACATGACCTCATGTTGCCTGAGCTGCCCTGAACTACCGCCACATAGAGGATGTTCGACTGGTATCCTGGTCAGTACGTTCTCCAGAAGTCTCACCCACTGTAAACATCAGGTTATGCACTTCCGATAGACTAGAACGACATCTCGTCAGCCACTGTGATTGAAGAACTCTGGTACAGAGGTGATGAAGCACTGAATGATATAACGATATCTTTACCTGACATCATCATTCAATGCAGGAAGCGATCTGTAATTTTGTACTGTACTATTCTTTTCAATACAAATTTATTTTACAAGATCGCTGTGTTGAAGTTATTGTATTACTACTTTCGGCAGCATGTATTGCTATCCTTAGACCTAAATAATAAGAGAAAAAGGAAGAGGTTGCTGGCTTACAGTCAAAGAATCATAAATGTAGTGGGGCATACACAGCAGCTCAATGACAAAAATTACTTACCCGTACGCAATCACGTATCCGATTTTATGGGCATGTAATTTTTGTATTTGAGCTGTTGTGTATGCCCTACTATATTTTTGTTTCAAATGACGGTAAGCCTGTAATCTCTACATATTTCCTTTTTGTAGATCTGTATCTTGAAATCCAGTAAGTGTGTTAACATAGCGATTTTGGCAAATAAATTAGTTTTCAAAACAAGACTACAATAAGTAACCATATCTGTCATTCGAGCCCATTTCCACGCGACTGCCAGACGGTTTTAAGGCAGTTGTGGTTGCCAGAGGTAGCAGCTGTGTGAGCTGGATATCACACCTTGTATATCCCAAAATAGATCACAAATAAGTAAAATTTCGATGTCTGTAAACCCTGTTCGTGCTGCAATTTTGTCAAAAGGGTATTACATGTACCAAAATCTGGGTTATTAGGCCTGAAAGAGCCCATCACGGCAAAAGATGGAGAACTGATAGTGTGTATTTCTGTGGGGTAGACCGAAATTCTGCAATTTTTCTTCCTTGTTTCGATTCATGCCCTATTTTTCCAACTACGTTAAACATTTCGTAACGTCAATGGCGTTGACCAGTACAATAACTAGAACGGACTGCATGCCAAAGAGCAGAATATTTCGTGGTTACTACTATTCTAACACTGTGTAAAAATAAATGCAAAACTGATTACAAAGTTACCGGTTAAAGTTACGTTGTCTATTAAACACCAGACAAGGCATTTAAAAATCAACTGCTTTTACCTACCACAACGGAAAGCAGAAATTTGTCTGGGGTCCCGTATATCCTATGTAATTTTGTAGCAAGAAATTTCAGTCTCCAACGTTTCCGGGCCATGATCTTAGCCATCATGTCAATATAAAAAGAGAAATCCATGTAATATCCGCTTTTCTTAGCAATACAGGAACTAGAAAGCACATAGAAGAGAATCAGCGTTATCTGTGTAAGAGTGGACGTCATAACAAGTATTCTGCTTCATGTTTTTTACTAATAGATGCAGCGAAATTTTCTTATTATAAAATGTACATGGCTAATTGCGCCACGTTCTCTCTTGAGTTTTTCAAGCATTAGAACATCGGTATTCAGTTGACTGCAGTGGAGGTGAGTGCGGAAGAGTGTAAGACAGTCACCTGTGCACAAAATTTACCCTAGCATTGTCTGTGTGTTGCTGGCTTAAGGTCAACTTATCATAGCGCTACCCGGAGGATAATACACTACAAACGCACCGTTTCCACACAGAACCCATTGGTTGCCACGCAGTTTCGTGTTCCGTCGTGCAGGCCGCGAATTTCGGTATCCGGGCGTGTCATGTGATTACACCTCCATTTCAAGCTTCCACACCGCACTGGTAACTATCTCCAGCAGTCCAACGCAGCATTGCATTACACCAGATTATGCTGCTGCGGACAGAGCACGTAAATTGTATTCGTGCAGGAATACAGTTAACTCCGTTCCAAGTTAATTTAGATGTACGTTGTAACACATGATAGTGATCATTGAACATAGATTTTATAGTGTTAAGACGTGCCGTTCCCTGTTAAGTCCTGAAATATTTTATAGACCATAGTCTTCTAATTTATAATGTGCTTGTTAAAGCCTACATAGGACATAACTGATCCAGTGGAACTATCAACAGTAAAAATAATTTATGTTGTGCTCTAACAGCTTTTACTTCTACAAGATTTACTGATTAAAAGGTACTATGATTACGTTAATTCGCGGTGTATATTTATAAATTAATTGATGAGGAATTATCTTTGCTGATAGTGGTGTGTTATTAGAGCGATGTTCTGATGTACATGTAACCAGTTAAGTAAAAAGAATAACTCGAACGAACTGTTCCTTCCTATCAATTACACATCGAAGCAAACTACAACTGTTGGTTAAATTTATTAAGTCTGTCCATCCAAAGGCTAAATCGCATTCAGAATTTGAGGAGCTTAATGTCAGCTGTGTTTTTACATTCCTGTGAGTTCGATCTCAACTTACATTGTGTATCGAATTACATTGTTCTAAATAGTCCAGTTGAGAGCACAGTTTCGAAAGAACTTTTTTTCTTAAACTTACCAATCAAAATGATTTATTGTTGCAGGTCAAGGACGTAGAAATTTCAGTACACAAGCACGTGTACTATACCTAGAAAGTAGTTCCCAAAAATACTCGATCTACTAAAGAATGCTAATGATCAAATTGTTGTTTGCACAAGCACTAAGTTCGGCCCCTAAAACCTTACAATACAAAATCAGACAGTAGCAAAGCATTTATTGTGACCTATGTTAGTTATGACACAGAAACTTTCATGCACACTACACATGGGGCGGACAGCATTCTTTACACACATTTCACAGGGCAGAGGGACGTGTCTCCTTCCAACCATTTTGATAAAGAAGCAATAGCTGATTACATGTACTACTCTGTAAATTCAGTAAATCAAATAAAAAAGAACCTACACATTTTATACATTGGAAGAAAGGGAAATAGCTTTGCCCTTTTGGTGTGTAGAGAAATCTGTTTTTACCTGCTGAAAGTACTTTATGGTAACGACCAAATTATTTGTTATTCACAATATAATTAACGATTATGCAAATCAGTTTCGAAGCATTAAGAAAAGTGGATAGAAGCAACGTTCTAAATGAAGCCTCGTTGCAACTACTGTAGGTAACAAAGTATTTGATCTCTGAAATAAATGGAAGGAACTTAGTTCAAGAGTTGTTTCCATATCGGGTATATGCTTTCTCTGAATCTCAGTGTACGTCGTAGAAATACTGTAGCTGTGGGATAATTTGAGTGTTGTGCAGCTAAATAGGCATAAAATGTAGCTACAAATATCTATACTCTAGTAATTGCACTTCCAGTCTAGCAGGTGCACTTTCATTGTAAATTTAAATATGTTTAATTATGTTTGAAACTGGTAGAAAAGAATAAAATGTAAATACATCTTTTTAAGAGAATGTAAATAAGAACAATCTTGTATAATTGTTTAGCTGTGACCATAAACAACATCCGGATCTGAAACTTTATAGCGCGAAATATGTTGTTGTTGCTGTGGTCTTCAGTCCTGAGACTGGTTTGATGCAGCTCTCCATGCTACTCTATCCTGTGCAAGCTTCTTCATCTCCCAGTACACACTGCAGCCTACATCCTTCTGAATCTGCTTAGTGTATTCATCTCTTGGTCTCCCTCTACGATTTTTACCCTCCACGCTGCCTCCAAAACTAAATTGGTGATCACTTGATGCCTCAGAACTTGTCCTACCAACCGATCCCTTTTTCTAGTCAAGTTGTGCCACAAACTCCTCTTCTCCCCAATTCTATTTAATACCTCCTCATTAGTTATGTGATCTACCCATCTAATCTTCAGCATTCTTCTGCAGCACCACATTTCGAAAGCTTCTATTCTCTTCTTGTCTAAACTATTTATCGTCCACATTTCACTTCCATACATGGCTACACTCCTCACAAATACTTTCAGAAACGACTTCCTAACATTTCAATCAATACTTGATGTTAACAAATTTCTCTTCTTTAGAAACGCTTTCCTTGCCATTGCCAGTCTACATTTTAAATCCTATCTACATCGACAATCATCAGTTATTTTGCTCCAAAAATAGCAAAACTTCTTTATTACTTTAAGTGTCTCATTTCCTAATATAATTCCCATAGCATCACCTGACTTAATTCGACTACATTCCATTATCCTTGTTTTGCTTTTGTTAATGTTCATCTTATACCCTCCTTTCAATACACTGTCCATTCCGTTCAACTGCTCTTCCAAGTCCTTTGCTGTCTCTGACAGAATTAAAATGTCATCGGCGAACCTCAAAGTTTTTATTTCTTCTCCATAAATTTTAATACCTACTCAGAATTTTTCTTTTGTTTCCTTCACTGCTTGCTCAATATACAGATTGAATAAGATCGGGGAGAGGCTGCAACCCTGTCTCACTCCCTTCCCAACCACTGCTTTCCTTTCATGTCCCTCGACTCTTATAACTGCCATCTGGTTTCTGTAAAAATTGTAAATAGCCTTTCGCTCCCTGTATTTTACCCCTGCCACCTTCAGAATTTGAAAGAGGGTATTCCAATCAACATTGTCAAAAGCTTTCTCTAAGTCTACAAATGCTAGAAACATAGGTTTGCCTTTCCTTAATCTTTCTTCTAAGATAAGTCGTAGGGTCAGTGTTGCCTCACGTGTTAAAGCATTTCTACGGAATCCAAACTGATCTTCCCCGAAGTCGGCTTCTCCAAGTTTTTCCATTCGTCTGTAAAGAATTCGCGTTAGTATTTTGCAGCTCTGACTTATTAAACTGATAGTTCGGTATTTGTCACATCTGTCAACACCCTCTTTTTTGGGATGGGAATTATTATATTCTTCTTGAAGTCTGAGGGAATTTCGCCTGTCTCATACATCTTGCTCACCAGATGGTAGTGTTTTGTCAGGACTGGCTCTCCCAATTCTGTCAGTAGTTGTAATGGAGTGCTGTCTACTCCCGAGGCCTTGTTTCGACTTAGGTCTTCCAGTGCTCTGTCAAACTCTTCGTGCAGTGCATTTCATCTTCATCTACATCCTCTTACATTTCCATGATATTGTCCTCGAGAACATAGCCCCTGTATAGACCTTCTATATACTCCTTCCACCTTTCTGTTTTCCCTTCTTTGCTTAGAACTGGGTTTCCATCTGAGCTCTTGATATTCATGCAAGTGGTTCTCTTTTCTCCAAAGGTCTCTTTACTTTTCCTGTAGGCAGTATCTATCTTACACCTCGTGGGATAAGCCTCTACATCCTTACATTTGTCCCCTAGCCATCCCTGCTACGCCATTTTGCACTTCCTGTCGATCTCATTTTTGAGACGTTTGAATTCCTTATTGCCTGCTTCATTTACTGCACTTTTGTATTTTCTCCTTTCATCAATTAAATTCAGTATATCTTCTGTTACCCAAGGATTTCTACCAGCCCTCGTCTTTTTTCCTACTTGATCCTCTGCTGCCTTTACTATTTCATTTCTCAAAGCTACTCATTCTTCTTCTTTCACAATACATATAAATGATCTAGTAGATAGTGTCGGAAGTTCCATGCGGCTTTTGACGGATGATGTTGTAGTATACAGAGAAGCTGCAGCGTTAGAAAATTGTAGCGAAATGCACGAAGATCTGCAGCGAATAGGCACTTCCGTGCAGGGAGTTGCAACTGACCCTTAACATAGACAAATGTAATGTATTGCGAATACACAGAAAGAAGGATCCTTTATTGTACGATTATATGATAGGAACAAACAGTTACTTTTGTAAAATGTCTGGGAGTATGCGTGCGGAACGATTTGAAGTGGAATGATCATATAAAATTAATTGTTGTTAAGGCGGGTACCAGGTTGAGATTCATTGGGAGAGTCCTTAGGAAATGTAGTCCATCAACAAAGGAGGTGGCTTAAAAAACACTCGTTCGACCTATACTTGAGTAATGCTCATCAGTGTGTGATCCGTCCCAGATCGGGTTGACGGAGGAGATAGAGAAGATCCAAAGAAGAGCGGTGCGTTTCGTCACAGGGTTATTTGGTAACCGTGATAGCGTTACGGAGATGTTTAGCAAACTCAAGTGACAGACTCTGCAAGAGAGGCTCTCTGCATCGCGGTGTAGCTTGCTCGCCAGGTTTCGAGAGGGTGCGTTTATAGATGAGGTATCGAATGTATTGCTTCCCCCTACTTATACCTCCCGAGGAGATCACGAATGTAAAATTAGAGAGATTCGAGCGCGCACGGAGGCTTTCAGACAGTCGTTCTTCCCTTGAACGGAACAGAAAAGGGAGGTAATGACAGTGGCACGTAAAGTGCTCTCCGCCACACACCGTTGTGTGGCTTGCGGACTATAAATGTAGATGTAGATGTACTGTATTTCTTTCCGCCATTCCCATCAATTGCTCCCTTATGCTCTCCCTGAAACTCTGTACAACCTCTGGTTTAGTCAGCTTATCCAGGTCCCATCTCCTTAAATTCCCACCTTTTTGCAGTTTCTTCAGTTTTAATCTACAGATCATAACCAATAGGTTGTGGTCAGAGTCCACATCTTCCCCTGGAAATGTCTTACAATTTAGAACCTGGTTCCTAAATCTCTGTCTTACTATTATACAATCTATCTGCAACCTGATAGTATCTCCAGGTCTCTTCCATGTGTACAACCTTCCTTCATGATTCTTGAACCAAGTGTTAGCTATGATTAAGTTGTGCTCTGTGCAAAATTCTACCAAGCGGCTTCCTCTTTCATTTCTTAGCCCCAATGCATATCCACCTACTACGTTTCCTTCTCTTCCTTTTCCTACTGTCGAATTCCAGTCACCCTTGACTAATAAATTTTCATCTCCCTTCACTACCTGAATAATTCCTTTTATCTCGTCACACATTTCATCAATTTCTTCATCATCTGCAGAGCTAGTTGGCATATTAAACTTGTACTACTGTAGTTGGCGTGGGCTCCGTGTCTATCTTGGTCACAATAATGCATTCACTATGCTCTTTGTAGTAGCTTACCCGCAATCCTATTTTTTTATTCATTATTAAACTTACTCCTGTTTTACCCCTACTTGATTTTGTATTTATAAACCTATATTCACCTGACCAAAAGTCTTGTGCCTCCTGCCACCGAACTTCAGTAATTCCCACTATATCTAACAATTACCTATCCATTTCCCTTTTTAAATTTTCTAATCTACCTGCACGATTAAGGGATCTGACATTCCACGCTCCGATCCGTAGAGCGCCAGTTTTCTTTCTCCTGATAACGATATCCTCTTGAGTCGTCCCCTCCCGTATATTCGAGTGGGGGATATTTTACCTCCAGATTATTTTACCCAAGAGGACGCCATCATCATTTAATCATACAGTAAAGCTGCATCCCCTCGGGAAAAATTACGGCTGTAGTATCCCCTTTCAGCCGTTCGCAGTACCAGCACAGCAAGGCCGTTATGGTTAGTGTTACAAGGCCAGATCAGTCAATCATCCAGACTGTTGCCCCTGCACCTACTGAAAAGGCTGCTGCCCCTCTTCAGGAACCACACGTTTGTCTGGCCTCTCAACAGATACCACTCCGTTATGGTTGCACCTACGGTACGGCTATCTGTGTCGTTGAGACACGCATCCTCCCCAACAACGGCAAGGTCCATGGTTCATGGGTGGGGGGGGGGGGGGGGCTCGAAATATATGGCGTACTAATAAAATACCACTTTGCGGCTAAAGGCAGCATTTATTCTTCCCTGAAGAGAACAAAAACCTATGCGCTAGTAAGCCTATAACATAAAAATAGAGTGAAATATACAGCTATAAAACTATTTGATAATTTTTGGACAAAATGTCTTACAGTCAGCACTAGTGCTCCTAAATATAGTTGACGCTCGTTTTTCATAGACAACTCCCCATATGCAATAAAGCCATCGTTAAGGCAAATGTTTACATTACTGTAAATGAGCAGCATGTACCCATATATATTTCTTAATATATAGGCATAATGACCGCAGCAATGTTTCAGACGACATCTTACACCCCATAATGAATATAGCAAACGATAACTGTATAGTTATTTACTTTAATTATTGCTCTTTTTAGCCTAAGCACACTCTCTTTTTCAAGTAACGAGGAACCATGCGAATGAAAAATCATTACCTAAAAAAAGTACCTCAATTTCTTGTATTTCAGTTGCGTACGTCTGGCACTTATGAGGATATCTATAATTACCAACTCAAATAATAAGAGTATATTAATAATGACAAAAACACACTGAAAATAAAAAATATGTCACTTAATTATCAAAGAAAAATCACCAAACAGACGAATGTTTTCAGAAGTTGTTATTTTACTTACGCGAGATGTTTCGGCATCTCATTAGCGCTATGTTCAGTCTGCTGCATGTTAAAAAGAACGAATATACGCTACTGGAGATTAAAATTGCTACACCACGAAGATGAAGTGCTAGAGACGCGAAATACAACCGACAGGAAGAAGATGCTGTCGTATGCAAATGATTAGCATTCACACAAGGTTGGAACCGGTGGCGACACCTACAACGTGCTGACATGAGGAACGTTTCCAAACGATTTCTCAAACACAGTTGACCGGCGTTGCCTGATGAAACGTTGCTGTGATGCCTCGTGTAAGGAGGAGAAATGCGTACCATCACGTTTCCGACTTTGATAAAGGTCGGATTGTAGCCTATCGCGATTGCGATTTATTTTATCGCGACATTGCTGCGCGCGTTGGTCGAGATCCAATGACTGTTAGCAGAACATGGAATCGGTGGGTTCAGCGGGTAATACGGAACGCCGTGCTGGAGCCCAAAGGCCTCGAATCACTAGCAGTCGAGATGACAGGCATCTTATCCGCATGGCTGTAACGAATCGTGAAACCACGTCTCGATCCCTGAGTCAACAGATGGGGACGTTTGCAAGACAAAAACCATCTGCACGAACAGTTCGATGGCGTTTGCAGCAGCGTGGACTGTCAGCTCTGAGACCACGGCTGCTGTTATCCCTGACGCTGCATCACAGACAGGAGCGCCTGCGGTCGTGTACTCAACGACGAATCTGGGTGCACGAATGGTAAAACGTCATTTTTTTTCGGATGAATCCAGGATCTGTTTATAGTATCATGATGGTCGCAGCCGTGTTTGGCGACATTGCACTGAACGCACATTGGAAGCGTGTATTCGTCAGCGCCATACTGGCGTATCACCCGGCGTGATGGTATGGGGTGCCATTGGTTACACGTCTCGGTCACCTCTTGTTCGCATTTACGGCACTTTGAACAGTGGACGTTACATTTCAGATGTGTTACGACCCGTGGCTCTACCCATCATTCGATCCCTGCGAAACCCTACGTTTCAGCAGGATAATTCACGACCGCATGTTGCAGGTCCTGTACGGACCTTTCTGGACACATAAATGTTCAGCTGCTGCCCTGGCCAACACATTCTACAGATCTCCCACCAACTGAAAACGCCTGGTCAATGGCGGCCGAGCAACTGGCTTGTCACAATACGTCAGTCACTACTCTTGATGAACTGTTGTATCGTGTTGAAGCTGCATGGGCAGCTGTACCTGTACACGCCATCCAAGCTCTGTTTGACTCAATGCCCAGGAGTTATTACGGCCAAAGGTGGGTGTTCTGGGTACTGATTTGACAGGATTTGTGCACCCAAATTGCGTGAAAATGTAATCACATGTCAGTTCTATTATAATATATTTGTCCAATGAATACCCGTTTATCATCTGCATTTCTTCTAGGTGTAGCAATTTTAATGGCCAGTTGTGTACATGTAGTATACGTCAAGGTACACCACTAGCTGTCATAACTGATATAACAGAAAATGATGCGTAATAATAAAAGTACTTAAAACCTACAAAATACATAATGCAGTGACAAGAAGAGCACCTGTGCAGACAAAGCACAACAATGCACAATGTGTACACTTCATGGTTAGCAGCGAAACTAACTATTTTGACATAACAGGGTTATAACAGAACATTACAAAAGACAAAAATTAAACAATATACCAAATCGGATCCACAAACGAGAAAACTAGTAATCTTATATAAATGAGAATCACTGGAGTTATATGGAAAACCTACACTCATTCAAACTAAATGTCGCGAACTGACCTATGAAGTACACGGTAGAGTGTATCTCTATCACCCAAGTAGTACCACTACTAGTGATGTATGAGAATTAGTTGTAACAATATCAAACAATCAACCAGGGACCAAAAAACGGACGAGAAATTGGTAAGTGGATAACGGTAAGCAAAGAAACTCGCAGAATACTCATAGAGTCCCTAGAGGGCGTTATAATACTAAATCATAAAATAAACAAATAAAAATATGTGACTTTAGATCCCTTAAACATCAATTAATCGGCGGGCAGATACTAGGATGGAACAAGCAAGAAACCCTGAATTCCATGCTAACCAAGGTTAGACCACTGAAAATCTCTTGACTATGTAGTTACTATTCCCTCGGGATCATAAGATATCATACTATCGACACATTTATGAAATGACGAAACTCAAACAAATATGAAATAACACATAGCAAGATCTTTCGTAACAGATGGCGTGCGACGGGCGAAGTTAAAAGTTGGGTGAATGTGTGAAAACTAGCAAGAATACGAAGCATAATGTCAATCAGCTTAGCACTCTCGAAACGGTGTTTAATGCCGTCATAAACAGAAGGGTTAACTAAACGAGAGGAGTAAAAGTGACAGTGACAGTAACTGCTGAAAAAGAGGAGAAAGTTGCAATAGAGGACTGTTTGTACGGGAGGGAGAGGAAGGTGAGGAAGAGGTGGAGGAGGGGGATGAGGAGGAGAGGCCAACCTCCAGTGAGTTGCAGACAAGTACGTAGAAGAAAACTATTGTGAGAGCAAGTGAAAAATTGTCTCCTTAAGTGAAAAGGAGTGTAATTTATCTTCTATTTTGAGAAAGATCGTTCAAAAGCAGTGTTCCTGACACAGAAATTAATTTTGAAGCGATGCCTGTAACCTCAGAGATGCAAATGATTACCAAGTGAAAACTTGAAAGTTGCATGTTTTCTCAATTTTTCAATACTTTATTTCCAGAAACTCATGAACTGCTCTTTGCCAATACTTTGAAAGATATTCTGTAACGAGTATCGAGATAGACAGTGAAAACTGTTTGAGCTATTTCTCTCTGAAATGTTGTGAAGAAAGCATTTGGCCGCCTCCGGGCGTTTTCAGCCAATCAGCGTGCTGGAGGTGGAAAGAGCGTGCTCGTAGACAGCTCTGAAACGCACTTGTTCCGGGAGACTGGCTGTGGACGGTTGGAGGTCAGTTGCAGCACGGTGTGATTGCAATTATTCGTGAAAAAGCATTCAGTAATTAGTAGTCGTTGCTCAGAGGCAAGGTTTTGCAATCGATTCACCACTCATTTCTACTAATTTCGCGTTGCTACGAATTCCGACGGTGATCTGATATTCAGACTTGTGGTATTATGAAATTTTCGCCTCTCTGTGCTTTCAGTAAACTAAAAGCTGGTTACATGATCGTGATAAGGCCATTCAAACGGTAATATTATGCATTCACTATTGTCACTCTCGTCTTCAATTTAGGTCATTCTGTACTTTTCTAGCATCCGTACATACACTTTTTTGTCTTTGTCTGGAATGTCTGATTTACGTTGCAAATGTATCTTGAATTCCAAGTGGGTTGTGTCCTCTGCTTAATTTGAAATCAATATGTGAATTAATAACATTTAATGTTTCTAATTTCCACTTCCCTAATGCATTTATTGAAAATTTACGTGTATCTTGTTTCATCTCACCTCCATTCCGCATTCACATAATGCGAAAACCAGCTTTGCGTATCAAGTTGTGCAACATGAGAAAGATATTAGTGAGGTCTCAAATAGCCTTCCCCTGTTTCTAGTAATAAATAACCCGTTGTCTGCATGCAGTTTTTTTTTCAGCTGTGAAGGTAAGTTCCAACGTTAGTGGCTGCGTCAGGAACAACTGTTGCAGAAAATTCTATACGGTAGGTGTGTTCTTGTACCTTAAAACTGACTTACAAAGAAGACCGTATCGACCTGTTCTGCACTACGTAATAGTTAAAGTATATTTAATTCTACAAACAGCATCATTATTCAGTTAACTTGGAGAAGTATTACCAGCAGTTAGTCATTTTCAATTTCTTGTATCGGGATCACAGAAAAGGGGTTCCGATCCCCGCTGCACGTTGGTCGGCTATAAGCTGCACGTACATCTACATCTACATCTACATCTACATCCATACTCCGCAAGCCACCTGACGGTGTGTGGCGGAGGGTACCGTGAGTACCTCTATCGGTTCTCCCTTCTATTCCAGTCTCGTATTGTACGTGGAAAGAGGGATTGTCGGTATGCTTCTGTGTGGGCTCTAATCTCTCTGATATTATCCTCATGGTCTCTTCGCGAGATATACGTAGGAGGGAGCAATATACTGCTTGACTCTTCAGTGAAGGTATGTTCTCGAAACTTTAACAAAAGCCCGTACCGAGCTACTGAGCGTCTCTCCTGCAGAGTCTTCCACTGGAGTTTATCTATCATCTCCGTAACGCTTTCGCAATTACTAAATGATCCTGTAACGAAGCGCGCTGCTCTCCGTTGGATCTTCTCTATCTCTTCTATCAACCCTACCTGGTGCTGATCCCACACTGCTGAGCAGTATTCAAGCATTGGGCGAACAAGCGTACTGTAACCTACTTCCTTTGTTGTCGGATTGCATTTCCTTAGGATTCTTCCAATGAATCTCAGTCTGGCATCTGCTTTACCGACGATCAACTTTATGTGATCGTTTCATTTTAAATCACTCCTAATTCGTACTCCCAGATAATTTATGGAATTAACTGCTTCCAGTTGCTGGCCTGCTATTTTATAGCTAAATGATAAGGGACCTATCTTTCTATGTATTCGCATCACATTACACTTGTCTACATTGAGATTCAATTGCCATTCCGTGCACCATGCGTCAATTCGTTACAGATCCTCCTGCATTTCAGTACAATTTTCTATTGTTGCAACCTCTCGATACACCACAGCATCATCTGCAAAAAGCCTCAGTGAACTTCGGATGTCATCCACCAGGTCATTCATGTATTAAGTAGACAGAATCTATTGAATGATTTTTCACATTGATTGATGTTTAATTATATACATGTTATGCGTGCCCACTCTTTAGTTGCAGAATTTATTGTAAGTCTGGGCCTTCTCAAATTCCTTCTTCATTAGCCAAGTCAGGCAGTTTTACAAAATTGATGTTGCGTCATGAAGTTGTTTACAATATGACTATCTTCAACACATCAGGGCTTCATCTTACTACTTGCATTATCAACCAAATGTCTGAACTTTGCAGACTAAAGTATTAGACAAATCTTATGGGCTGCATGGTTGTGGTCGAACTTTTCGGTTCCTGACATTCCATCCAGAGCTGCGCTGGACATTTTCAGAGGTACTGATGGGACGCTGAGTCTTGCGACTGACGAGTAGGACGTCGAAGAACAACATAAATGGATTAGATTAGATTAGATTTACTTTCATTTCAATTGATCCGTAGTGAGGAGGTCCTCCAGGATGTGGAACATGTCAGAAAAACAACAATGCATGACAAATATTTACAACTAAAACAAATAAGCTAATGTACCATTCCACAGGTCCCAAGTGGAATGATCGTCATTTTTTAATGAACACTATATGAAAGTCATTTAAAAAATACTAATGCACTGGATTTAAAAAAAGTTATTTATTTATTTATAAGGTAATAAACATGTAATACAACTACTATAATACTTATTTACAATGAACACATTACTGCACTGAAATGGTGCAGAAGTTAGATTGTACTTACACGCGCGCGCACACACACACACACACACACACACACACACACACACACACACACACACACATTTACAATGAACACATTATTGCACTGAAATTCCATTGGTTGTTAAGCTTTTTAAGGCTGCTGGCAAGTTATAGAAAATGTGTGTTCTTGAATAATGCACACCTTTTTGTACAAGACTAAGTGACTTTAAATCCTTGTGAAGATTATTCTTATTTCTAGTATTGATTCCATGAATTGAGCTGTTGGTTTGAAAAAAGTGATATATTTTTAATGACAAATTTCATTAACGAATAAATATATTAGGAAGCAGTAGTTAGTATCCCTAGTTCCCTAAACAGGTTTCTGTAGGATATTCTTGAGTTCACACCACATATAACGCTTACTGCACGTTTTGTGCCCGGAAAACTTTAGCTTGGCTTGATGAATTACCCCAAAAAATAATCCCATATGACATTATGGAATGAAAGTAAGCATAGTATGTCAGCTTTTTCATTTTTATATCCTCTATGTCTGACAAAATTCGCGTTGCAAGCAGAGATTTGTTAAGACGCTTCAGCAGTTCTGTGGTGTGCTCCTACCAATTGAATTTATTATCAAGCTGTAATCCCAATAATTTAACACTGTCCACTTCTTCTATCTTCTTGTCATCGTATGTTAGACATATACTCGTGGGACACCCCTTACAACTTGTGAACTGCATGTAGTGTGTTTTTTCAAAGTTTAGTGACAAAGAATTGGCTAGGAACCAGTGATTAATGTGCACAAATATTTTATTAGCTGATCTTTCTAAGACTACGCTTGATTTGCTCTTTATTGCAATGTTTGTATCATCGGCAAACAAAACGAACTTGGCATCTGGTAATGTTACAGATGAAAGGTCATTGATATACACAAGAAAAAGTAAGGGCCCCAAAATGGAACCTTGTGGGACCCCACATGTAATTAGTTCCCAGTTGGATGATGCCTGATAGCTTGATACATGTCTCTTTCCTAATAACACCCTTTGTTTCCTGCCAGAGATATAAGATTTGAACCATTTTGCAGAATTTCCTGTTACACCATAATACTCTAATTTACTTAAAAGGATATTGTGATTTACACAGTCAAATGCCTTTGACAGATCACAAAATATACTGGTTGCCTGCAATTTTTTGTCTAATGAATTTAGCACATTTTCACTGTAAGTGTAGATAGCCTTCTCAATATCAGAACATTTTATGCTATTTCTTTATCTCCCTTCTTAAACAGTGGCTTCACTTCAGCATATTTCAGCCATTCAGGAAATATTCCACTGATAAATGACTGCTTATACAGATAGCTTAATATGTTACTTAGCTCAGAGTCACATTCTTTAATTAACTTTGTTGATATTTCATCATACCTACTAGCTGTTTTTAATTTTAAAGATTTTATGATGGACTTTATTTCTGTTGGGGTAGTGAGGGTCAAATTCATATTATATAAGTTGCTTGAAATTTCTGGTCTGAGGTATTCCATAGCAGCATGTACCGAACCTGACAACCACATATTTTCAGTAACAGTTATAAAATGTTTATTAAAAAGTTCTGCAACACGATACACATCTGTCACCAATGTATCATTTAATCTTAATGCTACTTGTTCCTCTTCATGTCTGTTTCTACCGGTCTCCTCCTTCACTATATCCCATATTGTCTTTATTTTGTTATATGATATGACTATCTTTTCCTTGTAATATATTTGCCTTGACATCCGTATTACACTCGAAGTAATACTGAGTTTTGTGGGTTCTTATTGAAACTCGAAGACGTATTGACAGTGGCTCTGCAGAATCGATAGAAAAGTTTTTATCCTTGACATCCTACAGTAGATAGTTAAAATCTCTCACAAAGATTATCCCTGCTGATCACGCGTAAAATCGATGACGCCCACGTTACACACAATTCACGTCGTTCTCCGTCGTCAGGAGTATCTATGAAAATGCCCAGCGCAGCTTGGACTAAACGTCAGGAACCGAGAAGTTTCTTCTTCCACAGCTGAACAGAACAGAAGATTTATCAGCAACTATGTCTTCTGGTCGTGAAAACCTTCATTGTATAAAGTACTGGAATTCGAATATTTTACAAAAGTTATTTTCTATAAGAGACATTTGAGTCCTTAGGCTGATTACGTGGAATCCTATTTAAACATCAGAGTATTACAAAGGCCTGCTCTTAGCTTGAATTATGTCGTTCCCAAGATTTGAGTTCGACATGGTAAGTCTCAGACGTGTTTCTGATCAAGAGTGTTAGCTGTTGTGTGGAAAGCAAAGAAAAGGAAAGGGGGTCACCAAATCTGCAATCTCGTTCCAGGGCCTGGCCTGCCTGCCTGGCTGGCTGGCTCCGAATAGCCGCAGTGTGTCTCTAGAGGAACCAGTCCGCCTCCCGTTATAAGTCTCGCCGGGACAGTCGCAACTGCACGTGCCGAGCGTGGCGCATACGAACGCAGCCAGGTAGCTCAGCCCTCACCTCAAATGGTAAACAAATAAATGGGACGGCATCCGACATTTTCGTTTTGTGGAAGGCGACACATCCCTCTCCAGAAAAGGTCGCCATCTGACGGCGACTTACATTCTGCACTCCATATGGAGCTCACATGTGCAGCGGCAGTTTTATAACGCCGCCGTTTATCTCACGGGCCAGAGCAGGGCATTCCACTCGAATCTTTGACATGGAAATTCCATTTCTTGTGCTTCAATAAATAACTACTGAACGTACAGGTTCAACAGCCGAACCATATATTAAAATTCACTGTTTGTCTCACTTACTTCCTACTGTTCCCGACCACAAAATATTTCCCCCCGACCTAACGTACGTTCTGCGAGTTGTTTTTACATGAATGGCGGTCTGTCAGTAACTGACACATATTGACCTACTCGTTTTTAAGTTCGCATAAAAATCGTAACCTGTACAAACGATACAAGTATTGCAGATTTTGTGAAATTGTTCCCGATTAGCGCCTGAGGTCATTACATTGCACACTAAATTTACGACAAGTCGCTTCCTCACAATGACAAACCGGTTCCTAACCAGTGCTCCGCGGACCAACAGTGGACCATAACGCCAAAAATATGATCCGTGGAAGGTTTAAAATTTGAAAGATTTATTCGTTTTAAATTGTTATTGCGGAGGTGCAGCATAGGGATGATACAAAAAACCGACCAGTTAAAACTGATACCGGTATTTTAGTTATAAATAACTGGTACATTTTAGCATTTGTTTGGTGTCGGTTATAACAGGTATTTTTATTTTTATCTTGTAATATCAACGTGCCATAATAGCAGTGTTAAAATTGTTGGTTTTCAACTTAGGAAGTCCTGTTGCTTCTGCATCATCCATCGTCTTTGAACGATATTGATGAAAGGAGTCACTTACAGAAGAGCAGATTTTAGAATTAGTATTGGACCATAAATATTGGTCAGTGGATTAAGCCATTATTGAAATTTTGAGTGTTGTCATCTAACTGTTCCTGGAGAATCCTGCATTCCATCTACTGAATAAAGTGCTCATTTGAATTTTTTCAGACAGCAATTTTTTGTTTTGTCAATAAAAATCGCTTGTATTCAAACTCCCATTAAAAAGTATACATACATATTTGACTAACAACGGATTTTTCATCCGGAAAAACTAACGAAAAATAACGCTATAGATTTTAGACAAAAGGTAATCAGTTGGGCTATAAAGAAATGAAAGAGAAAGGAAATTATGACGACAGTAATAAATAAAAAACGTCACAATACATTCACAGTTTACAATAAAAGTAAGACAACAGCCTTACCGCAGTGGATACACCGGCTCCCGTCAGATCACCGAAATTAAGCGCTGTCGGGCGTGGCCGGCACTTGGATGTGTGACCATCCTGGCCGCCATGCATTGTTGCCATTTTTTGGGGTGCACTCACCCTTGTGATGCCAATTGAGGAGCTACTCGACCGAATAGCAGCGGCTCCGATCAAAGAAAACCATCATAACTACCGGGAGTGCGGTGTGCTGACCACACGCCCCTCCTATCCGCATCCTTAGCTGAGGATGACACGGCGGTCGGATGGACCCGATGGGCCACTTGTGGCCTGAAGAAAGAGTGCTTTCTTTTGATCTCCTGCCTGTGTCGACATAATATGCCTTTGTCGATTCGTTACCCTTGAAAATGTCAAACTTGAAACGAAAAATAGTGTTCTCCAACCTCAGTTTTCACTCTTTAGCACTGACTGTTCGTAAAGCCCAAATAGTGGTATAACCCTCAATTACAATATGTGTTCTGAGTGGGAATTAAAAAAAAATTAAAATTAACAGGAGAATATTGGAGAATATTTTTGTAGTTTTCAGCCCTTCCTTACACTTTCGAGAAAAGGAGCGAACGTTGCATAGATTAACTTTTCTTTTACCCGACTATTTATTTGGCATTTAGATTCTATGTATCTTGGATTGTTTAATGCAAAAGTGTGAGCGAATCTTAGAATATTTGTTCGATGGCTACGTCTATTTTTGGAAATAATAATAATTAAAATCGAAAACCGGTTATTTCAGTTTCCGGTTATTTTGTGGTTTTGACAGTCAAGTTAAACTGGAGATGAAAATACCGGTGTAACGGAAAGCCAGTTGTTTCAGTGACAACCGCCACCCCTACTGCAGCGCCACGCGCTCGCTGAATAGTAGCGAGCGTGGGTGGCCGGCCGGTGGAGTGCTAAGTGTTCGACGTCACGCCATGTCAATCGTATACTTTCTTTTGTCTTGTTCGGCTGTGTCAGTGATTGTGTTTGTTGTTTAGTGGTTTGGTGCCATGAGTTGTTTGACTGACGGTTAGGCCTCAAAACCCTTAGCAATTGCCGGCCGCGTTGGCCGAGCGGTTCAGTCCCATAGTGCTCAGAGGCATTTGAACCTTATCAATTTATGACTTATGTAAAAAGATAAATGCACATTTTGAACCCTTCCAATCAAAGCTAAGTATTAGAACTGGGAATGTAGGCGTGAGTGCACCTGTGTATGTATGTATTATAAAAAGTGCACAACAGTTAGGCACATTTTCTTGACTACGTAATTGGATATCCAATAAAAAATAAGGAGAGCAAAAGTATGTTTATTTATTATTATCGTATTTACATATCTGCTATAAAAATACATTATTTTTACACTTTTTGCGTCTTATCTTCATTTTGGATTGTATTTCTGTTTTATTTTCGGAAAATGGTGCCCAATACAAAATACGACACTCATGACGGATTTATTTGGGTGTAAAGTAAGGGACAAATAATACCACAGTGCGTTATATGAGCAATTCTTTTCGCGGAGGTTTGCTTGTAGTCAGTGAAATCAAAACGGCACTTACAAAAGCTTGACCCTAATTACTCTGACCGACTACGAGAATTCCTTAGGGAAAGTTAGAGAATCTGAAAAAAATGGAAGTTGGACATAGTGGTGCAAGATTTGCGTCATTTGAAGAAAACATTAGTTTTGCACAGTGAGGAAAATACTGAAACCACCCCTTAGAAAAATTTGTGAATTGTTGTGCTGATAAACCCCTTACGTTATTTGATTTTCAAACCGCTGAGCAAAACTGAACGTGCTCCGACATTTCTCTCTTTACTTATTCTGATCATCAATAAACTGACACACAATATTTTTAGCGCAACGCAATCTGACTGACTTTCAATAATCCCTACAAAAGAATGGCCCTGACTAACAATAACCTTTACCTTTCACGAATCACAAAAATCTTCGTTACTCGAACTACTGCAATACAGCGAGCGCCACTACTGCCAGCTAAATAAAAGATTCAAACTACTGAAGGCACTAACTACTGATAGGCATAGTTAGCAAATGAAAGATTTTGACAGAGAACAAACAATGTATTCACCTTAATAGTGTTTAGTTCATGATATCCAGTATTACAAATTTACTCTTTCTGGCGGACACACGTCCACATCGTCCGCTCTTAAAATTCTGTCATCTCTCTCCCCACATCCACCACTGCTGGCGGCTCACCTCCAACTGCGCAACGCTATGC